>NC_041394.2:302252742-302852742 GCF_900747795.2 Erpetoichthys calabaricus | reverse complement strand
CCTCAAGGCTATCTTCTGAATCCAGACCATCATTAAGCCTTAAATACCATGCCTTCTTCCTGTTTATCTTCAATCAATCCTCTGTCTTCCAAATCCCTTCTCCATTCTTCCAAATTCCACTCCACTTACATTTTTTTCTGGTGCTACACAACACAATGTCATCAGCAAAAATCATGCACCAGTGGGATTGGTCTTTTATCCCATGACTCAATACATCCATAACCAGATTTAAGAGTTAAGGACTTAAAGCAGACCCCTGGTGCAGACCTATTCTAACTGGCATCTTGTCTGTTACCTAAACACTGATTTTAACCCAAGTCCTTATTCTTTCATACATATCCTAGACAACCCTCACATACTTCTCTGGTACTCCTTTCTCTCTCATGCACCACCAGATGTCTTGACATGGCAATCTATCACATGCCTTCTCCAAATCAATAACACCACATGCAAACCTTTCTGTTTTTCTCGATGCTTCTCTATGAGCTGTCTCAATGAAAAGACTACATCAGTTATTTCTCTCCCTGGCATAAAGCCAAACTGTTCCTCCTCTATTGTGGTCTCTTCCCTGAGCTTCCTCTTTATAAACCATTGACATTGACTTTATCTCTCTGTAGTTTCCACAATCCTGAATAGTGCAATTATCCTTATAAACAGGTACAATCTCACTGTTCCTCCACTCTTTTGGTATTCTGTTCATAGACCTTCTAATATACAAATATCCACTACACCATACATATATACATTTCCAAACCTATTTAATCTAGTGAAGGGTTAGGGACAGCTGGATCCTTGGGAAGAGAATTATGCTCGGTTATAGAGCCAATCTGTTGCAAGATACAGTCATGAAGAAAGCAAAACTTACTCATACTTGGCCAATTTAGAGTCACTGGTTAATCTATAACGCGTGTCTTTGTAATGTGGAGGGAAAACCATATACAGTTGACCCTTGATTTACGACTGGCCTGACATGCGAACAACTTGGTTTACGACCAAAATTTTTGTTTTGAATTACGACCAACGTCTTGCGTTACGACCCGAATGCGGTTACATGTATCCACTTGTACAATTGTAAACAAACAGCCGAGAGTGTTTGTAAGCGTCAGTCGGAGCCCAGATACATGTGTTTGTGTACGTAATTTCGGTCAGTGCAGTGATTTATATACTGTAATTTATTTCGATAATTGCTAAGGCAGGAAGAGAAGGCAATGAAGGTGAAGAAAGCGATCACAATCGAAACGAAGAAGGAAATTGTGTGGAAATATGAGAGTGGTGTTCGTGTGACTGATCTCGCTAATATGTACAGCATGTTGAAATCCACCATCTCGACAATTTTACAAAGAAAAGATTTGTATAAGGAAACTCCTTCCAAACAATAACCACCATTCCATGTCAACTTAAATGGTGAGTACAGTATGAAATTATTGTTTCTGGTAGGTTAGGCACTTTTTATAACTTTTTGGTTAGTACATTAGAAAAATTATTGGTGTTTTTGGTAAAATATGCACATTATACAACCCTGTTTTATTAAAAAAAGTTAAGTAAGTGTTGCTGTGGGAGGTTCGGAACAAATTAAGGGCATTTCCATTATTTCTTATGGGAAAAATAGTTTTGACTTACAACCAACTTGAGTTACAACAAGCCCTCGCGAACGAATTGAGTTTTGTAAGTCAAGGGTCCACTGTACTGTAAATTGCAGGAGAATTTTCAAACTGCACAGTTTTCAAAACTCATGAACCATGAAACAACAACAACATTTATTTGTTTAGCATATTTTCTTACAAATAATGTAGCTCAAAGTGCTTTACAAGATGAAGAAAGAAAAAAAGAAAAAATATATAAAAATTAGGCGATACTAATTAACAAAGAATAAAGTAAGGTCCAATGGCCGGGAGGACAGAAAAAAACAAAGAAAAACTCCATGGGGCTGGAGAAAAAAAACAAAATCTGCAGGGGTTCCAAGGCCATGAGACCACCTGGCCCCCACTAGACATTCTACCTAACATCAATGATCTCAATCAGTCCTCATGATTTTCAGGCTTCACGTGGAAGAATTAGATGATGATGGTCAAGTGGACCTCTGGCCTTCAATCCAACAATGTAGGGACTGCACGGTGCTTGGATCAGGTGGAGGTGGTGCAGATCGCAGCAGAGAAAGTAGGGGCTATTACGGATTTTGGAGCCATAAAAAAAAAAAAAAAAAATTAAATACATATACAGAATATCAGAGTTACACAAAAAATGAAGCTAAGAGAAAGCCAAGTTAAAGTAATGGGTTTTTAGCAGTTTTTTAAAGTGCTCCACTGTATTAGCCTGGCAAATTTCTATTGGTAAACTATTCCACATAATAACCGATAATAACAATGTTAACCACAGATTTTAAATAATTTACAGCCTGACATGATAAAAGATTATGTTACCTTAATACAAACCAATCAAGCAATAGACATATTTAAAATTGTTGCATACACTTTGTAAAGTAAGTTATCATATTGTCTAGCATGCTTGTAATATGAAAGATTAGGTGGTTATTGTTTTGTATTGTCTGCGGTGGGTTGGCACCCTGCCCGGGATTGGTTCCTGCCTTGTGCCCTGTGTTGGCTGGGATTGGCTCCAGCAGACCCCCGTGACCCTGTGTTCGGATTCAGCGGGTTGGAAAATGGATGGATGGATGGATGTTTTGTATTGTGAAGAGAAATTTTGGTCCCCCTGACAGGATGTCATATTAGGGCCTGCCATTAAGGTCAAATCAACCATGTGCAATGGCTGTGTAAACTTCCCTGTTCGTAGCTTTTGTTAACTTTACTTTTGCTGTCTTGCAGGTCTAAGTTAGTCACATACCTAAATGAAGAGGTGTCTGTATGAACTAAGAGAACAAATTCAGGTATAGAATGTCGCTTTTGTCCATAGAAGGACAGCACATATGCAATGCAATAAAGTGCATCTGTACTTTTACTGTAAATGACACAATTTCTGTGTAAGGAAAACTTGGGGATTGGTGACGGGATTGACACTCCAGCCACTGTAAAAAAGCTCACACTGGTCCACTCTATTCGAACTAGTATGGTGCTGAGGTGTCATCTGTTACACCGCTGTGCTCGGGTCCTAATTTGGAATCCTGATGTGGTTCATCGTGTGGTGGGTGCAGCAATGCTCTGTATCAGTTCATGCTCTCAACCTCAACCTCAACCCAATTTCTGTTCATCTTTCTTCTTCCATTGGCTGCATTGGTATACTTCAAGTATTCTGGGAAGGGCTTTCTCTCTAAATCCTGTGGCATTTCTATGTCTTCATCTCTTGCTGCTAGTTTCCTAATAATTGCCTTCCTGTCCATATCAGTTGTTTTGCTAGCCATGAACCAGGGTCACCTCACAGATGTTAATCTTCTTCTAAACCCCATTCACTTGACTCTCAATATATAATTTGTTTTTCCACATCCTACATTTTAGCCTGCCTTTCTTCCTCTCTTTGTCATACACATTCTTTGCTCCTAGTTTACACCTCTTTCCATACTTTCATACTCCTCTCAGACTCCTCTGTAGTTGAATAAATAAAACATTATTTTACAACAGTAGAGCATATTCAGTTTAAATTATCACACCACAATTTTAGTTACTACCATAAGTTATTATATTTGCTCTCAAAATACACATTCTTCTTGTAAATAAACTAGATTGTAACTTTTATACCAAAGGCTGAGATGTATGATATGAGCATGTTCAAATACTGCCATTTGGGTCGTGACTTGGGTCACACCCAAACAGCACATCACCCCTCATTTATAGCACGGGTGTCCTTTTTCAACTTTTAATTTGCACAATGAATGTGTAACTCATGTCAGCTGATTCAATAGCAGGAGAGTGGCCACTGTAGTGACTGTGCAAGGAAAGCAATTGTGATTCTTATTTTTCTTCTTGTGGCAATTCTATGTTAAGATTATTTTAAATAATTAATGTTTGTCATTTGTTAATATTGATTTCAATCACTCAGTTTGGTTTAACAACATTATTCATGCTTGTTTTAATTAGGTTAAATATTTAGAAATTAATATATTAGAGGATCAGCTCAAGTTGAACGGTTGGGAGACAAAGTCAGAGAGGTGAGATTGCGTTGGTTTGGACATGTACAGAGGAGAGATGCTGGGTATATTGGGAGAAGGATGCTAAGGATAGAGCTGACAGGGAAGAGGAAAAGAGGAAGGCCTAAGAGAAGGATTATGGATGTGGTGAGAGAGGACATGCAGGTGATGGGTGTAACAGAGCAAGATGCAGAGGACAGAAAGATATGGAAGAAGATGATCCGCTGTGGCAACCCCTAATGGGAGCAGATGAAAGACAAAGATGATTTAAATTTAATTGTTAATTGTATTTTCTTACGCTTTTATTTTTTTAATTCATAAATTAATTAACAATAGGTTGACAGCTTTTAATTCCCCCAAGGTGATACTAGATTGGGTTATAAAGAACAGCTGACCCCAAGGTTAAAGACAACAACTACGAGTTGCAAGGTTCCTGCTGCAGAGAGTTGTGTGGAGTTCATTTTGCATGTTGTTGTTCCCTCCCTTCTCAATTGTTCGCTTTAACCTTTCTGAAAATTGACATGTCCATCTAGTGTTTGACAATGTTAAGATGAGTTATATCGGTTTTTATTTCATACATCAATGGAGAAAATCATTCCAGTTTTGTTTTGTTTTTTTAACATCCATCCATCCATTTTCCAACCCTCTATATCCTAACAGAGGGTCATGGGGGTCTGCTGGAGCCAATCCCAGCCAAAACAGGGCGCAAGCCAGGAACAAACCACGGGCATGACACCATCCCACCGCAGGGCAACAACAACAACAACAACATTTATTTGTATAGTACATTTTCATACAAAAATTAGCTCAAAGGGCACACACCAAGCACAATTGAGGATCGCCAATGCACCTGACCTGCATGTCTTTGGACTGTGGGACGAAACCGGAGCACCTGGATGAAACCCACACAGACACGGGGAGAACATGAAAACTCCACGCAGGGAGGACCTGGGAAGCGAACCCGGGTCTTCTAACTGTGAGGCAGCAGCGCTACCCACTAAGCCACCCTTTTTTAACATTGCATAAGAATTTTTATGCAACTAGTTTCATGTTGTGGGACCTAAGAAAAAGAACTTTTATAATTAAAAGAAAAAAATAAGTATTTTAGTCTTAGTTTTCATTATGAAATTTTAATAATTACTGTAGGTGGCCTAGTATGCCTTATTTTTAACATATTTATTAGGCTTAGCCTAATATGCTTCACTTTGTACATATTTGTGGCTCCATATCAGCATTCTGATTTATCTCCGAAATTGAGGTTACTTTGTAGGAAACAAGTATGTTTTAGCAGTCCGGCCACACCCTTCAAAATGGTTGCCCGCAACAATTCTAGTCGTTGTAGTTTCAGAAATCCTAAATTTAGATTAATCCATTAAGATGGTATGGATTTGAACAGCAGCTTAAGAACCTGTTATACCTGACAAGGTATCTTTTTTTATCTACTGTTTGATTTGACATGTTCAGACATCCATTTGGCAACCTGGATGAGCAAAAAGTGAATCTGCAGAATAAATCAATTTATGCAACGCTTAACAGACAAGGATACTTCTGTTGTCTTATAGAAAATCAGGCATAACAGTAAACCAACAGTGAATTGACCTTAGGAGTTAAGACATAATTTGATTAACATAATAACTCAGCATCATGGAGGCAGAGGCCTATCTCAGGAGTACTGGGTACAAAGAAAGAAACAGCCCTAAAAAGTGTGCCAGTCCATCACACTCAAGACCGACTCTACAATTTAGTAGACCTAGGTATGGCAGCAAAAGTTGACTATAGCACTGACAAAAAGACAGGAGGCTGAACTGAAATAAGTATATTAGAGGGACAACACAGGTATGACAGTTTGGTGACCAAGTGCGAGAGGCAAGGTTGAGACGGTTTAGGCAGGTGCAGAGGAGAGATGAGGGGTACATTGGGAAAAGAGACACTAGACAAGAGGAAAAGAGAATGGCCAAACAGGAGGTTTATGGATGTGGTGAGGGAGGACATGAAGGCAGTCATGTGGCAGAAAGTGATGTAATAGACAGAGATAGATGGAGACCTCTAAATGGGAGCAGCCAAAAGAAGAAGATGTTTCCCTTCATTCTAGTCCCAAGTATGTGGGAATAAGATTTGGCTCCAAAGACCAAGCAGTAGTACTTTCACATATGCGAAGTACAATGAAATTCTTACTTGCCTGTCTGTCCAATACTCAACATGCCACCACCAGCGACAGAATTAACACAAATGTGTTAAAATGTAGAATTTCATTATACTTAACAGAAAATCCAAATCAGCTTACTTTACCTCCTTGCAATAAGATGGTTCAGAAAGTGAGAGGATAAAAAGATCATTTTACTTGTCTATGTTGTCTTTATTGTTATCCACAAATCACTGGCATCATGTCTACTGTTAGTTTCTGTTTTATTTTTTTAGCCAGTAGGTTTTCCAGAAACAATGCAATTGATAAAGCAAGTTCAGAAAATGAATGAATGGATACTGTTTTTTGTGTATTGTGAAGGAGATTCAGGTAAAGACAGGCATTGCAGACAACAGGAGTGTTATATGGGGGAATAAGTCCCTGTGTGGCCCTAACAAGAATAAGACAGTTAGCTCTGAAAATGACATGTACAATGTATATTATCTGCTTAGAAACATGTGTAATGCAACTAATAATATCCTAGTTAATTCAGTAACTGTAATATGTTTGGTAGAATTCAAAATGTAATGTGTTACACTATTTCTTTATTGGGATATATAATTAGATTACATTAAATTCTTACTTTCACTTTATCCAAGAACACAGCAAAAGTCAAATTCACAAAATGATGAGACCCAAAACAAGTCACAATATAGTGATATTGTACTGATAAAAGAAAAAATATATCAACACTATTATAAACAATGTGAATGCACAAAGCAATGGGAAAAAGAGAACCAGGACAGTCAGTTTATGTCTCTAGAGGTGTTTCTACTGATACAGACCTGTGTGTGAGTTTTGGGAATCTGAAGCAGCCCGCTGACACTCTCTAGAGGACTGGATCTTGCTCCTCTGTCTGAGAAAACTCCGGCTGTTACTTCTAGGACGCTGAATCGTTTTGGGATATGGAGAGGGGATCCATGTCAGATCAAGAAGAACATGTTATTTAATATTTATGAATTTCGCATTCTGATCTGAAATTCTGAAGTTGTGGCAAGCACTAAAGTCCGATTCTCACAAGCAGATGCCTTACTTTGACAACTGTCAGTTAGGGCCATAGTCCTGTTAGTCTCATTTGTCCATAGTCAGATCTTATTTGGGTATACCCGAGTATACCAGCTGTACATGCAACAAAGTACAGTAAAACATGATTATAAATATAAAGTAGCAAAACATAAACATGTTGTAAAAATGGCGCCGACTGGTGTGGCTGGCCGTCTGCTCATCTTGCTAATCTATGTTTTAACTTCGTTTTTATGTATTAGTTTATACCAACGACCACTGTCCTACGATCGTGATTCTTTACTTAACATATTTTCTTGCTTGCTTTCATCTCCTGATGGGATATTATGTGAACCTCCACCTTTGTTTTATTCATCTCCTGACTTCTTCACCTGGACACCGGTGTTCACCTGTATCAGTGAACTAAATGCCTCTCGGAGACGCAAACGCACCTGCCGCTGCCGTGAAAAAAGAGCTATTGCTGTTAAACAACGGCGACTCAAGTCCCAGAGCTTGGATTCCCGATGCCTGTGAGTCGTCTGTGACCCATCTTCCTCTGCACAGGACTCCATCCCTGGTCCATGGGCGCTTGATACCGAATTTAATTTCTCCATCTCACTCTTCCTTGGTGTACTCTCGGGGAGTAAACGCTGCTAATCTTCACATGCTCACCCATGCTCATCCCGCAGTGAGCTCTTCTACTTCCATCAAGGCTGCTCTTTTGAACGTGAGATCAGTGTCTAATAAAACTTTTATTCTGGAAGACTTTATTATCTCAGATAAACTGGATTTCTTTTTTATCACTAAGACCTGGATTGTAAATGGTGACTCTTCATGTTTTACTGACTTGGTACCATCAGGTTATTCATTTTTAAACTCTCCCCGGCTGATTCGTTGTGTTGGGGGCATTGACACTGTTATTAAAAGTATGTTTTTGTGTCGGAGCTTTACAAGGGGTCCGTTTAGTAATTTCGAACTGCAATTTTTCGAAGTGTGCAGCTCCCCTTCTTTGTTGTTTGCTGTGGTTTATAGACCTCCTATAATTAATGATATCTGAATTATCTGATCTCCTGGCTGATATCACCCTCTCCCATGATAAAGTATTTATTGTTGGTGATTTTAACATTCACGTTTGTTGTCAATCGAAACCTTTGGTTAATGACTTTTTATCACTATTGGACGCATTTGATTTTATCCAGCATATTAATTTGCCAACTCACTCTCTCCAGCACACCCTTGATCTCGTTCTTACATGTGATATTTCAGTTAATAGTATTGATTTATGTGGTGTTTCTTCACTGATCACTTTTCTATATTGATGGATTTGAATATTACTGTTGATTTTCCTACTACTAGGTGTGCTCCACGCTGTTCTTGCTTTTTAAATTCTTCTGTTATATCCGATTTTAAAACCATATTCTCTAGTCTTGATGTACATGTCCAATATGATGGTATCGATGATTCTGTTTTAGAATTTAATTCTTCTTGTAAAACAGTTTTAGACTCAATTGCTCCGTTCAAGATACGCTGCAATAAGGGAAGACCTGCTCCCTGGCTAAATGAAACTATGCGATCGCTACGCCGAGCCTGTCGAACTGCGTAACGGCGTTGGAAAAAAGATGGACTGATTGTTTCTAAACAGATTTTTAGTATTAATGTGGCCATTCACCCTCATTCTGTGACAGGATTAAATAGCACTGTTCTTTCATGTGAGCAGTTTCTTTCATTCTTTGTCAGTAAAATTGATACAATCCGCTGTGGTATTGTTCCAACTGGCTATGAACATCCTACTGTTATTCATAGCATTGTCTTGGAATCTTTTGATCTTGTCTCACTTTCACAGTTAAAAAGTACTATTGACACCCTTAAACCTACTCTCAGTCCTTTTGATATTGTACCACCACGCCTCTTAGTGGAAGCCTTTGATGTTTTGGGTCCACCTTTACTAGCCATTATCAATGGTTCTATTAGTGAGGGGGTTGTGCCCTCATTTTTTAAACATGCTTCCCTGTCTAAAAAAGGCAGAATTAGATCCTGGAGATTTAGCAAATTTTCGCCCGACTTCCCAATTGCCATTTCTGGCTAAAATATTAGAAAGAATTATTTATAATCAATTGGTTGATCACCTTAACTCCAATAATTTTTTTGAGATCTACCAATCTGGCTTTAGGCATTTTCATGGTGTTGAGACGGCCCTCCTTAAAGTATTCAATGACATCTCTCTTATTACTGACTCAGGTGATGCGGCAGTCCTTGTCCTCTTTGACCTGTCCGCTGCCTTTGACACTGTTGACCACGAGATATTGCTGTTGCGGCTTGAATATCTTGTTGGGCTTAAAGGGGCTGCTCTTAACTGGTTCAGGTCATATCTAATTGGTAGACACTTTTCAGTGACTTTAAATTCCTCTTTTTCGTCTACTGCTCCTCTTAAATGTGGTGTTCCTCAGGGATCTATTTTGGTTCCTATTTAATTCTCAATATTCCTTCACTCTATTGGAGATATTTTTAGGAAATTTAACATTTCTTTTCACTGCTATGCTGATGATACACAGGTTTATATTCCCGTCTGCAACTCTGCAATGAATCAACTGCACAACTGTCTTTTTGAACTAAGATCCTGGATGGCTAATAATTTTCTTGATTTGAATCAGAATAAAATGGAGGTGCTTATAGTGGGTCCATCAGTGAAAGCCCAAATTGATCTTGGACTTCTCGGCTCTTTCTCTGTCTTTTGCAAACCTCAAGTCCGCAATCTTGGTGTTATCTTTGACAGTAACCTCTCTTTTGAGAAACAGATTAATTCTGTAGTCAAGAGTTGCTTTTTCCAGCTTCGTCTTTTAGGTAAGATCAAGCCTTTTTTGTCTTCCATGGATATTGAGAAAGCTACTCATGCTTTTATCTTTTCTCGCCTTGATTACTGCAACTCGCTGTATTCTGGGATTAGTAAATCCCTGATACGCAGGTTACAGTTGGTCCAGAATGCTGCTGCTTGCTTTCTGGTTGAGGCAACAAAGTGTGATTGTGTTTCTCCAATATTAGCTTCTTTACACTGGCTGCCTGTCAATTGATTTTAAAATCTTGTTGCTAGTTTTTAAATTTTTACATGGGCTTGCTCCTGCCTATTTATCCAGATTATGTGTTTTACACCAGGCATCTAGAGTGCTTAGATCTTCTAGTCAGTTGTCTCTTGTTGTCCCTCGTACCAAGTGTAAAACTAAGGGGTACAGGGCCTTTGCAGCTGCTGCTCCTCGCCTGTGGAACTCTTTACCTCATCATATAAAGGAGTCGTCTACAATTGAACTGTTCAAAACAAGACTAAAGACTCATTTCTATTCACTTGCTTTCTGTGACCTTCAGTAATACTGATAGTTTACTCATTGTGATTATGTAATCTTACTTCTATTTATTATTTATTTTATTTGTGTTCATTTATTTTATTTCTATTTATGTTAATTGTATTTTTTTCTTCTTCTATTATTGTAAAGCACTTTGGCCACAGCATTCCTATGTTGTTTTAAATGTGCTATATAAATAAATTGACATTGACATTGACATAAGATAGGAGACAACAGACATCTTTATATACAAACTGATCATTTTATATTTGGCTGCCTGTTCAGGACTTTAAACCATGTACAGGAATAATATTGAAAGCCTACATAAAAAAACTAAACTATTTTTGAATTTCTCCATCTTCTACATACTGTAACAGAACAACGATGGCTGTTTTATATAATTGTGTATTGTCCTACTGATGAGTTATAAATGGTTTCTGGCACTATTTCTAAAGCAAGTTTTCATTTAATAAGGAGCTGTCTTCTAAATAGGTACTTTTGCTTCCAAGTAAAGTCACACCATGTTATTCTATCTCTTTGGCTCTAAATTCTTCCACATTTATTTTCCGGCTACAGATCTACAGTTTAGTTAAGAATTCTCCTAAATCAGTTAAGCCTGAATGATGCTTTTCATTTAAGATATCAGTACAGCATATTTTTAGCTATAACAAAGCATAAAAGAGTAAAGGCTCGTTCTTGTGGCATAACATGTCGACCTTTTCCAGTTAACTCACTGCCAGGCAGTATCGTGTAGTAGTTAGGAAGCTGACTTCAAATTCCAAGTCTGAAAGCTATCTCCTCCACCAGCTCCTCATGTAAAATATATGTAATTTTTGTTTTATGGGGAATATTTGTAAATGAGAACTGGTTGTGAGATGATGATCAGACTTAGCTGAGAGGTAATCCACTTTGCAGAATATGTCAGTGTAGCACAGAACTTCCAAAAGAACATAATGCTATTAGTTTTTTTATTGAATCCTGACAGTTTTGTAAATCTGACATTAATCACTTTTCTTTATTATTTTTAGTTTGTCATACTATCTGACTTGATATAGCCGTAGGAGAATCACGTAGCTTCAAATGCTAATACAGAAAACTTAAATCTATAAACCATGAAGAATTTGTAACCACACAGATCGTATGACCTTATATTCATTTCATTCAATGGATCTGTTTAGGGTCATGGTGTGACAGATTGGTCCATAACAATAAAACTGTCTCAAGGCTTGTTGGTGAGTGGCAGAGGTATAGAATCAATGCAATCACACATTGCATGATTCTCTTTTTTTGCCAAAACACTGAAATCAAAGACTTACAGCTTAGAGTCATGAATGTTTTCTGAATAAAACCTTTATTGTTCTTTCATTCAATGCCTGACAGGTTGAACAGCCAGTTGAGAGGGGTTTTCTGTCTTTTTTTATTATTTTACAGAAGGCAAGAGGTGCACACTGTCCAAAGACATCAACCCCAAGGTTTGAAATTTCCAGTGGTTTTCAGAATCATGCTGAATGATGACTCTGATAACTCTGAGGTGAGTAGGTAGAGGTGAGGGTCCCCATTGATCCACCTCAAAAGTGGTCCACAGAAAGAGGCAAATAGTAATAGTGGACTCAGGCATTAGGAGTATTTGATCAAGAGACAGAGAATCTAACATGGTGTGGTGGCTTCTAGGTACACAAGTAGAAGACCTCCTTTGAAGGGTTGACGGGCTTCTGGCCAGAGCAGGGGTTAATCCAGTTGTCAATTTCCATATTTGAACAAATGTGTTACTTAAGGGCAGGTTGCCAATGCTGCCATTCAGATTTAAAGAGTCAGTTGTCAACCACAAGTACAGAACTGATAAGTTCAAGTTCAAATTCGAGTTTATTTGTCATTTTAGCCATATCTAAAATATAGTGCGATGAAACTGTTACTCAAGAGCTGAAAATGTACGAAAAGGGAAAGAGAAAAACCACAAAAAAGTAAACCACAAATATATACATATACATACATACACACAAAGAGAGTTCTAAATTCACAAAGTCCAACCAATACCTATGTAAAATAGTCATTTAAATTCTATGGCTAAAAATACATTTGTGCATAAAAGCTGGCTTGTTATGTGCTCATTACAGAGAGTTTAGCAGTCTTATTGCCTGTGGAGAAAGCTATTGCACATTCAGGCTGTTCTTGATTTTATGGAACGATATCTCCTACCAGATGGCAAGAAATCAAATAGTCTATGAGGGGGGAGTAAGGCGTCCCTCATAATGGAGAGGACTTTCTTCTTGCATCAATCCTTAAAAATGACTTCAATGTAAGGGACCCCAATAACTTTCTCAGCCATCCTCACCACATGTTACAGAGTCTTCCTGTCAGACACACTGCAATTTCCATACCAGGATGTAATGCAGCTTATCAGGACACTCTCAATTGTCCCCCGGTAGAAGGTGGTGAGGATGGGAGGAGGGATTCTCACTCGCTACATCCTCCTAAGGAAGTGACCCCTCTGCTGTGCTTTCTTGGCCTGCTGTGTGGTATTTAGAGTACAGGAGAGATCCTCAGTGATGTGGATACCTAAGAATTTTGTGCTGCTGACCCTCTCCACAAGAAAGGCACTGATATGCAGTGGTGGATGTTAAGCCTTTGTTCTGATGACCACAACCAATTCTTTTGTCTTGTTGACATTAAGGAAAAGGTTGTTGTCCCCTCACCAGCTCACTAACTGTTTCACCTCTGCTCTGTAAAATGTTTCATCTTCATTGCCAACAAGTCCCACTACTGTTGTGTCAAACGCAAACTTAACGTGTGATGGATTTGGCAGTACAGTACTGTGTTAGAAGAGTAAAGAGCAATGGACTGAGCACATGGCCCTGAGGACTGTGCGATATCTTATTGCCAACATGTACTATCTGTTGTCTTTCTGATAAGAAGTCGAAGATCCAGTTACAAAGTGAGATGTTAAATCTGAGCATAGAAAGTTTCATTATTAGCTGGTGTGGGATGACTGTATTAAAAGCTGAACTGAAGTCAATAAGCAAAACCCTGGCATAGCTGTTCTTTTTCTCCAGGTGGGACAAGATGGTGTATAGGGCAAGTGTAATCGTTTTTTCTGTAGACCAATTAGCATGATGTGCAATATTTAAAGGGGCCAGTGAAGGTGGGAGGCTATCTTTAATGTGACCCGTGACTAGTCATTCGAAGCATTTCATTATGATAGATGTCAGTGACACAAGATGGTAGTTACTGAGGCAGGTTACAGTTGTTTTCTTGGGCACAGGAACAATGGTGGCTTTCTTCCTTGGTTTGCAATTCAGTGACTCACCCCTGTCATAAAACTCATTCAGCCTGTCAGGGAGGGAGGCATCGATGATCTCAATCTGTGGTGTTGTTTTATAGTCTGTTGTGGACTGAATCCCCTGCCATATGCACCTTGTGTCTCTGGGGTCACAAAAATTACCCTCAGTTTTTTCTGTGTACTTCAACTTAGCCTTCTAGATGGCTTGGGAAAGGTCAGTTCTTGCTAGCTTGAGGGCCACTTTGTCCCACAATCTGAAGGCATCTGATTCTCAACTTTCTCCAGCCCTCTGATGTCATCCATGGCTTCTGATTTGCCTCACAGGTGGTGCAGTGGTAGTGCTGCTGCTTTGCAGTAAAGAGATTGTGCGTTCACTTCCCAGGTCCTCCCTGTGTGGAGAGCGCTTTGAGTAGTGAGGAAAGTGCTATATAAATGTAAAGAATTATTGAGTTGTGAAGGTTTTGATGACTGTGACATCACCCATGCATTTCTCTATACAGTATAGCCAATGAGAAAGTCAGATAACTAGTTAACATCAATGTGGAAATCATTGTATGTGGCAGCTCCTCTGAACATACTCCAATCAGTGCTTGAAAAGCAGTCCTGAAGTACTGAGCTTGAGCCCTCTGGCCAGACTCTGATCTGCTTCTGTATAGTCTTAGCGTGTTTCAGTACCATTTTGTATGCTGGAAAAAGCATAACAGTAATGTGATCTGAGTGTCCAATGTGGGGGTGAGGGGCTGCTTTGTAAGCCTCTTTGACATTTTTGTACACCAAGTCTAACATGCTAACTCTTCTAGTTGGAAAGCTGGATGTACTGGTGGAATTTAGGCAGAAAAGTTTTTAAATTTACATGATTGAAATCTCCAGTACCTTAAAACTATCTGGATGGGCAGTGATAAGAAGTCTTGCTTATGCCATGCACAAGTACAGATGAGACTGAGGAGATTAGAAGGTTAAACACATGGCTCATATCATGGTGTATGACAGAGGAGGAAAGGTTTGTGGGACATTAGGTCTCCTTCTGAAAGAGATGGTACTATGTAACCCATTTGAAGAGAAGGAGCGTCAGTGTAAATAGCGAGACATTTGAGTTGAGTAGGTTGGCGGAGGATTGTTTAAACTAGGGAATTTGGGAGTAGGGACTTTAGGGCAGGCCAGGTTTAGAACATTTCCTATAACGGGACAAACAATTGAATAAATACAAATATACAAGATAACTTTGAAAGTTCTATTATATTCTTAAAAGCCAAAGTAAAGTAAGTAATAAATTAAAAATTGTTTTTCTTAATTCTAAGAGTATTAGGAATAAAATAGTTTTATTGTAATTATATGTAGCTTTACATAACTTTGATATATAATGGGAATAAAATAAACCAGGCTAATTAATAGAGCTGGCCAGGGGTTTAACATAGACAAGTACACATCATTTAGAAAAGACAGGCAAAACTGAAAATGTGGGGGAATCACCATTTATGTGAAACAGAACTGAAATGGAAGACTTCTTCAATTAGATGGTGAGCTTAGTGAGGATATTTGGATATGAGTAGACAGTATCAGGGATCAACGCCTCCTGTTAGGAGTTTTTTAGACATACTAATGCAGACACATTATTTTAAAATTACATGTTTGTAATAATATCAAATAGGCATATTTAGAGGGGGATGTTATAGCATAGTATACAGGGTATATAGGGGACTTTAATTACCTGAACATTAACTGGGCTAACCATACCAAGAGTGGAGCACAAAAACAGGAGATTTGGAGGTAATCAGTGACTGTTGTTTTAATTCAGTATGTTAAATTACCAGCACAGGTGGAAGCTTTTCTAGATTTAGTATTAGGTAATAATCAGGACTGGATTCATGGGATAGATGTAATCGAACCATTAGAATCTAGTTCAAGTTCAAGTTCAAAGTTTATTGTCATGTGCACAGTAAGGAAACACATTTCCCTGTACAATGAAATTCTTTCTTTGCCGTCCACACCAAATGCGAAAACCAACATATAAAGATAAACATAAATAATAAGTAACAATTAGATAATAAGTAACAAAGGCAGAATAAAGTATAAAAACAGAATAGAAGTATAAAGTGTAATTGTGCAGGTAGTTGTGTGATGGACAAGTCAAATGCAGTTGTGTAAGGTAGATAGAATGAGGTGAACCATGGTTATAAACTCCTGTCAGTTATTTAGGAGTCTAATGGCACTGGGAAAGAAAGAGCTCTTTTGCCTGGAAGTCCTGCATTTCATACTTCTATACCTCCTGCTTGAGGGTAGAAGTGTGAACAGTTCGTGTTGGGGGTGGGTGGGGTCTCTGAGGATCGAGGCAGTTCTCTTTCGAACTCTGCAGTTGTAGATGCTCTGCAGAGGGCAGTGGGGTCCTGGTGATCTTCTCAGCAGTCTTTACCACTCTCTGCAGGTGTTTGCGGTCCATAGCAGTAGTGCTGCCATACCACATGGAGATGCAGCTGGTCAAGATGCTCTCAACAATGCAGCTGTAAAAGTTGCAGAGGATCTTAGTCGGCATACCAAACTTCCTCAGCCTCCTCAGAAAGTACAGTCGCTCTTGAGCCCTCTTGACCAGCTGTGTGGTGCTAAGTGTTAAAGGCAGAGTTGTAGTCAACAAAGAGCATCCTGATGTAGGAGTCTTTGTTCTCCAGATGGTAGAGGGAATTATGTAGTGTGGCATCTGAGGTGGACCTGTTGGGCCGGTTGGCATACTGCAGGGGGTCCAGAGTGTTCGGAATGCTGCTGTGAATATGGGCCAGCACCACTTTCTCAAAACACTTCATGATGATTGGAGTGAGTGCTACCGGCCTATAATCATTCAGGCAGGTGGGTGGGTTTTTTTTTAGCAAGGGGACGATGATCACAGTCTTAAAGCAGGACAGAACGATGCTCTGACTGAGGGAAAGGTTGAAGATGGAGCAGAGAACATCAGCCAGCTCATTGGTACATGCTCTGAGAGCCCACCCAGGGATGTTGTCTGGTCCAGCTGCCTTACGGGGGTTGATCTTTCTTAGTGCTAACCTGAAGAGACCATTGGGGGAGGGGAGGGGGGTTGGGTGGTCCAGGTGTGTGTGTGCCTCCACTCTGTGCTGTTACTGGATGTCTCAAAGCGGGTGTAGAAAGTGTTGAGATCATCCGGCAGACTGTCTGTGGAGCTGATTGTGCTGGTGTTGGTCCTGTAGTCTGTGATGTGCTGTAAGCCCTGCCACATACTTCCAGAGTCAGCAGTAGAATAGAAGCCCTCCAGCTTCTCTCTGTACTGCCTCTTGGCTGCTGTGATGGCTTTTCTTAGTCCGTATTTCGCAGGACAAGTTTGTTCCAAAGTTTGGAAGTTGTATGGAATTAAAAAGAATCATGTGGCACATAAATAAGGAGCTGGGGCAGCACGGTGCTGCAGTGGGAAGCGCTGCTGCCTCGCAGTTAAGAGACCAGGGTTCGCTTTCCCAGGTCCTCCCTGTGTGGAGTTTTCATGTTTTCCCCGTGTCTGTGTGGGTTTCCCTCAGGTACTCCGGTTTCCTCCCACAGTCCAAAGACATGCAGGTTAGGTGCATTGGCGATTCTAAATTGTCCCTAATGTGTGCTTGGTGTGTGTGTGTGTGTGCGCCCTGCGGTGGGCTGGCACCCTGACCAGGGTTTGTTTCCTACCTTGCACCCTGTGTTGGCTGGGATTGGCTCCTGCAAGACCCCATGACCCTGTAGTTAGGATATAGTGGGTTAGATAATGGATGGGGGCGGCACGGTGGCGCAGTGGGTAGCGCTGCTGCCTCGCAGTTGGGAGATCTGGGGACCTGGGTTCGATTCCCGGGTCCTCCCTGCGTGGAGTTTGCATGTTCTCCCCGTGTCTGCGTGGGTTTCCTCCGGGTGCTCCGGTTTCCTCCCACATTCCAAAGACATGCAGGTTAGGTGGATTGGCGACTCTAAATTGGCCCTAGTGTGTGCTTGGTGTGTGGGTGTGTTTGTGTGTGTCCTGTGGTGGGTTGGCACCCTGCCCAGGATTGTTTCCTGCCTTGTGCCCTGTGTTGGCTGGGATTGGCTCCAGCAGACCCCCGTGACCCTGTGTTCGGATTCAGCGGGTTGGAAAATGGATGGATGGATAAATAAGGAGCTAAAACATAAGTTATATGGAAAAAACAGCTATATTTTTTTTTTTTTTTGTTCTTTTATTTCATCTTATACGATTTCTCGTATTAGAAATTTGTTAGTTTTCGCATACCCCTTGGGGTCAGAGCGCAGGGTCAGCCATTGTAAAGCGCCCCTGGAGCAATTACAGGTTAAGGGTCTTGCTCAAGGGCCCAGCAGAGTAGGATCTCTTTTGGCAGTGATGGAGATTCGAACCGGCAACCTTCAGGATACCAGCGCAGATCCTTAGCCTCAGAGCCACCACTCCACCCCCATATAAGTAGTAATAGACTAGCAACTCCAATGTTAACCAACTGGCAAATGAGAGCATGAGAGTAGTGGTAAAAAGGATATTAGGAAAGCTAAAAGACAGAGAAAAATATTGCATAAAATGTAATCGTTGACCAAAAGAAATTCTTTCAATATTGTAAGACTTGGCGTCTTTGCTCATTTTAATAGCCATAAAAGATCTGGGTAAGAACTTAAACAACAAGCTGATCAGGTATGCAGATAACACCAAACTAGGGGTTAGGTCAGATAATGAAGAATTGACTCAATTGTTACAGAGGTACTTGGACAGCATACAGGCTTGGGCAGCTTTGTGGCAGATGAAATGTAATGTAAGTAAAAGTAAAGTGTTACATGTAGAAAGTAAAATGCTAGGTTTGAATGCACAATGGGATGTCTGAAACTTGAATGTACACCTTATGACAAGGATCTAGAAGCTGTAGTGGACTTGTCACTATCTATTTCAAGACAGTGTATGAAGGCTAATAGAATGTTAGGTTATATATCATGAAGTGTGAAATACACATGGACAAAGGAGGCTATGCTTAAGTTATATAATGCACTGGTAAGGTCCCTCCTGGAGTACTGTGTACAGTTTTCTTCTCCATATTGTGAGAAAGACATAGTGTTGCTAGAGAAAGTCTAGAAAATAGCAACTATGGTTCTGGAATGACCTATAAGGAGAGATTGAAGGCATTGAAACTTTTTAGTTTAAGCAAATAGAGATTAAAAGTTGACATGATCAAAGTGGTAAAATTATGAAGGGAATCAGTATAGTGTTTCCCTAGCTGCTACTTTAAAATTAATTATTCAAGAAGAATATCGGGACATGGTTGGAAACTTGTTAAGGGGAGATTTTGGACAAATGTTAGAAAGTTTTTCTTCATGTAAAGAACCAGAGACACATGGAATAAATTACCAAGTAGTGTGGTAGAGTGTAGGATTTTAGGCACCTTCAAATCTCAACTTGATATTACTGTGGAGAATCTAGGTGAATAGGATTGGCATGCTTGTTGGGCTATAATCTTTATTTTATGACATCAACTAATATATTTACAGTAATTGCTATTTGAAGATTTGTATTATTGTAGAACACTGAGATGCCTAGATTTTAAAAACATAATTAGTAACTGTACTGGACTGACCATTAAGCTCCCTGAAATGGTAGATGCACTTAAATCAATAGAAGTGGTAAATACACACTTGCAGGTCATGATTCTACTTGAACTCTGCCACAGGCTTTACCTTTCCCCCTGTTTTGATTGGCCCTCCTTTAACTTATTTTAATTATTCATTTTTTTCCCAATTTTATCTTTTAGACTTGAGCCTATGGGATTGGGACTTTCACTTAGCCCTAATTCTTCAGGTGTATGTCCAATTATGGCAGCCCCCTGAGATCTGTTAGAAGTGCCTCCTGTGCCCTCAGGCTTTCACTGAGGCAGTGAACGAGTTAAGCGTGCAGACGCCCTTCCCTTGCAGTCTTTTTCTTGTTTCCTTTTGGCTTCACTGGTTTATGAATTCAGGCTTCCGCATACGGATTAGTATGTCAGATTATGGCAGTATCAGGTTCTGATTCTTTTCATTCTTGTTTTTCTAGCAATATTTTGTGGTTATGTTTTGTTTTCTTGTTGGTTGCAATTCAGCCATTTGAGTTTGATTAACTGTTTATTTAAATCTGATTAATTATGATTAGATTCTAATTAGTTATCTAGTTCTCTTGTTAAAAATTTATTTCTTATGCTCTATATTTCTTCTAAATTGATTTGTTATTATTGTTGTGTTTTATCCTGAATTTTGTCTTGGGTGTTAGCAATTTCTGTTAATAAAGTAATCAATAATTCTTTCTGTGCTTGATTAGTAAAGATTCAGTTTCGGTCTTCCTCTTGGCAGATTCCAGGTCTTAGATGTAATTAGGCTAGCAGGTCTGTCCTAATGGTTTTAAAAAAGGGTTTTCTTTAAAATTATCACAATGCCATCAATTTTATTAGATCTTCTGAGGAGTTATTTCCCCAAATTTTGTTCAAAGCCTCTATATCTATTTTTCCTCTGTTTTTGACTGCTGCATGATTTTTGAACTCTGCATTTGTTTAATAATCTTGATATCTTTCCCGGCTTATATTTTGTTGATTTCTGATGAAATGCCTGTTTACAGAAATAGGCATAATAGTGCAATAGTAAGTCTGTCTGTTTCGATTGAGTTGTGCATTTATAAACTTTTGTTCACTAGATATACCTTATATCTTTTGTTAATTGGACATTCTGGACTTCTTAGACAATGTGACATATGGATGTACACTGCACAGTTTACTATGTAATGGCACTTGCCTTTGTTCATCGGATGTTCCCATCTTTTTTGTGGAAAACATTACACCCAAATACAAACGCTGGATAGGCAGATGTTTTATCATTTTATATATCTGGAGAGATTAGATCATGTAGTTGTTAACAAACCATTTTGTTTCATTATTTTACTTTTTTTTATCTCTCTATTGTTTTAATTAGTGTGGTCCAATGGTAGGTCGAAGAAGAAATATTGGGACACAACCGGGTGGTCCCATTTAATTCTTTCAAGTAAACAAAACAAAACAAATGCACACTGGCATTGCAGAACTGAAAATACAATACTTGTCTTAAATGTGCTGCTCAGTTGAGTGGGTCTTGACTTTGTGTGAAGCTCCATTCTCTGGTTTCACATGGCTCAAAGTGAGATGTCTCCTCCCAGGAATGCCCGGGTTTGTAGGGTTTGGCCTGCAAGGGGCAGAGTCAGTTGCTCTCGCTGGGTGTCTTCTTGGAGCTATGGAGGCAGAAACAGGTGACAAGGTTAGCAGCAGATTCCCGTCTCTCTTCGGGATGGTACTACATACCTCAGTTGAGCTTGGAAGATGACTCTCCAATGCACATGCATGACAATAGATAGATAGATAGATAGATAGATAGATAGATAGATAGATAGATAGATAGATAGATAGATAGATAGATAGATAGATAGATAGATAGATAGATAGATAGATAGATAGATAGATAGATAGATAGATAGATAAAACTAACTTTATTTGTCCCTAGTGAGAAATTTGGCTTTTTACAGAAACTGTCTGAACACACACCAGAATGACTAAAAAGTAAGATGATTAAAAATAACAACGTGGCTACCACAGTGAGGCATTATGCAGATGTATTGCTGTTGGTATAAAGGAGTCCCAGTAGCATTACTTGACACACTTCTGCTAAATAATTTGTTGGCTGAAAGTCCACAGTGTTAGTGAGTCAGAGAGAAGATGTGCAGCATTGTTCATAATGACACTCAGTTTTGCTTTAATTCTCTCTTCACTACTATCTCCAGGGCGTCCAGAGTGTCTTATCTTATGATTGAGTCTACCCTTTTAATTAGCTTGTTGATTCGGTAGGCCTCTCTTGAAGTGATGTTACCAGTCCAGCATACCACAGCATTGAAAATCTCACTGGCCATCACAGAGTTGTACAAGATGTAAAGGATTGCTCTTCCCAGATAAAAGGAACTCAGTCTCCTAAGGAAAAAGAGCCTGCTCTGCCCTTTCTTACAGTTCTTCTGTGTTATAAGACCAGTCCAACTTGTCATTGATGTGAACCAAAATACCCCCAAGTACTTGTAGGAGCACACCACCTCTACATTATTGCCCTAAATAGTGACTGGACATAGAAGCTCTTTGGTACAGCAAAATTAAACAGTTCCTTGGTTTTTCTGATGTTTAATTGCAGACAATTATTTCTGCACCAAGATACAAAGTTCTCCACCTGACCCCTATACTCTGGTTCTGTCTCTTAACTCTGCTCATCCTTATATGCATACAAACCAAGATTCATATGGTCGGCCACTCCTAATAGGGACAGCGTGACACATTTCCGTTCTTCTAGAGAAGTATCAAGGTTCTGCACTGTTCATGTGTCTACCTCCGTGGGCATGAAGCATCCTCACATTTCTCTATGTTATGAATAGTGACACTAACACTTGCACTCTTAGTTCTCTGCTGAATGTGATTGCTACTGAACCACTTTAGATTTGTTTGTAACACGGTCAGGTGTTGGTGCAGTAATGTGGAGAAGCACAGAACAAACCGTGAAATGGTACTCCACACTTAAAACCTGTAAATATGGGGGATTTTTGCAAGACATCTGTTTTTATGTTTAGCTTAGGTAAAATAACCTTTTTCCAATTATCACTTCTGCTTGCCACTCTAAATATCTCTATCACACTATCTTTCAAAAATGTATTTAAAACTTCTTCCCTTTTGCAACAAATTAAAGAGAACACTTTCAGCTATTCTAATACATACTTATCACTCATGAGCAGAATAATTTCTATCAATATGAATCTTTTTCAATGTTTTTTTATTTACTTAACCAAACTATATTGTTAAATTCAAGACAGAATGATAGTATGTTTATTTGGCTCACGAATGAGAGCATTAACATACATCTCGAAACAAAATAGTTAACACAAACTCCAAAACACTATATAATTATGGAAAACAGTACAATTTGCTTTCAAAATACCCTAAGACAGCTAAAATATTTCAAATGTTTTCCTAAAGAATAGGGACTACATTCAATCATCTATTAGTCAGGTAATGCTATTCTAGAAGGTCTTGCCCATCACTTAGTTTACTCTTCTAAAGCACCAGTGACACTTTGGAGTGGGGCAGCCTACAGTGAAATGCATTTTCTAGGCACTTTAACATGCAATATAGCAAGGCCTCTGTCATAAATTGTTACTAATAAAACCTTCATCCACTGCAGTATTGTCATAAACTGTCTTCTCCTACTACTAGAACACCTGTAATTAAATGAAACATTTCTAACAAAATTCATGCCACACACTTAAACACATTCCTGCATTTTATAGACCAGCCAAACTGGTTCTACGTGTAATGCTCACTTACATGACAGGATTATTTAATAGGAGGTTCATGTGATGACACATAAAATAATTACTGGAGAGGATTACATATATCTTTATTTTTTTGCCTGAAATATATGGGAAAAATAAAATGTAGTTAAAGACTGTAAAGTGTGTAATATATTTTACAGTACAGTACTTGAATTAATTTTGCAAATTAAAAGTTCTGTAACTGCCATAAACCAAAGTCCTTGCCTGGAGCAAATGAAAACAATAATGCAGACATTGTCTTTACCAAAGATATATGATACTGAGGTAGGAGTCATAAACCTCACAACCCATTTAAAAAGATTCTGACAGGTGGTAGGAACCATAAGATGGAAACTTACATTATATCAAAAATCCCCACCAGCTTTTTCTCCTCGGTAGACAGTATGCTACCACCACACTTCAGCAGAACATCTTAGCACATCTTCCGTAGAATTTTATATAATGACTATGGGGCTCGCCAAACCCCAGGTTTGGTTAACCAGTTTGAGACTTGCCCGGACACCACCAGTCGGAAACCACATCTTTATAAAAAGACACACGTTTATTCAATCACAAATACACAGGAATCACAGAACTGGGGCCTCATGCATAACGCTGTGCCGTAGAATTCGCACTATAACATGACATAAGCACAAAAGCCGAAATGTGCTTACGCACAGAAAAATCCAGATGCAGGAATCTTTGCGTTTGCCAACTTCC
This sequence comes from Erpetoichthys calabaricus, assembly GCF_900747795.2. NCBI lineage: Eukaryota > Metazoa > Chordata > Cladistia > Polypteriformes > Polypteridae > Erpetoichthys > Erpetoichthys calabaricus. The sequence continues at coordinate 302,828,826 of NC_041394.2, read as the reverse complement.
GCGTTCTTCCGCTACATAAATCCTGCTCAGTGTGGAAATAAACGCACGTGCACACGCTTGCTGTCCCGCTCCAATTCCTCCCAGAATTACGCCTCTTTGAATATGCAAATCAATATAAATAGCCCTTAAGCCCAGCGTTATGTGAAAATGCAATGGCAAAAGTACAAGGAAAAATACAAGAATTTCAGCGAATACCAAATGGAGGCAAAGAAAAACATACTCTTTGTTGGTTTAAACGGTTATATAAGCAACAAAAGGAAGATGATCAAGTGACATAGCATGTCGGAGAAACTCGAAAGCTCAAGCTCACAAAGTCGCACAGTGCCCGAAATAAAAAAGTTGTCACATATCAAAGTCGGCGTGAAAAGGCGACTCGTAGCCCACCGTCTGAGTGTCATATGAAAGCTTATTAGGGTACAGTGAAAAAAAAGGCACACAGTGTGAAAAAAGCACGAAATGCTAACTTTAATCTCAAAATTTCCACTTTAATCATGTAGTTTATTTTGTCATTAAAGTAGAACATCATAAACTTCATCTTAAAATCGTTTAATTTACTAGTTTCTCAAATCCCATCGTAACTAAAGTAGCACGTTAAATGCTTTGTTTTGTATTTGATCTTCTATGTGCTCATGTGCCCGAATCACTACGTGCTCTTCCTCCGACAGGACACAGAATCCATTACGTTCGTAATATTACAGCTCTCTGAGTAATTAAAATACTGAGAAGTATACGTGATATAATTTTCATGATGGGAACACGGTGGCGCAGTGATTGTTCATGTCTTACAGCAAGATGCTTGCTGCGCCATGCGCGACCTTCAATGAAATGCTTTATTACAGAAGTACTGTCTTTTTCAAACGTACTAACCCCCCCAATTCCTGTCCTTACTTCTCTTTCTCCAAATACCCAATCGTCACACAATCAGCTCTGTAATAGACGTTAAGCCATCTGTAAGCTTAGAACACCGATTCTTCAAAACTTTTAAGGAACATCGAAATATCTTCATAATGTTTAATTATTCTATCCATCTATCCTTCCAGTGTCGCGCCAGCCACAGCATGAAAACAGCGTGAGGCAGGAAGAATCGGTGAACAAAGCTCAAGCTCGCTAGCACTGTGGCACCGTGTAGTTAAAGTTAAAGTTTTATCTGTATAATATAATCAACATATTTTGCTGCATTTCATCTTAAAAATGATATCGTCATCATATGTAAATACGCGCTTTATAAAGTGGCTCAGGTTGTGCAATATTGTAACTGTATCATAAGTACAATTACCTCACGGTAACTTGCAAGTACAAACAGTTCTACAAGGAGCACTTGATGGACTGATTGAGTGTGTATAGTTCTTGGGATGAAACTGTTTGTGGACCGCGAGGTCCGAACAGAAAAAGCTGTGAAGCGTTGGTCAGATGAGAGCAGTTCAAATAGCGAATGGCTGAGGCAGCAAGTGCTTGATGCTGTATACCGATAATTCTCTTTCCAATCGCTGTAGATCTGTGATTCACACTCATATACAGTGATATAAATACTCCGAGTGGTGCAGTGCGAGTAATATGGAAAAAGATGATCCGCTGTGGCAACCCCTAACGGGAGCAGCTGACAGAAGAAGAAGAAGGTGCAGTGAGAGTAACAACGCTAAAGCAGTTATGGTATTTAGAATAGTTTGACCATTCTGTGGACCATTATATTGTTACAGGTTAATGAACGATATGCGGTTAATTTCAGTGTATTTGATAAAGCCACCATCGTGGATGTGGATCTAAGAAAGGGTAACCACACAGGAACAGTAGCACAGCTTTGACACTGGGTGCCGCCAGTCTGCAAAACCGAGCGGGGAACTTGCGTACAACAGGGTATGAGGTACCATGGAAAAGTGCGTGGCTTTACACCAAGTGTAGGTTTTATACATCGCGATTTGAACGTGGAAATGTTCTTACGCAACATTTCTATGCGTACGCACCATTTATACATGAGGCCCCTGATCACCACACAATGCACTCAGCAAATAAATCACCACAATAAAGTCCTTTCTCTCCGTCCTTGGCCGCCTATCTCCTCCTGGGAGCTTCGTCCTGCTCCCACTCCCGACTCCGGCTCCCAGACTGTAGTAAGGCGGTGCCTTTTATTCCTGCCCAGATGTGCTCCAGGTGGCTGGTGACGACCTTCTGCAGCACTTCCTGGTGTGGCGGAAGTGCTGCAATTTGTACCGTAAGCACTCCGGGCGTCCCTGGCAGGTTCATCCGCCATCTTGCCTGGTGTGGCGGAAGTAACAGTTGTCCATGTCCCACGAGGCGGAGGCCACGGGTCCAAACAGGCCAGAACCCCTTTGTTCCTCTCCCGAGGTCCCCTACTAGTCCAGGGCGGTTGCCCCCTCGTGACCTGGACGCTATTCCTGTCCTTTTCCAGCCCCTCCAGGCATCCCGGCCAGGTAAGAACCCCAGTAATCTGCCACAGCACATATACAATTTAAAGAGATTGTTATTTTCATTTCATTCATTTTTTATTTCTTGATATTTGCCAGTAATAAAGCTGTAGTGAATGAGTTATCCCGGGGCTGCTGCTGCCATGCTGCATGATCTGCAGGTTGTGCTGCGTGCCAATCATTTAAAAGCCTGTACAGCAGCTGTCCTTTTGTCTCACTTCTTTGTCTTTGTTAAAGTGTCTCAAAGAAATTGTTTGTAAGTAGGGTGTAGTCTCCCAGGACTTCAAAGTGTCTTCCGAGAAGATACGAGAAGACATGCTGTGCATGTGTACCATGCCAACATTTTTTAATTCTTTACGAAGTTCTACTTTGTCATCTACTCTTTATCCTTTATTTCCGGCCCCAGGTGTGGTTAAATGTCTTTCTCATGGGACGTATAACACTGCTCGCATTGTGAAGGGATGGGGGCTGAACGCAGCTAAGGAGTTACAGTCGGATCAGCTGCTGTCTTGCTGCTGCTGCTGGCGAGCTGCGTGTTCTGCTTGTCGCGCTGCATGTTGATCATTTAAAAGCCTGTACAGCAGCTGTCGTTTTGTATCACTGCCTTGTCTCAGATGACGTTAAAGTGTCTTCCGAGAAGTTCACGTCTCGTCTCCCTCCCAAGATTTTTTTTTATAATATAGAGATATTGCTATGTACAAAGATATGTAGGTCTTGTCCATTTGGGAGTCCTATTGAGCTAAAGCTCTATCATTTACAGCAAAAGACACAGTCACTAAAGATATTCCATTTCCCAGGAACATGTGAGGAAACTTTTTTCAAAGGTTTCAGTGACAGGAAAGCATGTGGTGCTGGAATGTTAGAACTCTAGAATAGGGAAATCTGTGTAGCTGTTGCAAACCATGAAATAAACAAACACTGAAAGACGTTTGGTAGAGGGTACCGAGCAGGGCTGCTGTGGCACCTGTTATAAGAATTATTAAGAAAAAACAAGGTAATCATTATTGATTAAAGTTGTTCTCTACATCACTGTACCTGCATTAGAGATGTCTTGCTATACATTTATGTGTAGCAGTATGTGAGTTTAGAACATTCATGTATGGAGCTAAGCAGAGACCCCACAGCAGTAGCAGAGAAAAGGTGTTAACTATCCACAGAGGACAGACACATTTAATTTCTTATATGCTTCCACTACTGTTGGGACAGACATCAAATCAACATATACTTGAAATAGACTTTAGCAGAAGAAAATACTTGGAAACAAAGATGAAATATCACAGTTCCTATTTGAATTTACTTTACATTGTATTTACCTCCAGTTTAATATACTGTGCAAGATTCTCATGACATTTCAGTCCCTTTATTTTATGTAGCATGTATTAACTCAAGGCAACTTTCAAACCAAACAAGAGTATGATGTATAAAATCATATTTGTAAAGATCATAAACAGGCAACTATAAATAATAAAAGCAACTTGTACTAGGAGAGGAAATATGCTGTATATCTAAAATAAAGAAGGAAATGAAAAAGAAAAGAATCTATCAAAGACATAAATGGATATATTTTTGGGTAGAGTGCTAACAGCTGCTATTCATTTTATTTTTTCTCTTCCTTTTATATCAACAAACTTAAATTATCAGGTACCTGTTCTTTCACATTACCCATGGTTTCTGTTACTTTGCATATTCAGAATTCATTTTTATTTCCTCAATCATATTTACCTGAGCTGCGGTGGGTTGGCACCCTGCCCGGGATTGGTTCCTGCCTTGTGCCCTGTGTTGGCTGGGATTGGCTCCAGCAGACCCCCGTGACCCTGTGTTCGGATTCAGCAGGTTGGAAAATGGATGGATGGATGGATGGATATTTACCTAAGTCGCTGGTCAATCCCTACAGTCACTGAATGACCAGATTGTTTTCTATAATTCTTCTCTGTTACTTTAAATGCTTATTATCATTCTTGTATTACCTTTTATTTAACTCAAATAATTTTGCAAATTGTATGTGTGCATGAGCAGCACATGAATATCATATAAAATTTCCCATCTGGAAATTTCTAATGTCTGCATGTCTGTGCAAAATGCTATATTAGGGCTAACCTGCAGGTTCAAAGCCTAACTCTCTGTTTCCCTGCATACTCAGTTGATACTAGTTAGGTGTAACACACTCAAGTCAATTACACTTTTTGAAAAGTCTTGCTTCCTGAAACATTTTTGCTGATTTTGACAGGTACCTACTGGGTATGCACAAATATAGTTTTGGTATTATGGCATCACGTAGGAACTCTGAGAAATAGACATTTATATGTTTACTGACAATAACATATTCAGTCATGTTTATGTCTCGTATAAGCTATTAAATTCAACAGAATTGAAAGTGTTTTGGTCCTGATTTTCTTTTGTATTCAATGTCTGATGCATCACATTGCAGTGTCCAACCTGTAATCTTCAAGCATTGACGGATTCCAGTTGTCCTGGTATCGTTTCTCCATCGTAGCAACGTCCTGGTGAAACCTTTCACCGTGTTTGTCACTGATAGCACCTAGATTTGCGGGGAAGAAGTCCAAGTGTGACTGAAGGAAATGAATCTTGAGTGACATGTTGCACTTCATTGTCTTGTATGCTTTGAAAGAAAGAAAGAAAGAAAGAAAGAAAGAAAGAAAGAAAGAAAGAAAGAAAGAAAGAAAGAAAGAAAGAAAGAAAGAAAGAAAGAAAGAAAGAAAGAAAGAAAAATGTGGTAAAGCAGTAGCAGTGACAAGATTGCTGAACAGGATGGGCCTAGACTTTTCTCAAGTAGGCACAATGTTATTTGTATTGTATTTGTATTGTATTGGATTTACAGTGTATGTTGAAATTATATGGTTGTATTATATAATGTATTATTTATGTTGATTTTCAAAAGGCTTTTGAGTTTAAGGTTCATTGCAAAAATAGGCCTAGAATTGACTTAAACACAGATGGCAAAGAGTTATGTTGTGAGGTACTTTTGATGTTAAATGTTATTTCCTTCTAGGATCAGTGTTTGGGCCACTACTCTTTTACATATACATAACCGATAATTCTTGATAAAAATTTAAGTATGCAGTCTGCTTAAGTCTGAAGAACTGCCAAACTAGGTGGAATTGCAGATAATGTCAAATCAGCTAGATCATTACAGATTGTTATGGTTACAGTGCATCGTGCTTAAAGGTTGTAAGACCTATCAACTGGGGCATGAGAACAGAAAATTCAAAAAAACATTCAAGTAAGCCAACAGGATCAGAATGGGATTTATAAACAGCTCTGATTATACTTGGCTTATTAATAATAAAATCAACAGAAGAATGAGAAATATAAAAAAAACATGTATGAGATGACTTTGAAAGACAGATGTATTGTGACAGACAGCTTTCACGTGCATTACACAAATTCAGTACATTCACAAATTATTTCTTCTTCTTCTTCTTCTTTTTCACCCGTAGCTATTCCCATTTTCATATGGGGTCGCTATTTTTTATTACTAAACTTCTCCAATAGAGATTTCAGCATGCTTTTTATAGCTGGATGCCTTTCCTGACGCCAACCCTCCCCATTTTTTTGGGCATGGGACCGGCTCACAAATTATTTCCACTACATTGTGAAAAAATAACTATTGCAATGGACAGAAATTGAAGAAGTTAATCAAAGAGTGGTGGGTTTCCCCCAGTGAAACCTCAATTGCAGCTTGATTGCAACTTGCAGCAGATTGAAACTTTGAATAACAATTGATCGAAGACACTGTGCTATAAGGAACGTTGCTGGTACTCTAAGTACAACTAAAGTACATTTAAGTACACTTTGGAATAGATAGGTAGTGGCCCAATTCAGGCACTGGTAATGGAGTAAAAAATCAATTAACTAATATAGAAGAGTGAGCTATATATCAGATCAACAAATGGGGCTATCAGAAAGAAGAAAATTAAACTATGACCACACAATGACAAGATCATATGAGTTTACAAAGAATAATAATCCAGATTATGACACAAGAACTCATTATAGACCAATGCTGTTAGGAACAAATTTAACATGATATGCCCACTACCACCCTGTTTTCACCAAGACTATTATGAGAAATGTATTTAAAGTGCTTATTAATGGTAATTTTTTATATTTTTAAGGTGACGCTATTGAAAGATTCAAGTAACTAAATAATTATGGATCACAGGGAAAACACTAAGCATGTCTGTTCCAGAAAAGGTAGAACTATAACAGGATGGGCCTTTGTCATTAAGCTTTTAGAAAACACCACACCTTACATTTCATTTCTAGCTCCATGGACATTACTTGTTTCATCTTATGTGGACATAACAACTCAACGTACATCCCTGCAAAACTGAATTGAAAATTCAGGGTAAATCAAGGTACACGAAATGGTTAAGCATGTTATTTTCAAATAGGAAAGGAAAGCTTTTAACAGCTTCTAATGCTTTTAAAACCCCTTGAACCTATTTAGCAATACTATTTGCAACATGAATTTCTGTAGAAATATGAATCATGACCTTTTTGCTTCCTGCCCCTTAAGGCATGAATTGTTTTTCTCTTTATTTGTGTTTGTGTTATGTAACTGTAAGATGCCTATCTGTCACATATTCAATGAATTCTTTCTTTTGAAGCAGTGTGGCACATGTTACATCATATCACACTAATTCTAAATTCATCCACTGATTTGGTGGTTTTGCATGAAGTACTTGCTTTACTCCCACAAATGACTATACAATGTAGGCTTTGCATCTTTGTGAAATAATGGAACAAGAAAGCAATTTTAAAAAATCACATATGAAACCCCTTGAAAATGCTAGCTGAAACAAAGAAGAGGAAGATGTGCTCATCAAAGCTTCCCCTCGTTCCCATCTCTGCTGTCTATGAGCAACTCTGTGTCTCATTTTCCACTTTGGTTAGGAGGTTGCTATACATAATTCTGTCATGGCAATGTAGAAGAAAATTGTTTGCAATGACAGCCTCCAGCAGAAACTCCTCACAGAAGTCTTGTTATATTTTAATTAATTCAATTTAATAATTTAATAGTAAGTACAACTTTGTACTTTGTGTTAATTTAAAGGTTAGAAAAATGCTGCATTGCAGGTAAAAATAGTAGGCAAGGCATGGCCTGGACTTAGTGAATTTCTAGACCGCTACAGAAATCCTTTTAAGTACTAAAAGGGCTCTTGTCACTGCATGATAAGATGTTAGTGTTGCTTCCTCATTGTTCCAGAGTTGAGAGTTTCAGTTGCTAGAACTAGAACAGCAATGTATCTATTTGTTTCCTCCATGTTTTGTCTTGACTGAAAATCTGCAAAGCAATAAAGTGGGCACATTATATTAATTCCGTGCACATCTCTCTATTATAATAAAATTCTTGGGAAGAGAGATGAGACGTGACTTTCTCAGAGAGACACTTTCACGTCCTGCAGGACAAGACTTTGTGCCAAGAGATTTAACCATGTCCGGGGCTGGAAATAAAAGACAAAGAGTAGATGACAAAGTAGAATGTCGTAAAGAATTGAAAAACATGCAGAGCAGGTTAGAGATAATGGAAGTATGAAAATTTGAAAGTCTCAAAAAAATGATAGTAAAGATCGCATTAGCGCAAACAAATGGAAATTATTTCTCGGTGAAATAACGGAACAGTGAAAAGAAATTGAATATATTGTTTGGATTTGAAGTTTAAGTTGGAGACTTGTAGATCGTCTAATTTGTGTTGCCATTAGGGAAAAGTAGTGTTTCCTCGAAATGAAGAGGCGTATCCGCGAGAATTTAAAGATTTGTTGTTTAGTGAAAGTGAAATCCCGCAAGAGAAAATTTCAAGCCATGTGAGACAAGACTTTATGCAAAGAGATTTAGAAAAGTCCTGTCCACATCTAAAACATTTACAACGATGCACACAGTTCAATCATTTCTCATTTGTGTGAATGCTATTGTCAGATACAGTTTACAGTATGTAGAGAGAAAGAAACGATAGTCACTGTCGGGCAGTTTTACAGTATGTTGCGTTGTCACAATGTAATTCCAAACATGGAATCAAAATTCAATGCGATATTGACAAAAAGGTAAAAGAGAAAATAGATCGAATATATGGACATCGGTGATATGAAAGAAGTATGTAGATATTGTTTGGCTTTAAACTTTAAGTCGGAGACTTGTAGATCATCTAATTTGTGCTTCCATCAGGGAAAAGTAGTGTTTCTTCCCAATGAAGAGGCCTATCCATGAGAATAAAAAGTTTTGTTGTTTGGTGAAAGTGAAATCCACATACGTGAGTGGCAGAGACGCAAAGTTGCTGGCGTGTAGCACAAGCAGGGGGGTTGGCGAGTGAAGCGAGGAGGAGGCAGCCCCCTAATTATATTAAAGATGTAAACAGTGGACTTTAAACAGGGGTGGGTCTACCATCAGAGCATTCTGGGTATGCACTCAGGAGCCCATGAGAGCAAAGATCTTTTTCACCGAGACCCAAAGCTGGATGACATGACTAGGTATCCATGAGTCAAAATGATCAATGGGCCCCAGCCCTCAAAGACTGAAGTAATAAAGTAATCAGGCCTTAAAACGAAATCAGAGGTGAGAAATTACATGCTGCATAAGGGACAAATAATGCTGTAGTATATTTAAGTATATATGACAATTGCTCACTCGGACAATTTGTTTTGGGGGCCCCCAAGAAGGCGGGGGCCCTAAGCTATAGTTTGTGTAGCTTATACGTAAATCCTGCACTGGCTGCATTAACCAACATGGTCTTTGCGCACAGCAGTGCAAAAAGCATGATCAACTCTCTGTTAAGGTGCTACATCACTCAAGCATCTGTGGGGGTCTTCATCCATCCTTGACTTTAAAACACATAATAGTGTGTATTTTTAAGTTTCATGCTGCATTATATTAATTCTACAAAATAATACATCATAATGTAATGAAAACATGCCTTCCCAAGTTTTTGCACTGCTTTCTTTCAGTAATTTTGTTATGATTTTATGATCTAATTTACTGTTTAATTTTTATGCTTCTGCTCATGAATAAATACCATAGATACTACATTTTCAATGATTAAAGTAGCATCTTTCCCTTTAATGAAGGGAGAAAAAACAGAATTCCCAGAGAATATTTCATAACCCAACAAAGAAGATGCACAGTCCTGTCTCCCAGGATTTGAGTCGAATATAACAGTGTCTGTCTAACCCGATTGCCTCCAACGCCAGGAGAGCCACAGGAATGACTGACAGCACAGTACAAGAGCATGTGTTTCATAACCAGTTGCAAGACAAACCTTTTTTATCTTACAGAACTGAGCAGTGGCTGTGCAATACACAGTCCTTATTTAAATGATAGATACAGTCACAAATCGTGTTAATCTTTACACAAAATAAACCATATATTTTTCAACATATTTTGTCAGGAGCTCAAAGATTCTGTTAACTGTATAATTAAAATACGAGGCCAGACAAATAATATAAATTACAGCAGTGTCCTCTTCTTTCATCACTTTCATCATTTTTGTGTCAGATTAATAACAGATTACAGTAATTAAAAAGGCAAGGGTCGCTAATTATCTGGAGGTTAATAAAGGCATGTGATTGTAAATGATGTAAATTGCAATTGACATAACATTTTTGAATGTATTTTATCCAGTCTTGTAACCTGGAATAGGGTTTGCAGCTGTTGGAATTGAAGATCATGACCTGCATACATATCTTTATTAACATCATTACTTTTTGGGCTTTGGAGAAAGAGTAACTAACTCCACTGAGTTCTGCTCTTCACTTTAATGTAAGCCAATTATGTTAACAATTCTGCACTACCAATGTGTTGTATTATGTACAGTAATTTCAGGAAGGTCATACAAATGAAAATTTAATTTTTATTAACATTTAATTCACTTTAAGTAGCACTTTTTTGTGATGAATGCCATCAATATGGACCAAGTTACGAAGTTACCAAGTAGTGTGATAGACAGTAGGACTTGAGAGACTTTTGAGTTAGAAAATCGACTTGATGTTATTTTAAAATAATTAAGTGGATAAGACTGGCAGACTTTGTTGGGCTAAGTGACCCGTTCTCATCTAAATTGTTCTAATGTTTTTAACACTTTAAAAAGCAACTGACAAAATTACAACCATAGAATAGTGGTTAATGCTGCTGTCTTAGCCACAGAGTCTTGGGTTCTGACTATCCCATCCACCCAATTAGGTTAGGTAGTGTGATGACTGGCCCTTTTTGGATGACCAGGTTAGTATTGGTTTGAGTATGGGGGGGTGCCCATGTTGGTTCCTGTCTTGCATCTAGTGGTGTTAAGATAGGCTCTGCACCCATCATCAACAATGTTAGAGAATTTATGGGTATTAGAAAATCATAGGCTATTACTTCATGTGTCAGATTGTGTATGAGTATATGGGCATCAACATACACAATTGTAATATACAGTAGGAAAAGAAAGTCACAAATTAATTACAACAACGCCAGTTTCGTGTTAAATTACCCCAGCAGCCTGATCCATTTTTCTGTCTTATCCATAGTAAAGTCATGAAGCATGTCAAGATTAAAGTGCAGAAACTGAATGATATAATTCAGTAGTCATATGGTCATAACATTTCTAGGCAAGTTCACTATCTCTTGGTCTTTGACTCACCACCTTACTATTTTATTGAAAAGCAAAGAGTTATGTTTATATACATATACTGTCCATGCTTTAGGGATACCCAGAAATGTAATTTTTTTACATTAGTGGGTTGTGCTTATTGGCGAGTAAATTCAAGATCTGATTGAACAATGCTTACGTGCTGTAATATAAAGGGCCCCATCTAGTAACTATCTAGTAACTATGAAGTAACAAGTAGTTTTAATTTTTGTACATTATTTTATTAAATTCAGTCATTTTCATAATGTTACTATATTTTATCATTTTATCATATGTTTATGAATATTTTTTCCACCTCTTTAGTTGTTGTGAGACCACCATTGTATTGTATTTTCAAGTTAGAAGAATTTGTTGTTGCTACTGACAGTCTTGTTACTTACAAAGTGACCCAATCAATTAATTGATAAGTAAATAAATAAATAAATAAATGTATACTGTGCAGATATTGTAAAACGAACTTAATGAGTACATCAGGAGGAAGCACTGATTTGCCTGATAGCAGTGGGCAGAAAAGACCCCAGTGGTGATTCTTTGGGCATCTTGGTGGAATGAGCCCTTGGCTTTGTATTCAAGAAGTCATTTTGTGATCATCTTATTTTAAAAGCCATCTCCTAAGCTCAGAGTCAAAGACCAAAACATTTTATCTAATATTGTGTTTTAAGTATTGACAAACTGAGTTTTTATCTTGTTGGTTTAGAAAATTGACTAAGATTTCAACAATGTTTCATCCCCTGGTCTCTTAAATCAATAAATCTGGCTGGCAGAAAAGATATGATGTCATACATCACATAACACATAGTGTACATAGTGGACTATTTCATTTATGTTAGGTAGAATGCCCAGAGGGGACTGGGCGGTCTCGTGGCCTGGAACCCTTGCAGATTTTATTTTTTTCTCCAACCCTCTGGAGTTTTTTTTTGTTTTTTCTGTCCACCCTGGCCATCGGACCTTACTCCTTTCTATGTTAACTAATGTTGTCTTATTTTAATTTCTTATTTTGTCTTTTATTTTTCTTCTCTTCATTATGTAAAGCACTTTGAGCTACTTTTTGTATGAAAATGTGCTATATAAATAAATGTTGTTGTTGTACTAATGACCACAAACTTTTTACCCATGAAAATAAAGACAGAAAACGGTGAGAGCCATGAACAAATAAACATTCAAAATGGCAACAAACAAATATTACCAAAAATTTGATCAAATATAACCACACATTATTAAAAATTATTTAATATGTTCCAAAAAAATAAACAACTATTAACAAACATTTCTGACACTTACAAAGCATCCTGACCATTGGCTTCACTATGCAGTGTGGAAATGGAAGTGCACATGTGAAGCAAACCGCTCCATACATTTTGTTATTTATTCAAATTATCACGAGAATGCATTTAAGTACTTAAGACACAAACTTCTTGTGAATAAAAACTGTTCCTGAGCAAGGTAGTGCTGATAGCTTGTGCTTGAGATGGCTGGAATCATTAATAGCATATTAAAAATATTTATACAATATTGGTAGCTGCATATAATCAGGTTCATTGTTATTAGCTGTGTTCATAGTACAATGAGATTCTTACTTGCATGTCACTCATGCAAAACTATTATTTGGGGTCATTATCATTCTGAAGAGTTAACTGTTTAGTAATAAGCCATTTTATATTTCTCAGCAGTCATTCAATCCATTTTGACCACTGGCCTAATACCATTGTTGGAATGCACTCCCAGACCATGAGCAAGCCATCACCATGATCCCCAGACAACTGCAGATAGGCATCAATGTACTTCTCCTCAGCTCTTATTGTGACACTCTGGCATCTTTTCTAACCAAACATTTCAAGGTTGGACTCATTGCCACCTGGGATAAGCACCAGCAGACATCTGCAACCCTGTTCAGGACTAAGAGGGTTAGGCAATGACTGACTGACTGACTGATCATTTCATATGACATTTTTTTCATTCATTTTTTTTTTTCATTTTTCATATGAAAACCATCGAGCGGCTGCTGCTTCACCACCTTAGGCCACAGGTCCAACACGCCCTCGACCCTCTGCAGTTCGCATACCAGGAGAAGGTGGGAGCGGAGGATGCCATCATCTGTATGCTACACCGATCCCTCTCCCACTTGGACAGAGACAGTGCTGCTGTAATAATTATGTTTCTGGACTTCTCTAGCGCCTTCAACACCATTCAACCTCTGCTCCTTAGGGACAAGCTGACAGAGATGGGAGTAGATTCATACCTGGTGGCATGGATCGTGGACTACCTTACAAACAGACCTCAGTATGTGCGTCTCGGGAACTGCAGGTCTGACATTGTGGTCAGCAACACAGGAGCGCCGCAGACTGTACTTTCTCCGGTCCTGTTCAGCCTATATACATCGGACTTCCAATACAACTCGGAGTCCTGCCACATGCAAAAGTTCGCTGATGACACTGCAATCGTGGACTGCATCAGGAGTGGGCAGGAGGAGGAGTATAGGAACCTCATCAAGGACTTTATTAAATGGTGCGACTCAAACCACCTACACCTGAACACCAGCAAAACCAAGGAGCTGGTGGTGGATTTTAGGAGGCCTAGACCCCTCCTGGACCCCGTGATCATCAGAGGTGACTGTGTGCAGATGGTGCAGACCTATAAATACCTGGGAGTGCAGCTGGATGATAAATTGGACTGGACTGCCAATACTGATTCTCTGTGCAAGAGAGGACAGAGCCGGTTATACTTCCTTAGAAGACTGGCGTCCTTCAACATCTGCAATAAAATGCTGCAGATGTTCTATCAGACGGTTGTGGTGAGTGCCCTCTTCTATGCCATTGTGTGCTGGGGAAGCAGCATCAAGATGAAGGACACCTCACGCCTGGACAAACTGGTGAGGAAAGCAGGCTCTATTGTTGGCATGGAGCTGGACAGTCTGACATCCATGGCAGAGTGACGGGAGCTAAGCAGGCTCCTATCAATTATGGAGAATCCAATGCATCCACTAAACAGTGTCATCTCCAGACAGAAGAGCAGCTTCAGCGACAGACTGCTGTCACTGTCCTGCTCCACTGACAGACTGAGGAGATCGTTCCTTCCCCAAACTATGCGACTCTTCAATTCCACCCGGGGTATGGGGGGGGGGGGGGGGGTAAATGTTAACACTATTCAAAGTTATTGTCTGTTTTTACCTGCATTTTTATTACTCTTTAATTTAATATTGTTTTTTGTATCAGTATGCTGCTGCTGGAGTATGTGAATTTCCCCTTGGGATTAATAAAATATTTATCTATCTATCTATCTATCTATCTATCTATCTATCTATCTATCTATCTATCTATCTATCTATCTATCTATCTATCTATCTATCTATCTATCATATGACATTCTGGCTCTGTTCACTATTTTTCAGTCCGTTCTTTGCAGTCTTTTGTGTACTGCAATCCCAGTGCTGTTAGACACACTTGAATGAAGGGCACTTCCCATTTCCTTACCTTACTAATATTAGTATTAGTTCTTAGAATCAACAACACAATGATCCCTTGGGTCCTAACCCTATTCCAACGCAGGGTTTTTTCCTTGGCTGGTCCCTGTCTGTGTTGTTTGTACATTCTTCTTGTGTTCATCTGGGTTTTTTCTCCATGTATGACAGTGTCTACTTACATCCCAAAATTGTACATATTAGGGTATTTGTGCTCATAGATCTTAGGGTTAATGCTTTTTACTTTCATGTAAATGGAAGTTTGGTGATGAGGTAAAAAAATTCCCTATCGAGTTAAGTTCATGATCCTATGACAATCAAAACACTGAGAAACGTTGATTTTGGCATGGTGTCTGTAGTGTGTCCGTGGAAAATTTTCATGTTTAAAAAGTACAATTATCATCACTCCTGGCCTATTGTTTTTGGTGCAGCTGATTCCAGTACTTATCTCCACATCTGCCAAAAATAGTTTAACCATTGTCCAAGAATAACTGCGATTAAAATGTTTAATTTAACCAGGGTTTCTGAAGTGTGTTTCATTTAGTCATGGCACCAAGCCTATTGATTTTAAAAATTTTTGCATGAGTTTTTTTTTTTTTTGAGATACATCATTTAATTAAATATTGTAAGGGGCGCCACCCAGGAACCTTACCTGGCCGGGACACCCGCAGCGTAGAAGAACAGGGGAAGATAGCTTGCACAGGGCACTGTCTCCACCAGAAGGCTAGATGGCAGCCTCCCTGGGTTACAGCATCACTGGATTTTCTTGCCTCAGCCCTGTTGGGTTCTGTGGGTGCCACCAGGAGGTGCTTAGGGGACTGGCGAGCCCTACTTTGTTGGGCTCCAACCTCACATGGAAGTGCTTCCGAGTCACAGCTTCATTTGGAGAACCAGTTTCGGGAGGAGGTGGACAAAGCTTGGAGAAGGAGACAGAGACCAGAAGAAACAGCATTGCTCTGTAACGAATTGCAGTGCAGTTGTGGTGTGGGAAACTATTTCTGTAAGAGTTTTGCACACAGTAAAACACTTTTGTTTATCGTGATTTGTGTCTGAGCCTGTGTGTTGGGTGTTTGGGGAGCTAAAACGCACCGTGGTACCCACAATATACATGTACACACATTGAGGCACATGAATGTGTGTGTATGCATGTACATGCATACATTCAAAGAAACATGTAAATGTAGATAGCTGACAGTTTGTATGCCATACCAGAGAATATACTGGATTATTAAGAGAAACAAATGAACACCCAAACACACATGACGTGCACAGAGACACTAAGCCAACCCTGCACCAGTTTGTTTGCCTGCGCAGTTTGCTTACTTCATTTGACCCAATCTAATTAGTTTCATTTTAAATATTTTCAATGTTCACCTCATTCAATTTCCTTTTCATTTTACACAACATGTACTGAATTTGTGTAGATCCTAAATCATATCAGTTAATGTATTTGATTCTATATTATTGTACAGAACAGTCGGTTGTATTGTATTGTATTGTAAAATCTTTCATTGAGTGATTTCATGAGGTAACACTAAAGTGTAATTTACATGGAAGTACTGTAGGAACCATTACTTACTGATTTTGTTCTTATAGTTTGTGCAGAGATTACTTTTGGTTCCTCACTTTCCTACTCATCCAATGTCAAGTACCCTACTGCTTTTAAAAAGCAGTGATTAGTGCTGCTGATTCATGGACCCAGCACTCTGAGTTTGAACTTAGGCCCAGCAAGTATCATTCACCCATCATCTGCATGATGATTCCGCTGGGTACTCTGATTTTCCTCCCATATCCTAAAGACTTGTGTTAGGTTTATTGACAATTATAAACATGAGTGAGTGTGGTTGAGTGTGTGAAGAGGCCTTGCAATGTCCTGACACCCTATCCAGGATTACTTTATACCTTAAGTTGCCAGGTTAGGCTCCAGGCCCTGACAACAGAGCTGGTACTGCAATTAAATGGGTGGCATGGTGGTGCAGTGGTAGTGCTGCTGCCTTACAACAAGGAAATGTCCCAGGTCATCTCAGTTTGGAGTATGCATGTTTTTTCCATGTCTGCGTAGGTCTCTTTCAGGTGCTCTGGCTACTTCCCACAGCCCAAACACATGGAGGTAAGGTGGATTGGTGATGCTAAATTGGCGTCTGTCTGTCTGTCTGTCTGTCTGTCTGTCTGTTCACCCTGCAAAGGACTGGTGCCCTGCCTTAGGATTGTTTCTGCCTTGTGCCCACTACTTGCTGCAAAAGGCCTCGTCTTCCCTGAAACCCTGCCCTGGATAAGCGAATTAGGAAATGAATGCATGCTTTTAGAATGTTATGTTCATGAAAAGTATGAGATGTCACCGGAGTTGAAAGCTGTAGAAAACACAGCAAGACAGAAATGTGTGGTAGGATTTCAGCCAACAATCACTCATCACATTATCTAACTCAACAAGCATATTTGAGCAATTGGTTTTGCAAAGAAAACAAAGAATGAAATATAAAAATGTGGAGAAATGTGATATGGTCCAGTGAATCATCCTTCCTTGACTACCTGGAATAATTGCCCATACATTTGAGATGCTGAAAAGAAGAACACTACAGCCCTGATACCTTGCTCCATTTTTTGAACAGCTGTAGCAGTCTTTTCATCCTGGCAGGGTAACTCTGCAGTCATCCTCCTGGAAATGGTTTAAGTAGTATGACAATGATGCTAGATGTATCCAGTACCCTCTGTAAGCACTGGACCACAACACTTGGAAGAAAATAAGGGATACACAAATAGTAAAAAAAATAAATTTTATTTATATAGCACCTTTTCTGCGATGACACCTAGAACTGTGCTCTCCACACGTGTTTAAACATCAGAGTTAACTAACTGTATTATGAAAAAGAATGTTTCAATATTCTTTATAAGGAATTCCAATTACACTGAGAGAGTAAGTATATCCTAGTGCATACTGGTTCTATTTGGTGGCCTAATGTGCTTTTAAGAGTACATTACAACATACAGAATAATATACTATAGTATACGGAATACATTTTAATTTTGCTGTGACATTAGTGAATAATGTAAAGATGTTTCCCTTCATGTGTTATCACACATGATGTAAATGTAAATTCTTAATGTAAATTCAATCTATGTAATAATAATAATCTTTGCAATCCCCCTTTAACCAACACTCTGTTTTATTAGATTCTTCATCACAACATGGATTTATTTCAGCCTAATTAAACATTTTTGATTAAGGCTCCAGATACAAGTTCAAACCTTTTGAGGAACACATCCAGGGCCTTCCCTGCTGAAGCTAACACTGCCAGACTATTCCATTCTATTCCATTCACTTGCACAATTTCAATTTCTTTATGCCCACAGTTAGATGACGAAGATCACCCATTCTTTTATAGAATTAGCTTTTGGTTACATTTGGAAACAGCATGGGAACTGAGGTGCTTCTGTAACAATGTGCCTTGGTGTTGCCTGGTCCTGGAAATTTTTCCAGCCTAATGACAGCTGACTCCCCACCTAATGGCGCTGTGAACCAGCCTAATGAATGATGCTTGGAGTATTGACGTTGTTGATGTCCTCTCACCTTAGAGTTTTTCCATTATTGAAGTCTGGTGGAGGGATGTCCCCCTTGGAGTTTGGCTGCTGTAGGGGGAGGGGTTGGGGGTGTGGTTTATAGGTTTGAGGGTTTGGGTGGCTGCATGTATCCATTGAAAATAGCCCAAAAAATCCACATACTAACAATCACAACACTTTCAAAAATAGCTCAAAATGGTGTGAAAAACTGCACATCTGGCAACCATAACTGTGCCTCAGGAAGTGGAAGTGCAAGAGAGAGTTAATATGGTAGCAGAACAAATAATCTAATATGGCCATTAGATTGACTACTGTGGATATTTAAGATGCACCATGCATTTTTCTCTCTTTATATTTTCTAGATGCTATCTGATTTTAATAAGTAAACACGACAGACAGCCAACCAAGAATCTCTAGTATATAATGTAATATCAGTAACGCCGCACTGCATGATAACATGCAGTGAATACACCTGACTTGAGCATTCATAGTTTTCATACTCTTTCTCTGTACGTTTAGCATTCGTTTGCTCAGAGATTAATGCGCATGCTGCTTGCTGATTAGATCTTCATTTCTCCACCCTAGCGGCCCGTTTCTTCTCTTCTTTCATCGGTATCTTTTCACATTAAAACTGAATAAGTCAGTGTTTGTGTTGCAGTTACTTAGTATGTTTTCATTAATTTTCACTTAAGCTGGCATTTAGTGGTAGGGAAAGACGAGGTAGGGGAAGTGATGGCAAAGGTGGTAGGGATGAGAACAGCGCCCGTACGCATGCGCCCCACAGCCACCCTGCTGGCCACTGCCAAGAGTTGATACTACAATCAAATAAAATAAAAATAAAAAGAGGAATAACCTTGGAGGTCAATCATCATCCTCAAAAGCGGATAGTAGAGGTCACGTAGTATATGTGTACCAAACTTCAGGTCAATAGGTCAAACGGTTTGCAAGCTACAGGTGATTTTAAATCCTGGACAGACAAGTGAACAGCCACGGTAGCATATTATATATAAAGATTATTCAAGTTCTTCCTCTCTTGTGGATTCTGTTGTCTTCATTTCTGTCATTATTCTGCTTTATGATAGGTATTTTCTTTAAGTTTACTTACATATTCATCAGACTCATCAGATTTAAAGATTATGTTCCTCTTTGAAAATATCTAGCCACTGTTCTGTTTGTAAAACGAGGCTCACGCTTATAAATACACTTTTCAAGGGCATGACAAATGTTCATACTCAGTTAGTTAGGTTTTATTTGTAAAGTACAAAACGAAATAACAAAATGAGAGCAGTGCTGACATTAAAAATAGAAGACACTCCCCAATATTACAGTACCCCTAAAATGTCACCCTACCCCAATTGGAGATGGCTGAGAAATGAAGCAGAAAATATAATGAAGTTGCCCAATATATAGTGATTAGAGAAAAACTATAAAGTATAGCTCCTTTTTCTAAAGACAATACAGGGAATGGAGAAGAGAAATGAATATGAGCAGTTGAAAGTTGTAAAAGACTTAAGTTATAAAATATATTCCTGTAGTCATGTGACATTGATAATGGAAAATGTACTTAGGTAAGCTTCTTATATTAGAGGATCTGCGGTCCCCATTTTAACCAGTCTGTGTCAGTCCTCTGGAGCGAGATGTGGGTTACTGGTTTTAAGATATACATTAGAAAAGTCTGCAAGCCCAGCATCAGTCGTCAGTACCTTATGCTTCTACTGTAACGGGAATCTTGACAACTAGAGAGGATCTGTGTCTGTGTAGAGTTTCACATTAGTCCTGTTTCTACATGGTCTTTTCTAATAAAACTTTAGTTTTCTTTCCACAGCCCAAAGAAATGAATGGAAGGATAATTGGATATTCTCAACCGGTCTAGCAGTAGTGGGCATGGCTATGTGCCTTAGATGAATTGATGTCCTTTCTTGTTCCTGTGTTGTGCTTGATGCAACATCTGTGCGAAATGGATGAAAGAATGAGGATCTTCAGAAGGCCACATTATATTGTGACAATGTTAGGTGGAAGCTTGGGGAGGTTTCAGATTTTGAGCCCAGCACATGGCAAAAGATACTAGAAATGGGCCAGCTTGGTTGGTATTTTAAATGTCAAAAAATACAGGGAGATTCACTAGAAAGAGGCCTCAAGTATTCTATTGTAATTCCCATTAGGATGAAGCAATCTGAAACAAAAAATACACTATATACCCTGACGTATATGTAATGAATTGTATTGCATGTGATGCTGGAAGTGGTTTCCGTTTCCTGCCAGATACATTTTGACACGACACTCCAAGCTCCTGAAAGTATTGGCAAGCATTTCAAGGGGAATAGTACCAATTTCACGTTGGATGTTTTTCTTCAAATCTTCCACAGTGCAAGGCTTGGTCCGAGAGGATTTTCCTTTGAGCATACCCCAAATGAAGAAGTCTGGTGGTGTGAGATCCGGTGACTGTGGTGGCCAAAGCCCATTTGAAATTACCCTGTTGCCGAAGAAGGAATCAATTTCTGCCATGCTCCTTGCTGATATGTGACATGTTGCTCCATCTTGCTGGAAGTAACCTTCTATTAACTCGCGATCATCCCGTTGATTCTGACATCGCCTAAATGAATTGGTGACACAATAGGTTCGCACCATGAAGACGCGCTTCTCAGTACTGTACACCACCATCCTGATGAGAAATCGAGTGACTGAGTGAAGGTGTATGGGCAGTATGCACCCAGAAATTGCAAACAGAGGTTAAACGTCGCAATGGCTGTCCGGCACCTTCCTCATCGCTCCAATGCAGGGGTATCCCAGCTCCATATACTGAGGAGCATATTGCATTTTGTTTTGTTCATATTGCTTCGGCCTAGCTACAGTTATTACAAAATATTCAGGGCCTCTTTCGAGTGAATCTACCTGTACATGGCCTTTAGAAATACTTGACACCATTGCACAAAACAAAGCCCATTTTGCCCGTTAATATGTCTGAATGTAAGCTTAAATATGCTACAGTATCATTTGCAGGGGTAGTTCTGCTAAAGGATTAAGTACAATTTGGATCCGTTGCCAGTAGCATGTACAGTAAGTTTCAAGTTGTGGAAAATTTGAGGGTGGCATAGAATGACAAACCAACAAATGAAGGGCAGAAGGGAAGTGCCATAGGGTGCCATAGAGGAAAGCAGGCCACATTTAAATATGGGGATAAGCTGTACTACAGCAGTAATAGTTCTGAGCTTCATTTCCTGGTGTCCAGTGTCCAGTGTCCTGTTTTCAGCATGATAGTATCAGATAGGGGCTTTAAATCCAGCCTGGCCCCTTCTGTCATATATTGCTGCCTGGCATTGTCAATCATCTTGTAGTTATGTCCATCCATCCATTATCCAACCAGCTATATCCTAACACAGGGTCACGGGGGTCTACTAGAGCCAATCCCAGGGCACAAGGCAGGAATAAACCCTAGGCAGGGTGCCAGCCAACAGTAGGGCACACACACACACCAAGCACACACTAGGGACAAGTTAGGATCGCCAATGCACCTAACCTGCATGTCTTTGGACTGTGGGAGGAAACCCACACAGACACGGAGAGAACGTGAAAACTCCACGCAGGGACCCAGGAAGCAAACCCAGGTCTCCTTACTGCGAGGCAGCAGTGCTACCACTGCGCCACCGTGCCGCCCTCTTGTAGTTATGTGATGACAGGAATAGGGGAATTAAAAGTGGACCACTGGATATTGGGAAGGGTCTGCTCTAGTTTTTTCATTTCCATCATTTTTTTCAGAGTTCACTGCTTTTAAAGTATTGCCCGCCTTTTAAACTTAGCTCTTATTTGGAGATCTAGGCATGCTTTGCTTGCCTTGTGGTTTGAAATCTGTTATTATTTTGACCATGTTTTTTTTTGTGTAACAGACCATTTAAATAGTTTTTATTTTTTACCTGCTTCTCTACATGCTATTGCTAACCTACTGCTTGTGCACCCTGTGGAGCATGATGGGGTCGAGCCCGTCAAAAACTTTTGAACAAAGGCTCAGACTGACTGCTTTTTATGAAGATGTTTTGGAGTTAAATAAAATGATGTCACACACTACAGTATATGTATTGTGGTATAAAATAAAGCATCAGACAAGAAAAAGGTTTGGGGCATGGCCACTCCATATACTGAACGTTTTGGCAGATAAAACACATCTTTACAGAATGAACTTCACAACAGGGTGAGTCTGCTCCTTAAGTATTGTGGGTAGGAGGAAGTGGTGGAGTCAGCATGGCTGGAACAGGAACTGATGTGGCAGGAAGGTGAATTCTGGGTACTGGACATGATGTCATCAATGTTGGGAGGAGGTGATGTTAGTGGGTGGACCGGTGGTGATGTCACTGAGAGGCAGGGCCTTCGACTGAACTGCAGAGGAACAAGAGGAGAGAGGATCAAGTAAGAGCGCCAACCCCGGTCTGGCTGATAAATAGCAGTATTTGAACCTGTGAATTGTCCCCCATGAGCATGTGTGTGACAGTGTCATTACACTAACAAGTCATTAGAACATTCATGAGTTATTGTTAATGAACCCATTAACTGTTTCTATATTGACTATTTGTTTATTGTTATTTTTCTTATTATTGTTATGGTAACACTTTAGTTCAGGTACTTCAAAAATGTGTCTCTTCTAGTGCTGTGTTCTTCATAACACAAAGCATCAGAAGAGTAAATGAGTAAAATGCAGTACCTAAGTATTACTGTTGTTATTTTTATGATCATGTTGTTGATACCATCCTGGCATCAATTTGTCTTTAATTTATTATTTTATTGCTGACATTTTTTGTGTTAAGTGTCAGTGCATTTAAATGCACACAGATATCCAGGATATGTTAAATAACCCGGTTAAAGTTGAAACCTGGTTTCTTAAAAGCCCCCGTTTAAATGCGCAAGTCCACCTCTGGAATTCTCCTTTGGCAAAATGCACTGACGTCATTAAACTGTGCAAAAAGAGCATTAAACGTCATCACTGGCCCCTGTGAAACCAGAAAACAAGCATGAAGCCTGTGATAATTTTCTCGTGTTTTATAAATATGTTTAGTCAAACTGACACTTTATTAATATGTTTCTCTTACCCGTGTGCATGCAGCACAAGCTTGTCTGCATGATTGCACCCTGTAAAAGAGCAGCTTGTACATGTACCTCTTGCCTTACACCCAGTGCTGCTGGGTTAATAATAATACATAATAAGTATTGCATTAGGTTACTTGTTACTCTAAAAAGTAATCGGATTACTAAACAACCGCTACTTTTAATGCATTACCCTACTGCTTTGCTGAGTTTAGCACTGTATGTCCGGTTCAAAATAAATTTAGCAACTTCTGAAATATCGACAATAATGCGACTGCCCGAGAATTTGCCTTTGAAAATTTAACATGTGGACACTTACACCTTCTTCTACCGGTGGCTGCTGGAAGCGTGTGTGAAGGAAATACATTGTGCAATGGACATGTGCAGACTACAAAAATTTTAACTGTAACCCGGTTAAGGATTAACATGACCAAATAACCACATTACTAGTGCAGAAATATACTTCTTTTTACCAGGCTCAGAGACTAATAAACCAGCTCCTCTAACTGGAATAAGGGTTTATATGGCATTTTAGAAACCAGGCTTCTGTGAATATCCGAGTTATTAAAGTGCATGTACTTGCTGCATTAAGTCAGTATTCTTTCTGTTTTTTAATTTTTTTCTTTGTCATTTTCCCATATTCCCTTACCTTCATGCTCTTTATGTTTTTATTTGTATTTTTGATTTTCTGCTGGTTCGTTGCACAATGTGTTCTTTGTTTGTAAGGATGGTATCCTGATGAAATGAATGGCTTCAAGTGCTGTGATCTTTGTGGCCTCATTCCCTGATGGCCATTTAGACATCTCTTCTTTACTCTGGCATTAGTTGCTTTGACTCCTATAATTTTTTGACCATTTTGCTTGTTGACATTGGGTTTTTTTTTAATTCTGTGCTTGTTTTTAAATTTTGGGATTGAGATTTTTGGCTAGTAGTATGTGTAAACATTCATGACAGCTTCAAATTTTCTCTTTGGGGATTAAAACATCATATATTAAATCAAAAAAACTAAATATTGTATTGTTAAATTCAGCCTTTATAATTTTTAATACATTGCATTTAATTATTTGTGATGAGGTTTACTCTTTGGTTTACTCATTAGCAATAATTTTCAGTTTCAGCATTTCTTTCTTTTTTTATAAGTGTGCAATAAATACGAGGGTCGTTCAAAAAGTTTATGTACTTTTATATTTTCATTGAAAACGGTGAAGGCAGGAAGAGTAGTAATTGGTCGTGAGAGTGTCATGTGACTAGTTCTGTCTGGCAAGCCGGCTGCCCTTACAGTTTAGTATAAGAGTTGTCACCCTGAAGATGGCTGTGAAACTTATAAACTGCACCAAAGAGGAACAGCATTCTGTCATACATTTTTGTGGGCAGAAGTTGTGCCAGGAGCACAAATTCATCTCTGCATGTGTGCTCAGTATGGGGATAAAGTTCTCTTTAAAAAATGGCCATACTAGTGTGTAGATGCAGAGCACTCCGGACATGCAGCTACAGCCATGACCACGAGGAATGAAGAAAGAACCCTGACATGAAAGCAGCGGAGCATCAGTGGCTATGCGCTCAACCAAAACATTTTTTGCTGATGGCATTAAAAAGATGATATGACGCTTGGAAAATTGCATCGCAAAGGAAGGTGACTATATAGAAAAGTGATGTCCTTTGTTTTTGAAATTCTTAATAGAGTTTAAAAAAAGTGTGAAAACTTTTTGAATGTCTCTTGTAAATCATTTTCTTTGACTTTTGAACAATAACTTTATGTTTGTTAGTTTTGGATCTTGGTATTGTTTAAATTAAATTAAATAATTAAGAGTTTCTGTCTCCCATGTAGTGTATAATTCTTGATTGAAAATGGTTTTAGAGATCTTCAGAAAATATTTTGCTTAAGGGCTTAGTCTCCTAGTAGGTCTTTGGCTTTATTTTTTTACCAAGGTTTGGACACTACTTGATCCACATTGTCATCTTATATAACATCTCTGCAATGGCCAATGTTGTTTTTATCACATTTCTAGCAACCATGTAGTGTCATAGCCTTTACACCCAAGAAAACCAGAAACACAAATTAGCAGTACTTATACAAACTGAATACACAAAATGGTGGTGCCCATGACAAATAATCCTATAAAATGGCACAGATGATGATATCACAGCTAAAAAAATAAAACTGTAAACACACAATAAAGCAACAATGAAAAGTTATGTACATATTCTTGACTCTTGGGACAATATTCTGCTCTTTTCCTTTGCTGTACAGTTCCAGCAGCACATATGTTGCATGTGTATGTCAGACAATCTATGAATGTATAAAGCATTTCTGATTGTTTAGCTTATTGCTCCCAAGTTGTTCCTGGATTCTATGGATGGATATCAGCATCTTCTTCAAATGTACTTGCTGAAATTTTATTTTGGAGGCTAAGCATTCTAGCCTTTATATTCCATTAATATTCTACAAGTGTTGAGTTTTCTTTTCCTCCTGATATCCATTATCATTAGCTCATTCCAAGTCTTTTGAAATTTCACCTTGAACCCACTAGTTTACCTCAGTCAATAGAAGGCTATTAAGCTTAGTACAGCAAAGATGCCCAGCCATATGTATTATCATATGAAGTTTTTATTTCAGTCTATGGTTCTTACATTAATATTTTACCCTAATTGCTTATCGTTTTGTAATACTAATTCGAAAATTTTCATCCTAAATTCTAATTCTTTTGGAATACTATTCTTTTGAAATATTAGCTTTTGTTTGCTTGACAATGTAGCGTCTGTGGTAAATTAAGTTCAATTAGTAGCGTGGCTTTACTTTCAGTTATATCTATGTTAGCCCCTCATACCATAATGGTTTAAAACATCTGTATACCTTATACTTTAAGATAACAGATTTTGTTGTCTAAACATCCAAGGATTAAGCATTTATTACTGTAAATGACAAAAAGTGACTTCTATTCTTCCTGTAGCTGAATCTGCACACATTTCCATGAATTCTCTGCTTTATTAATGGCTACATCCTGGAATGATGAGGAACTTGGGTTCACCCCACCAATATAACCTCCACCTTCCTAGGACTCTTTAATGAAAAATGTCATGAGATTCAGAATAAGGATGAATGAGTAGAAATATCATGACAATGCAGTGTCAAACAATTGCACTGTGACTCATACATAAATTGTTATACATGTGATATTTTTGATTTTGATTTAGCCTGCATACTGCATACTGATGCATATAAAAGTAATTAGGCTTGCACTTGAAAAACTATATGAGCTGTGAAACAAGGCCATTTTGAAATTAAAACATCGTAATCATTTGACAGAACACAAAAGTCTACAAATAACAGTTGAGACACCAACCGGGTGACCCCTTTTAATGAATAAACACAAAAGAAGACAAACGGATGCATGGTGATACAATGTAAATGTCAGCCTCAGTATCCCAAAAGGAAGTCTTGGAAAACATTTTTACTGCAGGATCACACAGAAGCTCCATTCTTGATCATGTTCAGGTCTAATACAGTATCAGACGTCTCCTTCTGGGGCTATCTGGTTTTATGGAGGCAGGACTAGAAAGGGAGGGGCCTGCTCTGTGCAAGCTGGGCAGAATTAGGTGTTGCCATTGGGTCATTTTGTTTGGAACTGCAGGTGGAACAGAAGAAACAGTTAGTGTTATCACTCCATCTTGTCCGGGAGTGGTACTGCTTACCTTAGTTGAGCCAGGAAGGTGATACCCATGCATGACAACAAACAGAGGTAAACTAAAAAACAAGAGTTTACCTGAAGGTGAGGAGCACAATCTTTCATATAGCCAAGAACTTGGAAGGGCTTATATGGAACTGCATCATTTATTGGCAATAATATTTGACTTAGATGAGAAAATACTCAGTTGTTGCTGTTTTTTCTTTTTGTTTAAACTTCATGGACTGGAATTTCCACCCACCCTTTAGATGTCTTTTCTCTGAACCAAGGCATTTGGATTCCACTGAAGGGTCAAAAACTCAATGACAGACAATAAACTTGCCCACATTCCTTTTTGACCAGTAGTAAATATCTTAGGGGGACCAGTGTAAGGGGTACACCATCACTCACCTCTCTTCACCTTCGGTCTACAGCCAGAAAGAGCTGGATCCATAAGAACAGCAGTGTGCTCACCTCTGAGTCCACCTCCCACCACACCTCTTCCTTTTCCAGTAAGGTAAATTTTCCCTCATCATCAATATGGTGTCAATCACTGAATGACTGAAGAAGAAGGTCCATCAGTGTTGTCTGCTCAATTTACAAGATTTTTTTTCCCCATCCAAATGTTTACTGCAGTTAAACAAGGCTACTTCTGGGACCCCAACTCTTTTTTACATGAACATTTTGTATTTCTGTTTACAGAATGTCTTCATCTGATGATGATGATGAGAATGATGTGCTCCTTATCTGTATAGCATCTTGTATGTAACAAGTTAAACCTGAATTAAAACATCAGCTAAATGCTGTTTGTCAGAAATGTTTGAGTGTTTTATCCACCCTCACTTGTTTGGTGTGTAGGTGTCTTTGGCACAGAATTAGCTGAGCGGTAAATTAACTTGTTTTCCAGGGACTGTGTGCCCCATGCAAAATCTGGACAGTATACCATAAAAAACTCCTGACATTGAGTATATTAACTATTTTGCCTTCATGTATCTTGAGATCCCTTGTGCCAACTGCTATATTGATGTTTTTTGTTTATTTTTATCAATAATTTTCTTTTTTTTTTCCAATATTGTATTGTTCAGCCAGCCTCTAAATGGTTGATGAGAAAGGGAGCAGTGACATCAGATACTGCTCAGTGGGACGGTTTGGGTGTACTTTCAAGAATTTCACTTATTTTACGTAATTTTCTTTTTCATTTTAAAGTATTTGCCCCTTCTTTGTTTTAGTATTTTAGATTTCAAATTTTTTTTATAAAATGACAATTCTGCTCTAACAAAAAAGCAATGTATTACTTGACCACTCTAGTATACTGAAACTGTTGCAATGATAGATAGATAGATAGATAGATAGATAGATAGATAGATAGATAGATAGATAGATAGATAGATAGATAGATAGATAGATAGATAGATAGATAGATAGATAGAATAGGTTCTGGAAATGCCCATGTAATTGAAACTGGCACACTCATTCTCCATTTTGAATGTACCACATTGATTGATGAATAATAGAAAAGAAAAGTGTACATAACAGATGTAGCTAAATTTTCCAGCATTAATAAGACTGGCACTGGTTTGAGTGAGCTAAAACGGTTGTACAGTTCCAACTGGGCAACAGTACAACTCATTTAATTTATGACAGATTTAATCACTTTGCTGCTGTTCCAAAAAGTCTTTTTAAATCCTACTCATTGTTGTGGATGCTAAACAATTCAAAATGTTTACAAATATTACTAAGATTCTTTGCTCTGTCCAATGCTGTACTATATACACTTTTTTTTTTTTTTTTTGTTCTTTATTTCGCCTTATACGATTTCTCGTATTAGGAATTTGTTAGTTTTCGCATACCCCTTGGGGTCAGAGCACAGGGTCAGCCATTGTACAGCACCCCTGGAGCAATTACAGGTTAAGGGTCTTGCTCAAGGGCCCAGCAGAGTAGGATCTCTTATGGCAGAGACGGGGATTCGAACCGGTAACCTTTGGGATACCAGCGCAGATCCTTAGCCTCAGAGCCACCACTCCACCCCCTTTGCCCTGCTTCAGGTATAACATTGACAATCCTTTTTAGTTATTCACAAAAACACACACAATTACTTTTGGTTTAATGGAAGTGTTTGCTTTACTACCCTGATTATGTATTATAATTAATTAGAGCTTAAAATTGACCTAGACATAAAGTAGTGCCAAGCATGAAGAAGAAGCTTGCATGTTCCAAAGATTGAGAGTTATATAGTCCAAAAGAAAGCAGTCTTGCTAGAGTTATCTTTTGACATATCACAAGAAGAAATGTGCAAAAAAATGATCAGAAAATAAACGTTTATGATGGGTCATTCAAAAGCATCCAAAGTAGCTACCTTGCAAAATGGAAAGGTCTCGAAAGGGTTATATAGAACTAAGTCATTTACTGGAAATAATATTTGATTTTATAAACTTTTGTCAAGGATGTTGCATCTTTCCAATTATTCATGATTTTCATGCTCAGGATATCAAGGCACACATGAAGATATCCAGTTTTGGGACCATGTACATGCCATTTAGAGTCTTATGAAAAGTACAAGAAGAGTATGGGGTTACACTATAAGAAAAGCCAATCAGCTCCATTACCCGAGATGCTCACTTAAATTCTGTACTGACTTCAGTGAGAGGTAAGAAAAATTTCATGGGGAAAGACTGTGAGAAAAGATTGTCAGAAAATGAAGAAAATGGTCAAAACTGAAGATGAGTGAGACAAATGGCAAAACCAGAAATGCTAACCCCCAAAAAAAGTCTAAGTTCAGAGCAAAAGTAACAAGTTCTCAAGATAAAGAATGTAATAATTAATTAATTATATTTATATAGTGCTTTTCTAGCTACTCACACAGCCTAGCATACAGTAGATAGTGGGGAGCCTCTTCAACCAACATGTGGATGATGTGATGGCAGCCATTTTTGTGCCAGTTCACTTAACCTATATTAGCTGTTTGGAGGTGAGAGTGATAATTAGCCAATCAGAAACATGGAATGATAAGGGGGTCAGAATGAATGAGGTCATAATGAGCAGTTTAGTCAGGACATCAGGGAGCAGATTATGTCACCATTGCACATACCCGGTGCATTGTGGAAAGAGGCGAATATCAATGGAGACGTGTGAATCTTAGCATAGCAGTGGCCAGCATCCAGAAGAAAAACAAAATTTATTTAAAAAGGACTGAAAAAAATGCTAAACCTCAAAATAAAGACTCTAAGTAAAAAGCTGATAGTAAAAAATTATCTGGGTCAGAAAATGTATATATATATTATATTTATAGCTTCAGGAAATCCTGAGGAAAATTAAATGCAAACATTAATTACAGCAAATTGTGATTTATACAAATGTATAAAGGAATTTGTTAGAAATGTTTGTAGGCCAGATATTGTAAATTATCATGAAATTAGTTGGAATAAAAACCTGCAGCCATGTGGATCCCTGAGGACTGGAGTTGAAAGCCAATGGCATAAACTATTTAGGCCTTTGTATGAATGTTTAGATCTTATGCATCTTGTAGATTTGTGAGGACTCAGTAAAAAGAATTTTGGTTTCAGATTTATTAAGTACTAGCTGATTACCCAGTGGCTTTGCTCACTGAGTGCAAGGGAAAAAAACTAAAATATAGTACTGTATTTATAAAATAAGTTTGTTAATTACCAATGTTATTTTTGAACAAATAAAGAGCATTTACGATAAATAGAAATTATATAAATATTAATTATTAAGTAGCAAAACATTTTGATAAAAGAATTTGAAGAAGATATAAGAAGCGTATAAATTATTAAACAGTCAAACATTAACATTTAAGAAGTAAAGATACATTGAGTACTACTGCAGTGGTTTCGGGCAAACTACCTGATTGACAACCTTGCACTATGTGCTTGTGATTTAAGCGAAAAATTATTCTGAGAAATGTGGACGCTGCCTTTCCGTGCTTAATGGGCAGAAGTTACAAACAATTCCCAAGTCTAATACTTAACATGAAGAGGTCGGTACATCTTTTTAGATCCTTCATTTTCTTAAAAGAATTCATCACAAAAGCAACCTTGAATGTTGTGGGGTTTTAGTGACCCAAATTCATCTTAAGGGACAGTAAGTAGCTGTGCACCACAATTTACCAAGACATTCCCTCTTCGATAGCGCCGATTACACTTATTCACAAAGATTTCCACTGTCCCAGGAGCCGATGGGGCACTTGAAGTGTGACAAACAGTGCGAGAAGAGAGGACGCTGCCCGAAACTGCGAAGCTGTTGACCTGGAGGAAAAGCCCGACATTCCGCGCCTCCCAGCGTCCACTTTGTTCTTACGACTCCTCGACGCTGAAGGCAGTCTCGTCTTCACATTGTTTACAGCTCGGCACAGTTAAAAAGTAGAAAGACGCAAAGCTGTTTTCTTCATCTCTTTTACTATCAAGGTGTAGCGTGTTCCTCTTAAGTTGAATGAGGAGCCCAGCACACACAAAAATCTCCTACTCTTAGGAAAATTAATTCTATTAAGTACGGAACCCAATCGAACCTTAGCCCCAATTTGGTATCCTCATCTGGAGTTGTCTTTTATGAATTTATACAAAGGAAATAATCACCCCAACAATTCTTTAAACAATCAAAAAAGAATATATTATAAATCAAACAAAACAATAAACATCCTTTAAATCCTTGTCAAATCTATAATAACTACACAAACCCTAATTAATATGCCACCCCCTTAAACACTCTATAATATACTCCCCAGAAAATGGTGAAACAGCAAAGAAAGAAAGCAAGCAAGTAAAAGAAACGGAAAATTACCCTATTTACAAACAGCACGTTCTTGTTTTAAAGTCTAAATTCACACGGCCTGGGAAATCTGCAATGAATCAAGTGATCAAGTCAGATACCTTCCGCTGACTCGTATACTGAATTTAAATGTAAAAGAAGCGATCTCACCGGCCTGGCAACGATTCCTTTGTTGAATGAAGAAGTCCGTCTCACCCGGGTGTCTCGGCGTTAGCGTCTGTCCATGGCCGACGCCCGCACCATAAAAGCAGAGTAAAGCCGTGTGTTCTGAAGGTACTTCGAAGTTAGCCGGCACTCCTTCTCCGTGCACCGAACCGTCCTTATTACGGAGTCTCACTTGCTTTACCGCTGGCTTCTTCTTTACATTCACCTTCCCAGCTCCTTATTTAAACGGTCTTTTTTCTTCTTTTTAATATCAGTACAATAACTCTCACACAAATAATAAGTTCCTATATTATAATATGTTCCGTGGTCATACATAATTTCCATTACCCGTGGTAATACGTCATTTCCATTTCAAACACGAAAAGAATTTTATTTATATAGATTTTATTTTTGTTTTATCTTTTGATATTTATCATCACCCTGTGTGGAAGATAGGTGGTGTCACTGAGCTCCAAACCTTGAACACAGATACAGTCACACGACCAGATATAATGATTTTATCCTATCCAGTAGCTTTACAGGCCCTTCTAGAATCCAATGCAAAGCACACTGCAAAAATAAAAACCTTCCTTCTTCTGTGTCCTACTTCTATTCCTCCAAACAAGTGTTGCCCTCTGCCTCCCGACTCCAACTCCCTGAGGTGAGGCGGAGGATTCCTTTTAAGCCAGACCCTGGAAGTACTTCCGTTGTATGGGCAAAGTCTGGAGGAGGTACTAGTGGGTCAGGCAGTAAGTGTCCTAAAGTAGAGATGGTCTATCCCTGCAGCTACAATAGACCCATGGGACTACACTTCCTAGCCTCGTCTGGTCCTAGCCTCGTCTGGAAAAAGGGAGCAGCGACACATAGATACTGCCCTCTAGTGTGTCGGGGGTCTATATACTCTGAACAGGCTAACTCTCCTGATCATCATAATATTTTGGCCTTCTTTTCAGGCAAGAGATCATTTCTCAGCCTGGTTGGGACACCAGTCCATCGCTGTCCTTCCACTTCAGCCTCCCTTCCTGGCAAGGGGCCACCCATATGACACTTACATCTGTGAAATTAGCTGGTATCCAGTCCAGGCTCTAGCCTCTCCGTGACCCTGCTCAGGATTAAACAGGCTTAGAAAATTTGGTATGGTATGTCTATTTAGTATTTTGCTTTTTGTATTTTTTTTTTACTTTTTATTTTTAAAATTAGCCTTACAGTAAGAGCCCCCTTCCTAAAGTTAGTCAAGTGTCAATGCCCCAGGTCTTATTTTCGACATGGTATAGGATCATTCAGTCTTGCTGTATGGTACATGTGGATTTTTTCTCATTTCTGTTCCAGTCTTTTTTTCTCCTAAACCTTATTGCAGAATAAGACTCCTGTAACATTTCATCAGTGACATCTCATCATTTTTTACAGCCGTACTCGCAGTATGCAGTTGTCAGTGACCACGTTTATTGCTGGCACCCCAGAGTGACTAAGAATCACTTCTAATCACCCTGTCAGGCCACCATCTGTACATCTGAACTGCTCTGTGCATACTATTGAAATGCTAAAAGTAAGAGTTGTGCCTCCCTGGGTTGCTGAGGTCATGTTTAGTTAAACTTAACATGAATTGCAGAAGCTGACCTTCTGCATGCTTGACCCTATCAGCAAGTTTACTTTCAAAGGAGTTTTCTTCCTTTTCTAAATTGTTAAAATGGGAAATCTGTTTAATTAAAATGATTGTAGATTGTTAAAACAAGATAACCTGTTTGGAAGTACAGTAAACAGTCCTTATTCTTTTCATTTCTTTCATGTTCTTACACTTCATACTGGAGGGAAGTAGACAATTTAGCTAGTGATGAACTGTTGCTTACTGTAAGAAACAAGTCAAATAACCCATCTGTTTTCATTTTGGCGTAGTTTGGCCATTAAATCATAGAATGCTTTCTATCAGAGTGCTTTATGTTAAAACTACATAAGTCTGCATTATCCCTTTGTTGTCATCACTGAATTTGAAGTTTGCATGCAATCCTCCCCTCCAGGTACAAGCTGGGATGTGTATGCAAGGCAGGAATGTGCGATCTCTAACTTCAAATAGTAAGACTTCCCCTTTGCATGATGCCAAAGTGCTGGGGCTAAAGACAAGTGCTAAAAGTGAAGATTGACACTAAGCAAATGACAAAATTCAATTGTAAGCCGATCAGGTCCAGACAGTTAACAGACTTGTAATTTTTATAACTTCAGATATTTTTTAGTGATGACCATTCTGGCCTATTTTTTTATTTCATCTAATAAATGACCCACCCTGTAGATGGATGACAGCTATTAGCTATCTCTAAATAAAATGGCCAAAATCAAGGGGGGGGTGGCACGTTAAAGTTGCTTTGGTGAGAAACAACTGTAGCCTTCATTTTGCTTCTGATAGCACTTGACGATGGCATTACACAGGAGAATTAAAAAGAATTCAAAAAAATATTTATAATCTAATACCTTTTACTGTTTTGAACTTTGTACTATCTTTATTGTTTTGAGGTGTGCTCCTTAACCCAGATAATGAAGTTACTGGACACCAAAACAAATTAAAAGTAAAAATTGAAGGAGCTTTTGGTGATGCCTGCAAATTTAACTCTACTGTATTACATTTTCAGAATATTTACTGAACCAATTCTTTTTTCGTTCCATAAAATCATATTCCTTAATGGCCTCTTTTTAGGATGTAAAACGAACCCTTGGTCCTTTCCGTCTTGAGACAGGCTTGATGTATTGGGATATGCAAGTAGCTGTAAGAAAAGTGGTAGAGCACTTAAAGTGATGGAGTTGGGACAGGGGATCCTGACTTTTAAGGGGGAGATTCACTTCTGAGGGAGTGACTGATGGAAAGAACGCTTAAAAAATAGATGGAGCTGCACCAAGTCAGAAGACAGCAATCGGCGTCTGTTACAAGACTGGAAAGAACACAAAGTGAGTCTTACAAGGTAAATTAATAGGGAAAGGCAGCTTCTTTATTGTTCTGAGGTGTGCTCCATAACACCGATAATGGAGTGAAAGACGGGATGGCAAAAACAAAGTCAAAGTAAAAATTGAATATCCAGTATGTATTAAAAATAGTTGTGGTGCAGATATTACAAAAGCGAAGGAGAGAAGAGAAAACAAAAGTCCAGTCATCCATTTTACAATGTTCAGTTAATAAGTTCTAGGATTGGCCTCGGTGTGGTGCTGATGTGGCTGCAAGTCTTTCAGCACATGCATTGCTACATGTAATAGTTAGGACGTCTTTAATACCAAGTATTTGGTTGTTCATATATGCTTAGAAGTTGTTTAGTGAGAGTTAATGAAAGATATTTTTTAATGCATTAGCTAAGCAAAAAAAGGTATGTGAGAAAACCCCAAATGTAGTCATCATCTCCCAAAAATAAAAAATGAAAACTACAGATGCTGCAGCAGGCACATAATCAGTAAATGTTTACCCAATATGGCTGAACATTGTACATGTTAAGATCTTGAGTGAAAACTGCATGGGAACATTTGTGATAAATGCTGTATGTCATTTCCGTCAACAGTCTGTAAACAGTTTTTGTGCATAATTCATTGGGATTTTCTTTTCAGATCATATCATTACTTGACAACAACATCATCTCTCATCTTTAAGACATTGTCTTCCTTCTATGAACTGATGGAGCCAGGCAAACACAACACTGGGGCTGAGTACTTGGTTGGCATCAGTTTACTGTTACATCTTTAAAATTTCATTTGAAGAGTTACTGAGAGCCTGACAAGATTTGATGTTGGATTTTGCCTAAAAGTGGACTTTTTCATTTGGTAGTTGTACTACTCACACCATTCTTTTAAATACATTGAAAATTCTGAAAACTCTTTGTCATGCAGATAGAGCTGTTCTACCATTACATATAACACACACATTCACTGATTGCCAGCAGCTATAACGAATGTTTGTTGTGGCTTCACTAGAATGAATGGATTTTATTTAATGTTTATACCAGATTATTTAATAATTCTATTGCAAGTCTGGTGATACCATTTTCTGGCTCTCTTGGCCACAGCTTTGCAGTTTATAGTTGCTATGCCCATGGCTGGACATATGACATGGAGTTCACATGATTTGCCATGTCATCACAGTTTTCCTGGTGCCATGCAATAGCTTGTTGTCATTGTGGTGGACTTGTTCTAATAAACAACTGTTAGAGTTAGTGAGGACTAAGGAATTCAAGTTTGTGTCATTGCAGTATAATAGCTTAGACCTGCAAAAGCTTAGGAAAGCTTAATTCTTCTCCGATTATGCAAAAATAACATTTATATCTACAGTAATCCCTCCTCCATCGCGGGGGTTGCGTTCCAGAGCCACCCGCGAAATAAGAAAATCCGCAAAGTAGAAACCATATGTTTATATGGTTATTTTTATATTGTCATGCATGGGTCACAGATTTGCGCAGAAACACAGGAGGTTGTAGAGAGACAGGAACGTTATTCAAACACTGCAAACAAACATTTGTCTCTTTTTCAAAAGTTTAAACTGTGCTCCATGACAAGACAGAGATGACAGTTCCATCTCAAGCACAATTAAAAGAATGCAAACATATCTTCCTCTTCAAAGGAGTGCCCGTCAGGAGCATATAAAGTCACAGAGATATAGAAAAGCAAACAAATCAATAGGGCTGTTTGGCTTAAGTATGCGAAGCACCGCGGCACAAAGCTGTTGAAGGCGGCAGCTCACACCCCCTCCGTCAGGAGCAGGGAGAGAGAGAGAGAGAGAGATAGAGAGAGACAGAGTTTGTTTTTCAAGCAAAAATCAATACGTGCCCTTCGAGCTTTTAAGTATGCGAAGCACCGTGCAGCATGTCGTTTCAGGAAGCAGCTGCACAAAAGATAGCAACGTGAAGATAATCTTTCAGCATGTCCGTATCATCTAGGTGTGTGAACAGCCCCCCTGCTCAATCCCCCTACGTCAGGATCAGAGAAAGTCAGCGCAAGAGAGAGAGAAAAGTAAGCTGGGTAGCTTCTCAGCCATCTGCCAATAGCGTCCCTTGTATGAAATCAACTGGGCAAACCAACTGAGGAAGCATGTACCAGAAATTAAAAGACCTATTGTCCGCAGAAATCCGTGAACCAGCAAAAAATCCGCGATATATATTTAAATATGCTTACATATAAAATCCGCGATGGAGTGAAGCCGCGAAAGGCGAAGCGCGATATAGCGAGGGATTACTGTATAGCACATTTTCATGCAAACAATGTAGTTCAAAGTTCTTTGCAAGACATCAAAGAAATAGTGTCAAGAAAATAAAACAAATTAAATCAGCTAAGAATACTAATGGATAAGTAACAAAAGAAAAAAATGAATACAAGCTTACATAACAGAAATATATAATTAGCAGAAGAAGCAGTGTCCTTATATACAATATCATACTGTAAGTCTCCACAGATGAGTACGATGATGAGGTCAAATAAACTTGGAAAACAGCAAAAACAAAACAAAATCTGCAGGAGTTCTTAGTCTAAAAGACCACCCAGCCCTCACTGGGTATTCTAGCTTACATAAATGTCACAAAAAGACTCAGGAAACATCAAAGGTTTGGGGCAGCCACCCGTGTAATATCCTTGGCTGCAAAATGGGTAATTTTTGTTGAGTTGTGTATGGTACATGTGATGTCGCTAGAACTAGAAATGACGTCATCTGGAGCGCCGGAACTGAAAGTGGTGTCTTCTGGACCGGAAGGGATATCATCAATGGTGCCAGTGCCGGAAGTGACGTCATCAATAGTGCCAGTTCCGGAAATTACTTCATCAAAAGTGCCGGCACCTAGTGGGATTTCCTGAGGATAGTTTGCAGAGGACGGAAAGAGAGAGTTAGTGCAGCACGCCACCCCCTGGTCTGGCATGGAACTATTATTATTTAAGCCCTCTAGCTGCCTCGCATGTGCATGTGTGTGACATTGTGCTTAAATGTAGCCAGCAATGTACAAAGGTGGAAATTTATAACACTAAGGTAAGAGCTGCAGCCCACATAGTAATCCCTAAAAAAATATTAAGGAATCTTCCATGGTTAAAATACATGGAACAGACACTGTCGGAAGGCTAAGCGAAAATGGAGGAAAACTAAATGAAATAATGAAGGCCTACATACTGTAACTAGATAGATAGATAGATAGATAGATAGATAGATAGATAGATAGATAGATAGATAGATAGATAGATAGATAGATAGATAGATAGATAGATATATAGATAGATAGATAGATAGATAGATAGATAGATAGATAGATAGATAGATAGATAGATAGATAGATAGATAGATAGATAGATAGATAGATAGATAGCCTTGTTGATTCAGTGGGCCTCTCTTGAGGTGATGTTACCAGTCCAGCCCACCGCACCATAGGAAATCACACAGATCACATCACAGAGTTATAGAAGATGTGAAGGGTGTCCAAAATAAAGGAACACAGTCTCCTAAGGAAAAAGAGCCTGCTCTGCCCTTTCTTATATCATTCGTCTGTGTTCTGAGACCAGGTCAACCTGTTATTAATTAATGTGGACCCCAAATATAGCAGCAGTCTGACTTGAGAAACAGTCCTACTTTTCTAAAATTATAAATGATAACGTGGGAAATCCCAGAGTGTTATTTTCAAATGTTGGTTGTCTTGTAAACCCAATCAATGGGATGGCTCCTGAAGCCTTTGTATTTTGTTTTGCAGCAGTTCTTGCTTCAGTTTCTGCAACTGTTTTGATGTTTGAGGCAACATCTCTTGCCTTCAGATCTTACTGCATTTCTAAGTTTTTAATTTTATAGTAATGGCTTGCTTTCAGATCATAATAAAGAACGTTTTTAGTCAGGATTTTTGTGCCAGCACACCTTCCTAGTGCAGGGAGTTTTCATGGTGGCTTGTGTTCAGAATAAAGTACATTTTTGAGTTTTATTTTTTATTTAGACTGCAAACACTGTTTTGCTTTTGGATTGTTGATAATGTAGTTTTGGATTTTTTAAATTTATTTATTCATTTTTAAGTTTATTTGCACCTTGGTTTCTGGGGGACACATAACTCCTGGATTGTCTCTCGTTTTGAGGTGACAGAAAGGTAGGCAACTCCAGCCAAGCCACTTTGACCATAAAGACAATGGGTGTTTTTTTCATGGCTCATTGTTATATGCATATTTTTTTTTAAGGAAGATGTTAATTTTGAGTCATTACTAGTGATAATTCAAGGTGGTTAATTAATCAGTATATTCAATATACAGACTCAATATTAATAGCAATATATTTGTCTGCCTTCTCATCTTATGTACTATATTGTGTGACTGCACCATCCTTCAGTTACACAACTATATACTAAAAAAAAGAAATAGTCCCTGGAAGGAGGATATTCTTACTCGAATCATAACCGTTATTGTTGATGCAAAAAAAAATCAATTTGCCTCATACTGCAAAAGCAATAACTAGTTAACAGGAGGAACACCGATAAAATGTAATTAAAACAGGTCCCATATTTTGAATGTTCCAACCCTTACACCGTTTGGTCCTGGTGTTTCATTTTGTCTTTGGAGAGTAATGTAACAGCTAAATTCAACAAGCAAATTGTTGTAAGCCAAAGTTATTCTTAAATGCATCATTAGCATCAAGTCTGATGTGAATCGCTTCAGGGATCAGAGCTGAGCTGTAATTTGGTCTGCATTACACCTCAGCATGGAAGGGCATATTTGACTTTAGAATATATTCAGCAAAGATTGGTTTGTAAGAAAGTGCAGTAAGATTCTACTTTTTATGCTGACTGAAAATAAATTTTATCTGAAAGTGTATTTTTTTTGCCTTGGGTTATTTCCTCTAGAATATCTAGTACTAACCTAGCACCCAGAGGGCCCATCAAATAAAAAATCATATAATTACTGTTAATATGAACACATAATTAGACTTGTTCTTCTAAACCCTTCGGTGCTTGATCAATAAAATAAATAAAAATTAAAGAACAGAAGAGGGAAAGTGATTAAAATGGAAATTAAGTGTCTATGTGTACTTTAATTTGTGTTATAGCTGGTGCTTTTGTGATTTATAATGGTCTTGAATTACCTTGAGGTCTGCCTTACTTTCTGTAATGTATTCTCCCATGCTTTATAAATAGCTTTGTGAAAGATGCTATATAAATTAAAATTTCATTGATTTTCCTACTTTTGACGATAAAACCATTGTTTTAGTGAAGCGCAAGCTTCCCTTTGAAAACAAACCTGTCAATACTGCTTATAGCGGCAAAACCAGTTAATGGCCTGTGGGATACCAACCCCCTAAAAATATTTTCCCTCCTTTATCCGTAGTGCTCTATTTAAAAAAAAAATTAATCACACTTTTTGTTAGGGTCAGGTACTGCCTTTGGTCACTCACAGATTCATATCCAGATGCCATAATAAATACTGGAATCAGAACCTGACAAGTATGCATGAAATTCATACAATCATGCCTTTCAGGTAAATTGTTCTTACAGCTCAATAAAAGTCAAGTCCTTGCCATTTATGAACCCCAGTAGGATGTAAGGACTAGGTGTAGTTTAAACTACATGCTTGCTTTCCTAAGTAATGCATTACCATTTGTAGTCTGCATTTGTCTCGTTCTGATCCTAGATTTTGTAAACTTACTCAATATCAAAAGAATGCACATAAAATGCAGTTCACTTGTTGTCCATAAGAATATTCAATTCAATTCAATTTGATTCTTTATTGTCATGTGTACAAGTACAAGTACCATGTACAATGAAATGCTTGCTTGCATGTGCCCCCGCGGACAGTGAACATAGACCAAAAAAAAAAAAACACACACACAATTAATAAATGAATATAATAAGTAAATAAATAAAACCAGAATCCTAGGAATAAATAGAGTCAGTGGCAGAAGTATATGTGCAGGTAGCAGTGGAGGTGACACAAGGTTACTGATTGTTCATGAGTCTGATTGCAGTTGGGTAGAAACTGTTCCTGAACCTGGAGATGCGTGTCCAAATGGACTTTAGTCACTTCCCAGATGGGAGGAGGGTGAAAAGTGACAGTGCAGGGTGGCTGGGGTCCCGCCTGATACGGTTCACTTTCCTGAGACAGCGTGTAGTGTGGATGTCATGGATCGCAGGGAGCTGTGTGCTTGTGATCTTCTGTGCTGTTTTCACCACACGCTGCAGAGCTCTGCAGTCCTGCACTGAGCAGTTGCTGTACCAGGATGTGATGCATCCTGTCAGGATGGATTCCACAGTACACCTGTAGAATCTGTACCCGATTGTGGGGGACATCCTGGCTTTACTCAGATTCCTGAGAAAGTTGAGGCGTTGTTGGGCTTTCTTGACTACTGCCACAGTGTGATTTGACCATTTAAGGTCATCAGTGAGGGTGACGCCGAGGAACCTAAAGCTGCTGACCAGCTCCACAGCCTTACCTCCGATGTAAAAGGGGCTGTGCTTTGTTGCCTGTTTTCGGAAATCCACAATCATCTCCTTAGTTTTGCTAACGTTAAGGGTGAGGTTGTTGTCCTGACACCATTCTGCCTGGAATAACTAGTCTCAAAACACTTTATAGTTTAAAAATGCAAGAAATGCATTACTAACAGCCACCAGGATAAGATATTGCTAAAGGACTAAGTATTGAAAGGAGCTCTACTGAACAAGCACAGCTACCACAAAAAACTACATAATAATAATGACATGAAGGAGCTACAGTATATAGATTAAGGGCAGGTATAGTATGAACTACTAACTTGGTTTCAAAGTAAAAGAGCAGGGTGAACTGAATAATTCTGAGTAGAGCTTTCAGTGCTGGCAGGCTGCATTAGTATCACCTAATAGGGTGGTGACAATATAATCACTTTGAATAGCAGGAACTGCGGAAACTTTTAGGTGAAAGGACAGCAACAAAACTTCAGTAATGATTGTGTTTGCATGCCTCTTTGTTGCCATAGCGCTGACTACAGTTTTAACCAAAATGCTTTATGTTTGGTCTCTATTAATCATAATTTATTATTTTTAGCCATATTACAGCCTAACAAAATGCTTAATATTGTTCACCACATATCAATAGACTAACAAGCTTTACATTTCATATTTTGCTTTTAATGTTTTCCCACGATCTTGCAATATTGATTCATTGTCTCTTTGGCTCAGTGAATTTGCTGCTTCAGTGATGAATTATCGATTCGAGTTAGCAACAGGTTTTTGAATATTATCTGCCTAATTTAACAAGGGCTTTCCTATATCCCTATTCGATCACAAAGCCTAATAGTAAATGATTAAATATGCCTGGGCTCTCAAAGGACAGTACCAGCTCGATTGTGGAGCTTTTCCTGCTGACACCATCATTTTTTGTTTTCTTTTTTGCCCTCACACTCCAGACAGAGAAACTTTCATAGTTGTCATCACGTGAGACCAGTACACTGCAGACTTCAAAAATATACTCCATATTTTTACGTAATTCATTAGGCACCCAAGGTCAGTAAGTAGGATTTGGGAAAGATATGAGCAGGCTAAGCAGTTCTCCTAATTGCAAACTGTAGAATCCCAATGGGCCAGAATCCATCATAAAAAAATTATTTTAAGAAAAAATATACACTGAAAGAATTACTGATTTATGAAAGCAGAAAGAATTGGATAAGATGCCATATAAGATGGGTGTAAAATTGACTCAGACACAGGAAGCAGAGGGTGATGGTGCGAGGACCCTCATCAGAACTGGCCGATGTTAAGAGTGGTGTTCCACAGGGGTCAGTGCTAGGGCCGCTGCTATTTTTAATATACAGAATATAAATGATTTAGATAGGAATATAAGTAACAAGCTGGTTAAGTTTGCAGATGATACCAAGGATAATCTGGAATCTGTTGAATCATTAAAGAGGGACTTGGACAGCTTACAGGCTTGGGCCTATTTGTACCAGATTAAATTTTATGAAAAAATGTAAAGTATTATATGTAGGAAGGAGAAATGTTAGGTTTGAATGCATAACAGGAAGTCTAAAAATCAAAAGTACTCCTTATGAGAAGAATTTAGAAGTCATAGTGGACTTGTTATTATCAGCTTCCAGACAGTGTTCAGAAGCCATTAAGAAGACTAACAGAATGCTAGGTTATATAGCACGATGTGTGGAGTACAAGTCCAAGGAGGTTCTGCTCAAGCTTTATAACACACTGGTGAGGCCTCATATCGAGTACTGTGTGCAGTTTTGGTCTCCAGGCTACAAAATGGACATAGCGGTGCTAGAAAATGTCCAGAGAAGAGTGACTAGGCTGATTCCAAGACTACAGGAAAGATTAAAAGAGCTGAGACTTTTCAGTTTAAGCAAAAGGAGATTAAGACGAGATATGATATAAAAGTGTTTAAAATAATTAGTATAGTGGATCGAGACTTATTTTAAAATGAGTTCATAAAAAACATGGGAGCACAACAAACTTCTTAAGGGTATATTTTGCACAAACATTAGGAAGTTTTTCTTTACA
Source organism: Erpetoichthys calabaricus (assembly GCF_900747795.2). NCBI lineage: Eukaryota > Metazoa > Chordata > Cladistia > Polypteriformes > Polypteridae > Erpetoichthys > Erpetoichthys calabaricus. Next base: position 302,785,636 of record NC_041394.2, on the reverse strand, counting down.
CAGAGAACCACAGACACTTGGAATAAGCTACCAATTGTCAATTTATTTATATAGCACATTTAAAACAAACATAGTAATGCTGTTGCCAAAGTGCTTTACAAAAATAGAACAAATTAACATAAAACATAAATAGAAATAAAATATATGAACATAAAATAAAATACATAATAAATAGAAGTAATGTTATATACATAAAAATTAGAAGTAATGTAATATACAGTAATCACAAAGAGGAAGCCATCAGTATTACTGAAGGTCACTGAATGCAAGTGAATAGAAATGAGTCTTTAATTTTGTTTTAAACAGTTCAATTGTAGACGACTCCTTTATATGATGAGGTAAAGAGTTCCACAGGCGAGGAGCAGCAGCTGCAAAAGACCTGTCCCCCTTGGTTTTACACTTGGTACGAGGGACAACCAGAGTAGTATGGTAGACAGTAGGACAGTAGGACTTTTAGGGACTTTCAAAACTCAACTTGATGTTATTTTTGAAAAGTTAAGTGGAAAGGACTAGCGAGCTTTGTTAGGCTCAATGGCCTGTTCTTGTCCAGTATCACACACATGCGCATGGGAGGCAGCTAAAGGGCTTGAATGAGGGAAATTCTGAATCAGACCGGGATGTGGCAGAGTGCACTGATTATTTTTCTTGCTTCCCTGCAGACCATTCACGGGAAATAGATGAAGACCTTTCCGGTTTCCGGCCCCCTTGATGTCATGTCCGGGCCCGAGCCTATAGTTGAAGACCCTTCCGATCCCGGCCCCTTTGACGTCACTTCCTATCCAGACCTTTAAAAGCCTCCACCTTTCCCTTACTCCCTCAGTTCTGTTTTGGACTCTGATTTGTGCACACCAGTGCTATCTTTTTTGTTTGCAATTTTGCAGCCAGTCAGGAGGAAGGAAACAAAGCCTGAGGAGGAGTGGAGGCGGATGGACTGGTGGCAAGAAGGGACTGTATATTGGTGTGGGGTTGGTATTTTGTGCACAAAGCTGTAAATAAATAGGGTGGTGAGTTGAACCTGTGTCCTGCCTGTCTGTGTCCGGGGGATAGGGTGGCAGTACGCCCCCTAGTGGCTTACACCAGATTGTTCTAATGTTCTAATGAGTGGTTTTCTGCAAATTTTACAATACATTTATCAGCAGGAGCCAAATTTCTGTTAACTTTGTCATTATAAAAAAGAATAGCAGGAATAAAGACACTACAACTACTCCATGTAGGCTAAGCAGTAACTGCCCGCTGCACTGGATAAGAGTGAATCTGGTGATGCGCCGTAGCACGTGATAAGTGACAGACAGGAAGATGAATCATGCACTCTTGGAAATGACTCCCTCACTGGCTTCTCTCCTCCAATACACCAATTCAAATCAGTCACTCAGCTAGGCATTCAGTTGACAGCTGCTGATCGCATTGTCCATGTGTACACCTTACTTTAGTTCTTTACTGGCTGTATCATTTTGTTTTTAATCATATTTTTATTTTTTTTCTAAATTTTTTTGTGGATGTCATTAACAGAAGATGGCAACAAAAAAAGAGTGTTACAGTGTCAAAGGAACAAAAACTGACTGTACTTTTTCACTTTGTTAAGAGAGAAAGTTAAAAACAGATCACTTTCAAATTAATGGTGACAAAACAAGCTAATTCCAAGTGTTCAACCAAAAATAGGAAAGCAATTGAAAACTATAGATAAAACAAAAACAAAAAAAGAAAAATTGCTAATAATAAATCCTGGCTCTTATGAACTTTCAGTAATCCGGACCAAGTGAGGTCCCGTCAAGGTTAGATTAACAGGGTTGTACTGTAAATTTAAAAATTATGAATAAACTGTTTTAATAATATAATTCCATGATCTTCATAGTGTTATTTGTCCCCTTTAAGTCTTATGACTTTAAACTTTGCAGTTGGGGACTTTATAATGGTTTTATATATTTAATAGCTCTGTTGCTCCTGTTTTGTTATGGCATTGTGAACTCTTGTCTAAATGATAATTAAGCTCAGTGCAATTTTTTTTTATTTGTACATTTTAAAAAGAGCCCACCTGGGCTGGGTGGACTACTACTATTATTATACTATTGGGACGACTCACACTGGCGGGACAGAGCCAAGTACTTAGGTTGACTGCTCATGGGAGTAGTCAAAAATAAATGGCAGAAGGTCACTGATCTCTTTCATAACTGGTATGGGACAACTGTCAATCCTGTTTCAGAGAAAATTGTTCCTCTAGGAAATGGCAAAGCTGCCAGAGGAAAACCAGGCTTTAAAGACTATTGTGGCCTTTCAGGTTCAGAGACAGCAAAGGCTTGTACACAGAGTAACCTAATATCCCTGTCGAAAAAAATGGAACTTCTTGACCGAGTTTACTGAACAGTTCAGCAAACTGAACAGTGAGAAAATAGGTGAACACAGTGTACTCAGAAATGAACTGAAGTCCAGCAACAGAAAAGAGTCAAAACTGAGAGTCAATCCTATCGAAAAGCCAAAACCAGAAAGAAAACCAAGGATTGTTATCAAAGGGAAAAGTAAGAACCCAAGACCAAGAATGCTAGAAAATCACACATGAAGAGTGTTAGGTGTTTGTTAACCAAATCACAGATGGATAGAGATGCATCGTGCCAATATTTAAACAGTTGCAGCGATGACATCAGATATTACAACACAAATGACCACATACCTCAGCATCTCTAAAAAGCATCAAAAATAAAAATAAAAAGTTACACTACCTCTTAGACCACACTAAACAATAAGAAATTTGGCTGGAACCATTCTAGAAGCCACAAAAGCAATGTTTCTATGTCCAAACCCTGGGTAGTACGTAGTAATCTTGCAAAACAAATTTATTGAGGTAGAAGCTCATGACACCAAGGAAGTTATTCTGAGTCTTCAATAACAACAACCCAGGCAAGAAATTTAAAGGGGAAATGGGGTAAACAGTAATTGTCAAGAAGAAGCCATTGTTGTGTTGAACAGACAGAGGAAATATGGTTTCATTGCTTTGGTGGGTGGCATGTGGGCAATCCCCACATCTGATACATTGGCTTAAATGTAGGTTCAGGCTTAAATAAGTAGCACCATATAGACAGAAGAGGCTTGCTTTGACTTCTGGTTATGTGTATTTTGTTTTTCCATTTCTAATTTATAAAGTTCAAAATCTTTCTCTGTGTGTGTACGAATGTCTGCTATACAAATCCAAAGCATTGGACCCACTTCCTCCAAAATTTGCACAACTCCCTTATTTGATCAGGGAAAGATGGCAGACTGCATCCCAATCCAAATTTTGACCCAATATATCAATATTTCAGAGTAAAAACTGTATCAATGCTAACATTCGTGATGCACTGGAGGAGAGTTTATGCAAGTAAAGGGAACTGCCACATGAACAGCACCACTGAGTAAGAGCGAGTAAAGATAGTCCTGGATGGGAAAAAAGAGATGGCATTACATTTGGCATGGAAAGTGAGGTGTCAAATAGAAGGAGAAAGGTTGGTAAAGCTCAAGGAATACATACTTGGCAAGAGTGCATTAACGTTCGCATATGGCTGCCAGAAGCTGTTGCTGTGAGCTTTGGTGTTGATTTTTCTAGAAGTAAAAAAGAAGGTACAGAGAAGTGGAAGAAAAAGTGGTGTCCTCAGATCCAACACAAGCAGGGACAAACTGCGTCTGTTCAAACTTAACAGGTCTACCATGGAGCTAATCCATTGAAATGTACAGTACATTCGTTTCCACTGAGTTTGAAAAGGGACCTCCATGGTTGCCAACGTTAAATTTTGCTTTTCCCTGACAACACTTCTTGAACTTTGCCATTTTTCACTGACAGTCTTAAAGCAACATAGAGAAAAAGTTTTACACTCGCACTACTCTTTGTCCTCTAGCTTTAGTAATACCACCATGCTTCACACTACTAGCATAAATCCATACATCTCTCACACCACCATTAGCAATCGAAAAAGTTTTTTTGCACTGCCAACAATATGTATTGTTACTGTTTTCTTTATCAGTTTATACCCATTGCATAAACACTTGCTCTTTCGCCAAAGCTGTTTGCAGAAAGCACTTCTAGACTTTCTGTGGTCAATTGTCTTCGCATTTCTTTATTGTGTTTCACTGTGCTCTCTTGTTATAATGTAAGCAGCAACACATACACTTACATCTTGGCTGTGTGTCGGTTGTTCTGATATTTAATTGACAGGCACATGCAAGAGAAATGATCGACTGTGTCCATGCATTAGAAGGAGATTGATTTGTGGAGAATTATTTTATGGACAGCAAGCAGGCTTCAATTTTACATATTTTTGCAAACTGTGAAACTTACCTTTATCACCTGCCTCTGAAGTAATTTACATTTACATGTCCATCTGCTTTCTTTGAATTGGGATGCTGCCCCACACTCCCGCTCTCCAAAATTCTGTACATACAGTGGAACCTCAGTTCACGACCATAATTCGTTCCAAAACTCTGGTCGTAAACCAATTTGGTCGTGAACCGAAGCAATTTCCCCCATAGGATTGTATGTAAATACAATTAATCCGTTCTAGACCATACGAACTGTGTGTGTGTGTGTCTCTCTCTCGCGCTGCCTGTGTGTGTGCGTCTCTCTCTCTCGCGCTGCCTGTGAGTGTGTGTGTCTCTCTCTCTCTCTCGTGCTGCCTGTGTGTGTGCGTCTTTCTCTCTCTCGCTGCCTGTGTGTGCGTCTGTCTCTCTCTCGCGTGCCTGTGTGTGTGTGTGTGTGTCTCTCTCTCTCTTGTGTGTGTGTCATGCTCTCTTGCTCTCTCTCTTGCTCACTGCACAGGAAATGCACAAGGAGAGACTGCACATGTACAAACTGAAAGGGAAACTGGCTTGTTCGTATACCAAGTGTGTGGTTGTGAACCAAGGCAAAAGTTTGGCAAACTTTTTGGTCGTAAAACGATTTGTACGTGTACCGAGACATTCATGAACCGAGGTTCCACTGTATACACTCGCATCTGTGGACTTGAAAGAGGGACCACATACAACTGACCAAAAACACCAAAAGAAATACACGAGTGAACGATGACAACATATATAAAGATCATTCACATCTAATAATGATATTAATCTATACTCAAATTTCACATTATCCCTACTGAGATCCGATTTCATTTGAGAAGAATACAGTTTCCTGGACATTTGTGTTTGCAATGACCGTCAAAAGCCAAGTCACTAGCAAAAGCAGGAATTGATCTAATACAGGAATGTTTCAGTCATGCACAACTGTATATAATGTGTTTAAGAGTAAGCAATTTCAGTGAGCTAAAAAAGTTATTAATTAACTGATGTATTCATTCAAGGCAGCTTAACAATTGCATGCATTGTTTTCATTTCTTTTTACAATTTGACTGCAGGCAGGTGATTTGACATACTAATGGTCACATAAAGTCAGTAGTGGGATCTGAACCCACAGCCTCAGAGTTTGAATTATGAACTCCAAAGCTTAACCACTACACCACAAAAACTGTATATACGAAAGTTTTAAGTTACATAGAACTTCTGATACATCTGAAGGAGCAACACCACTATAACTGACGCCTTTTCTCTTTTGAAGTTTCCTGGACAGAGCCAGGTAACACAGCAAATATATACATACTGTGACCACCCGATACAACAGGCGCAGACACATGTGCAGCAACACACACGTTTTTTTACATGGGAAACACTTCCCAAATCATCACCCCTCAGCAAAACATTATAAAAGCATACAGCACTTCTTTTGTCTCTGTCTTCCTTCTCTCCTTCTGGCAAGCTTTGTCTCCATTCCTCCCTTTAAGGTGGCGTCCCAGCCGGGTAAAGATGCTGACCATCCTTCACAATACATACACATGTGCAGTAATATCAAACTGTCCTTACTGGTTTTGATTTCTGTGTTATTCATGACCCTGCCTATAACAATGTTGGCCAATAACTGCATAAGACTGTTAGGTGATATTACAAAGACTCACGAAAGAGGAGTGTAGAAGTTGATAGAAATGTAATACAAGGCGCCATACCTCATCCACAGTAGACCCCTTGTTTTACTGTTACATTGGGCTTTGCTATGACTTTTTGATGCGGCCATCTGTCAAGTGTTTTGTCTAATTGTTACTGGTTTCTGGGCATAGTACCAAGCCTTGGAAGGAAACAAGCCTAAAAGCCTTTGGAAGATAGTGTGCTCTATACAGAAAGTCCTAATGCTTTGTTTTATATTTATGTTTCCAGTATAACTGGATTCTAATATTGGCTCTAGAATTCCAGGAATTATTAACTGTGTTACCAAATATGAAAATATTTGTATGAAATGAACTTTAAAATGTAAGAGGTTTGCAATTGGATAAACTTCTGATTGTTTAATTTGAATATTCTTAAAAACTACAACAGGATTGCGTAAAGTCACAGCTGGGTTTATACCCACTTCATCTTGGTAGCAAGTTTCCTGTTTTTTTTGTTCTTTTATTGTTTTTAATTAAAACATGTTTGTCTCTGTCATACTAAACAATGAGTGAACCTTGTTTCTTCCACTATAAATGCATAGCTGCTTGCTGATAACTTACAAAATTTAAAAGATCTACTGCTAATGTCTTGGTGCCAAATCCCACAGGACTCCTTCAGAGATCTTGTGGAGTCCATGCCTAAAAGGGTCAAATCTGTTTTGGTGGTATAAAGGATTTTAATGTGGAATCTGATTGGTGTATATACAGTATACAACACACTGAATCTTTCTTTAGATTTCTGTTTTCTCATTTCCAGTCTAGATCTTCTGTGCAGTTCACTACATACAATACGAGTCAATCACAATCTGTGTAAGGCTATCTTTTTAGATATCCTCCAGGTACACCACATTTTCTCCCATATCCTAAGACAAAATTAAATTGATGGATGTATAGTGTGGAGATAAGACAAGTGAGATCATAAAATGCTGGGGCACTGTAAGGTGAATCCCATATATTTGTTGGAAAACTAATAAAATAAAAAAAAAATCAAAAACAAAAAACAGGCACTTCTTCATGATGGCAGTGGAATCCCTAAGAGAGAACCAGGGCAGAAGAAGGGACTCAGGGTGCTGCCACCTGGAAGTGATGTTATTGCTTGTCATCAGATCTGTTGAAGTGAAAGGCGGAGAAGAATTAGGCAACAGTGCCAACCCTCAACTCGGGGTGGAATTACCATTCCGTGAGCCTTAAGCTGTCCCCCAAGCTCACATTTTTTCACAGTAGCTTAAAAGCAGATTTCATTTTCAAGTTGATTCTCTTCCCAGTGTTTCTTGCCGGACATTTGGTATCACTGCTCTACTTCCAAGCTGTTATCCTACCCAAGGATAAACACCTGAGATACTGGGAGCCTTGGAATCAATGAATGTAACGATTCTGTCATCACATTTGACGGCCCAGCACAGACGCCAGTATAGAATGCCCAGGATGGGGTGCGGGACTAGTTGGCCGAGATCTCCAGGACCGTGACTGTGTCTGAATTTGAATTTGTCTGTTTCTAACTGAAAGTGAACCGTTCCAGAGGTATATTTTCTCCAGGGATGCTGCTGACTGGAGTTTATTATTTAACTCTACTGTGTTGCCAACTAGCCTAATTTCAATTTTAATATTAATGGACAGATATTGTTAGGTTCCACTCATGGTATTCAGTATGGAACCGTTTTGTTTTACTGTAGTTTTAAAGAACTCTGTATCTTTATGTGTATTCATTACGTAATTAGTAATTCACAAAGTTTGTAATTGTATTTACCTGTGAACTTGTTACAGCACTCTGAGTCTGTATTAAGATGTGGGCTCTATACAAAAATAAATGGAATTTAATCTTTTTCATGTCTGTTCTTCTAAAGATATGAACAAGAGGTACTGTTTCACAGAGTTGACAGGCCTGGCACTCACCTTCTGTTTTGATGTCTGTTTCATTTTTATTTTTGAAGGATCTTGCAAGTGGCTGTTTTAAAGCATGTACAATTACTTTAGAAGGGTCATGATGAAAATAAATACATACAAAATGAGATATTTTTTACTGCCCCAAGATAATGAGCAACGTGAAGGACAGGGCTTCTCGTTTATCATGTACAACATTTTACTGTACAATTTACAAAACAGATTTTCTTGTTGGAACACTGTCCTTTGGGATTCATTAATTTTTTTGATTTGCATATTTATCATATAACTCTCGTTTTTTTTTTCAAGTAGGTACAAACTAAAGTACTGGGTCTGACCTCAGCAACCATGGATACATACATTGCTTCCATTAGAAAGCCTTGTCATATGAACCTGTTTTTTTGACAGTGTAGGCCACATAAATTACTGCTTTCAGCAGACAGAATGGCTGCAAGACCGGCACTTCAATACAGTATGTCCTGTGGCACTGACAAAAAAATATGCTTCATAATTGAGAAGAATTTATTAGATAAATATATTGGTTCATAAGGTCATTATTGTCACACGTACAGAATACAGTGAAATTCTTACTTGCATGTGCTAATCGGTGGTTTTCATCAGTTGATCTGCCAAACTGCCTTGACTGGTAAAGATAGTGAATAAAAGAGCAAAACATGAAAATCAATACTTATTAAAGCATACCATGGCCATAGGGGTCTGGAGACCTTTTAGGCAGCATCGAATGCAGGGTACGAACCAATCTGGAAGGTGTGCCAGTAAAAAATAATTCAACTATTATTGTGTATGTAGCTGACACCTTTCTCCACGGAGACTTGGACAAAGATCAGGATACATTACAACATTTACAGGTTTTGTTTTTATACTTGGAGCACTCTCAGGTTAAGTGATTTGCTCAGGCTCACACAGTCAGAGAGAGGTGGGAATTAACGCTTAATTCCTTAGTCACTTCACTACGCTTGGATCGCACAGCTGGTTGGAACATACTGCTCCCCAGGAACCCATAATCTTGTGTTATAATTGTGACTAGACAGATCCAGAAAAGCTGTTGCTGTTGTCACTCATGCGATTTACATCATGCTGCAGGTGTGACTTGATTAAGAAGAGGAAGGAGCTCACCATCTTCACGTAAATATAAAAGAATGACCATCTATGATTTGACATACAGTGTGAGAAAATGAAAGGGTAAGCATTATAAAGTATCCACAATATTATTTTAAATATCATATACTGTTACATGCAGCAGCAGTTGCACATCCATGTGGGAGCTTTGCCTGTCTAAGTTTATCATGACACAGATCCAAACCAACCTTGTTAATTTTGTAGTGATATATCATTCTTAAAATGGCTGCTCCCCTTTCCCCTTTTCCAGAGATGAGTTGCGTGCTGTCTGTTGTGGTATGAAGGTCTATCAGGACCACAGATCCATTGTTGAGTTACATAAAATGAACATAAAATGATAACTTTCACAAATGAGAGGAGAACATTCAGTACATTGAGATCATTTGTTTAGCTAATAGCAAAGTTGTCCCAATACCTCATCCAGAAACTTCTTTGTATAAACAATTGCCCATATTAAATGCCCATCCCCTTAAATTTCCACTAGAGTCCTCGAGTATGTGTTTCACCCTTAAACTGAAACAATTCTGCTGGATCTACTTCTGATGTATTTGAGAATTCTGAAGACCTGGATTATGACCCCACACTGTTTCTTCTTCTGAAGACTAAAAGACAATGGTTTTCTTTTGCAAAGTTTCCATAAATGTTAAGAAAATATAAGTGAGGCCACGTAACTGATGGATTGCCGTCTACGCCGACTACTGTTGACAACAATGAATGTGTCCACGACATGTTTCTTGGAAATTGTGATCTCTGGATAAAGTGTATTAATAACCTTTCAACTATGCTGAAAAATGATGCTTTATACTGTATATCCATTTTAATAAATATATTGTGAATACCCCGTGACCCTGTGTTCGGATTCAGCGGGTTGGAAAATGGATGGATGGATGGATATTGTGAATACTTTTTGACTTACCCTTGTATATAGTGAGCCAGTCGAATATATTTCGTAAGTAGAATGTTGTCCAATAGCCTGTTTACTTGAGTACAGTGAGTAAATAAAATACAGGAAGGCTTAAAAAGTGAAGGACATTGGGTCTGAGATTCTGTCATCTGGGACAATGGTCACAAAAATTTAAAAATTGTGATATAGATTGTGTAACTGCTGGAGGTGGTGCTGAATCAAACAAGAAAATTTTGGCCATGCTGGATGTTTTAATACTCATTTTTTTTTAAAAAAGATTTTTTTTTTCTTTTCCAATTAACAGAAGAGATGGTTCTATTAGTACGCCTCAACTAAAATAGAGTCATTAATCAAACAATATACCTTACCAATATACCCTAAATAAAAGGCAAGGTCTGTTACCAGATGGGAAGCTTCTATACGTGATAAAAATGAAAGTCCCGTATAACCCAAATAAATTTCTATCAAGGAGTTCAATCACTTCTTTAACAATTTGTGAACAGCCTGGCCTTTTCCACTGTCCTCCTTAAATGCTGCATTCGCATGGTTTGGGATGGATTAGAAATAGAAGCTTCCTAAAGGGAAGTTTCATGTGAACGCCCTAGCAAGTGATAGCTCCCAGTGGGATCAACTGGAGATAAATTTGTTATCTATAATGATGTAATGCTACACTCTCCTGCCATATTAATGAAAAAATAATAAACAGGTCAGCCAGAAATTGAATTTTTGTTGTCACATTGTATGCAGAGAGATACATACTTAATACATATACAATACATACAAAAGTTAAGTTTGCTTTTCATTTTGTACAAGATAAAATAGGGCTAATCCTTAATTACTTTTTATGCTGGTCAGGCTGAAAGACCAACAGTGGCTTGATGTTTCTCCAAAATATCAAGTGGAGATTCGACTGAGTAGAACATAAGAAAGACAGTAAGACATCACAACTGGTAACTCTAAAAATGCCCATAGCACAGAAGTATTCATTCACAGTCCCAGGGGGCTGCAATGGCTGTAGGTTTTCATTCCAGCCAGTTTCGTAATTAGAACTTCTTGATGAGGAAACTTGGTATTTAACTTTATGGCTTCTTAGTGAGTTCATTCATTTCATCCAAGTCAAATCTTCATTACATTCTAGAGCAGGGGGGTCCAACTCTGGTCCTGGTGGGCTGCAGGTTTTCATTCTAACCTTTTTCCTAATCAGTGAGCAGTTTTCACTGCTCATTAACTCCTTCTCCCTTCATTTTAATAGCCCTGTTTTTAAAGATTCAGTCCTCTGAATTGATTTGTTTCTTCATTAAATGGCAGCCAAACAGAAATAAGATGTGAAATGAGCCAACACATGACCAGCTAAACTGGAATGTCAAACTTCACCCAATTTCATTCTAACCAGTTTCTTAATGAGAAGCCAATTCTTGCTGTTAAATAAAGCCGTTATTGAATATCATGATTTGTTGCTGCTGTCATTCTGCCATGACAGACTGTTGATTTTCTGTTTTTTCTGAGACCACCGTCAAGATATTTTGGTGAACTGAGCAGACCAACATGACCGAGACCTTCACCTTTCTTTATTTTCAGGTTAGCTGGTCATGTAATGGCTTGTTTTGTGTCTCATTATTGTTTGGCTGCTCAATAAGGAAAAAGAAACAACTAAGGAGTCTGAACAAGTTAATCAGCAGCAATTTCGGCTCACTAATTAAGAAGATGTTTAGAATGAAAACCTGCAACCACTGTGGCCCACCAGGACCGGAGTTGGACACCCCTGTTCTAGAGTTTACTTTTCTGAGAACATTATTTATATTTTTTGTGGGCTGGAACAGTCTTTACCTTTTCTCTTTCATTTATTTCTAAACATTTTGTTAACACAGATACTTCATTATATGTATATGAGTTCATTATTAACTAGTGGCTGGTTAAGAAAACAGGAAATAATTAAAACCTAAATTCAGTTGTTTAAAACTGAAATAGGCAATTAAGGGTTCTGAATTGTAAGTTAACTAAAATTAAGATCAAAACATATTGCTTTAGCAAAATGGGTTCTAATTAAGAACTGGAGGGCCACTGCATCCCTTCAGGACTGTAATTGAGGACCCCTGGTCTACAACGTAAATACAATTTGTCTTGGATTAAAGAAAGCACCCAGAAGCCACAGTTAAAAGCCAAATGTCATTATCAGAAAGCTGGGGTAGCACTGAAAACTTCAGTCCTATACATAAGCAGTCTCTGTGGGCCCCTTCCTCTTGAAAACAAACCTTTTATTCCAGGGCTTCAAGGCCCAGTACCTTATTTCCCACCACTATGATGCCCATGTCAGAAAGGATTGTCTTCTATATGGGAAACTGGTTGGAATGAAAACCTGTCGCCATTACAGTCCTCCAGGACCATGTGTGAAAACCCCTGCAATTCAGTTCTCTGAATTGATTCGTTTCTTCAATAAATGGCAGCCAAATAGAAATGAGATGTGAAATGAGCCAACAGATGACCAGCTAAATTGTGAATGTGGCATTAAATCTGACCAAAGAATCACATAACCAAAAGAGATAGGACTCCCGACTTCCCCAAGACCTTCATCAGTGTTTCTGGTTACCAAAAATGTCTAGCTGATGTTTGGAGTCAGGATTGTCATTATCAGAGGAAGGAGAACAAACTCTGTGAGAAATGGAGTTCTCAAATCCCCAAAAAGTTGTTTTGTCTGTGTTGCCTACACATTTTAGATGGGGGTAAGTAATAAGAGTGGCACACATGCAAGACTGGACAGTGGCTCACGGGTATGGGTCCAGGTTTCCTTCAGGGGAAGGAAAAGAGTGATGCACCATCATTAATGTAATTTTTGTTTCCTATAGAATGGATGAGCAGCTCCAAAGAGCTGCAAGCCCTGCCCTTTCCAGTCCACCGTATACTTAAAGACCTGCTACACCAGAAGTCTTTGTTCATTGCTGGTCCTGTTTTGAAGGAGGATGGAGATCTGAAGATACAGAAATAGGAAGAGACTGAAAGATTTAAACTCCACTGAACAAGAAAGCCACTAAGGTGCCTCATTAAGACCTTCTTTGTACACGGCAGACATGAAGTGCGGCCTACTGGTCAATGTTTAGCCTTTAGAGTCTCTAAAAGTACAGAATATACAAACTGTATTGTCAATTGTAACAAAGTGCTGGACAAGTGCCCTGGGATGAAGTTCATTACAGAAGACTAAAACAAAGGGTGCTTCTCAATTTCAAGACTATGTCATTGTAAATTCATTGCCTGACAAATAATGCCTACTTGCTTTTACTGAAAAGATATTGTCATGTGTTGCATGTGTTTCTGATTATCAATCTAACATCTGCTTCTCTCAGGACATCTTTTTCCAATAAATGACAACACATCAAATAATTTGATTTGAAGTCTGGAAGCTGTAGCTAAAGCCAAAGAATGTGTCAATGTGAATCCCAAAATGTATTTTATAGTTGTATGCACAGTCGTTACTCGATGACACGGGCCAATTTTAGTTTCACAATTTCTGGAGAAATTTGATTAGCAAGCAATAGTAAATGCATCTGTTTCTTAACATCTGATTATGTCCTTTTTTCTTAAGAGAATCAATGAGTGGAGCTAAGAGAACTCTCCAATTCCTCCCAATGGAGGGTCGGGTGTAAATATTTGCTTTTTCACCTGAACGACTTGGGCAGACTGTCCAGTGATGAATGTTTTCTTACATGAGTAACTCTAAAATAAGCTTGTGTTAAAGAAAGCAGAAAATAACTTTTTCTGTTTTCAGTTTTCATCATCTGTAACATATGTGTGTTCAAAGCCTTCCAGAAGTGGGAACAATGCTTCCTGTTCTAATTGTTTTGCTTTAGTGGTTAGGACATTCAAACTACAGGCTGTGTGACTCCCATTGCAAACCAGATGTACGCATGCAGCTTGTCACTTGCACGGTCGCTATCCCTGATGAAATGATATGTTGCGTCTCACAATCAGCAGTGAATTCGACTTTTTGTTCATTCTGCATGGATTGTATTTTTTCTTGTCAAGGTGTCAAACAATATGGCTGCTGTACAAACTGATTGTATAACTGAGAACGTTAAAAGCAGGAATTCATACATGACTCTGTTTAAGAGGCATTGCTGGAGATTTGGGATGCCAGAGTAAGTGTTAAGTATAGAAATGAGCTGTAGGGCTCAGCACTCTCTCCTGGAAAGCTGTGGTGTTTGTGTTTCTGTGATCCAAAATGATTTCTACAGCTGGAATGATGCAAGCAACACTGAATGATGCCCAAGCAACTTAATAGTATTAATGACTTATCATTCTGGAGGTTTGAAACTCAACGGCATAATTGGTCTGTATTTTTCTCAACACAACTCCGCTACTCAGTCTTTTTCTTAACGCAGGATTCACTTTCCTCTCATTTTGTGACACACTGGCAGCACTTTGATGGTCTTGCAGGAAATTCCAAAACCTCTCTATTGGCAAAATATGTTCACTATGTATGTGCATTATTAAACTACTACAGGCACAATTAAATTGATTTTGTGCACATTTCAAGGCAAAATTTGTTTTGTTTAGTTTATACTAGGGGGCTTCGACCTCTGTTCGCTTTGCTCGCCAACCCCCCTGCCTGCGCTATGCACCAGCAACTTCGCGTCTCTGCCACACGCGTATGTGGATTTCACTTTCACCAAATAGGAAATCTTTTATTTCTCAGGGATATGCCTCTTGATTGGGAAGAAACACTATTTTTCCCTGATGGCAACACAAATTAGATGATGTACAAGTCTCTGACTTAAAGTTTAAAGCCAAACAATATCTACATACTTCTATCATATCACCGATGTCCATATATTCGATCTCTTTTCGCTTTTACCTTTTCGTCAATATCGCATTGAATTTTGATTCTATGTTTGGAATTACGTTGTGACAACACAATATAAAACTGCTCGTGAATGAATATTGTTTCTTTCTCTCTACATGAAATGTGTCAGACAATAGCATTCACACAAATGAGAAATGATTGAACAGTGTGCGTCGTAAATGTTTTAGATGTGGGCAGGACTTTTCCAAATCTCTTTCATAAACCCTTGTCTCGCGGGGCATGAAATTTTCTCTGGCGGGATTTCACTTTCACCAAACAACAAATCTTTTAATTCTTGCAGATACGCCTCTTCAAACACTACAAATTAGACGATCTACAAGTCTCTGACTTAAAGTTTAAAGCCAAACAATATCTACATACTTCTATCATATCACCGATGTCCATATATTCGATCTCTTTTCTCTTTTACCTTTTCGTCAATATCGCATTGATTGTTGATTCTATGTTTTTGAATTACATTGTGACAACACAACGTAAAACTGCCCGTGAGTGAATATCATTTCTTTCTCTCTACATGAACTGTGTCTGACAATAGCATTCATGCAAATGAGAAATGATTGAACCGTGTGCGTTGTAAATGTTTTAGAAGTGGGCAGGACTTTTCCAAATCTCTTTGCATAAAGTCTTGATTCGCGGGGCTTGAAATTTTCTCTGGCGATCTACAAGTCTCTGACTTAAAGTTTAAATCCGAACAATATATTCAATCTCTTTTGGCTGTTCCATTATTTCACCGAGTAATAATTTCCATTTGTTTGTGCTAATGTGATTTTTACTATCATTTTTTTGAGACTTTCGAATTTTCGTACTTTCATTATCTCTAACCTGCTCTGCATGTGTATCGCACCAATGTTTTTGAATTCTTTACGACGTTCTACTTTGTCATCTACTCTTTGTCTTTTATTTCCGGCCCTGGGCATGGTTAAATCTCTTGGCACAAAGTCTCATCTCACGGTATGTGAAAGTGTCTCTCTGAGAAAGTCACGTCTCGTCCCAAGATTTTTTTATATAATAGAGAGATATAGCAAATGTGTAACTTCAAAATGAATTTCTTGCCTGCTGTGCATCCTTTTTCTTATTTATGCCCTTCCACAACCACCTCCGTCAAATTCTTCTGGCACTGTACCTGGTGATATTTGACATAGCCACCTTATTTTTCTCATCTTTGTTTTTTTTTCAGGATTGGTATCACCACTGTTCCATGCAAATTTTACTTAGGGTTTTCATTTTAAAAATCTTGTCATGATAACATTACTGTCTTACAGAGACAGATTAAAAGCACTAGAGCTTTACTGTATAAGTCACCTAAAGAGGATGTGGGTGCATCACCTCATGGACAACATCCTAAAGCACACCTTCATGCCAAAGGTTAAATACAATATATGCCAGACATAACCAGTATATTAAGATTCTTATCTATGTATGTTTGTTGGAATTAAAGGAATGTGCATTTGTAAAATGAACCAACCAACATAGAGTATGAAAAAGCAATACAAATTTTACATTTTAATGAATTGTAAATCTGAAGTGATTATGATCTGTTTAAGTTACTCCAAATATGTAGAGCACAGGTATTAAAAGGAAATGTAGCTTCTGTTGAGCTGTGAAATGTAATGTTGTCAGCCAAGTGATTTCATACTTGCCAATTTTGCATCTGTTCCAAGTACCTCTTCCCTCTGCTCCATTTTTATATAATCTCAGCAAAATCTACCAATGCATCTGTGCACATGTAACTGGGAAGTTCTTCAGGTACACTTACAAACATAGAAGTCTGGATTCCATTCTATGAGAGCTGCGTCAATGTGTTTTTTAAATGTATTGCAGCTAAGGAGAATAAAAGCATTTCATTCATCATATCAACATCTCAAAACTAAAAAATGCTCTTCCTAATAGAAACCTGGCTATTTATTTCCAAATGCACACAGTGTGACACATCAAGATTATGTGCGAGAAAAACCACAACAACAAAACCACAGGAAATGACAAAGGAAGGAGCTGAACGGGTATGTTTTTGGATGTGTTTATTTTGAATGAAGTGCACAACATCTTGAAATGGTTATTTCATCAAGTCTATTTTTATGTGTCTTGAAGTTCTTAGAAGTGGCATCCTAGCTCATTTCTGGGTAACACTCCACCCATACAATACACACTCAGACTTCAAGAAGGCGATAGATTTTAGACGCCTAACTCTTTCACTTTTTCGTTCTTTCTTGTGCTAAATGAATTACACTTGCAGAGCTTTAGTCATGTTTGCCAGGCTTATTAAACAGTGCCCTCTTTTGGCCCATTTGTATAAATGTGTAAATCTTTAAAGGAATGCCAGACCTCCTTGAGTAAAATGAATGTACACAGCCTGCTTATACTATGCAAAGTATGTGTTTTTATGAGTTAAAATAAAATCCCTTGAAACACTGCTAAAAAAAAACTGCTAAAATACTTTGGAATATTTTAAATGGCTTAGCTGTAATCTTTCAAAATACAACTGAACATGCAATGTAATCATCAAAATGTAATTTTTTTTTTTAAGGGTGTATAGTATATATATATATATATATATATATATATATAAAAACTTTATCTGTGAGTTTATGTTTCTGAGTTTGCCTTTTCTGTACTTTCTGCTCCATTTGTTTCTCACACGTTTACTATGTAGAGGATGAGATAATGACCATTTATTCTATTTATTTTGAACTCTATAAGAATTAATATATATGAAGTTCCTATTGAATAATAAAATATTTGCCAAAGGCTTTTAATTTGTTTAAGTATTTTGAGATTTTTAGATTTTCAAAGAGTGTCATAGGTATATACCATTTATGTGGATACTGATTAGTGCAACTAATGTATTTTGTGACCGTGTTATGCCAATGAACCTCATTTATTTAAGATTGTTACTTTGCCATATTCTTCAGTCCACATAGAGAACTCACCTGTTGAAATACAGGCTCCATTGGGTACAATTTTTATAATAAAGAATGTCCAATTCCTGGCTCATTCCGATGGGAATCTTAGCTGTTAATGAAGAGTACTTAAAGAGAATTCCCATAGCAAAATATGAGGTCTGTTTAAAAAGAAACCAAACTTTTTTTAAAAAATGCTTTAATACGTATGCTTAAAGCATACTCAGACTTGAAATATTCCGCTCTTCTATTTATACACCACTCCCAACAGTTTTGCCATTTCTGAAATGCATCCTGGAACTCGTTTTATGGACTGTTGTATAGGCCCTGTGGCAAATTTTGGATTGTTTGAAAATTGGTAACCTTTCAGGGTGGATTTCAACTTCATGAAAAAAAGCTATGGGCTGTACACCCATGATTCATGACCTATTATTACATATTTCAGAATGTTTTTCGTCAGCATTTGAACGTTCTAACATCTCCTGATTGCGGCACAGTTCGGTTTTTGCTGATCTGTCAATAGACATGGCACAAAGTTTGCAGCAACATATTGCATCTGCAGTTTTTGAGTTGTGTAATACAAACTTTTACTGATGCCTATTTCTTCAACAACTTTATGGACAGCTCTGTGAAGATTTTCACAAATCAAAGCACGCACTTTCTCACCGTGATCACTGTCCAGTTTTGGTATCATCTGCCAGATTTGAAACAAATTGAAATATGAAACTTCAGCACCTTTCAGAATATTGTGTTTGGCTTAAGCAATCCTGTTCATAAACTTGCTACAATATCTACAAAGTCTCGGGAAAAGTTTTTGCTAATTTCTCGGAAACATGTTGCTCTTCAAGATCCTTCATATTTCAACTTGCAAAAAAAAATCACAAAAGGCACAGGAGACAAGTTCACTCTACTGCGTGTATTTGATGACTAACTGATGTGGCCTGATCGAGCAAGTAGGGATTTTAAAGGTCAAGATCACCAAAACACACCACCACTATTGTGAGTATGGTATGTGACCACATTAGCACCCTACTTAAGAAGTTTAGTTGCTTTGTGGACAGACCACATACATCAAAGTATAAGTTCAAAATTACAATAAATACAGCAAAGTGTGAACTTCTTAGTCTGACCACATTGCCAGTCTCCAACGCCATGATCAGCAAGTAGTGAAACATAAGAAGTGAATCCCTGAGTGAGGAAAAGCACCTTAACTTCTGAGATTGTCTCTACGACATGTAAATGCCCAAATACATTTTTTAGCCTGGAAACACTAACTATAACATTTTAAATGATCACTTCTTTGATGTCTTTGTAACTCTTTTGGTAATGTTCAGGTATATAATAATAAGTATTCTTAAGCACTATACATACAATATATTGATAGAATTCTGTTTTTTTTTCTGATAAGGGCTATGTAAAAAGTAAGGGACATGAAACAAAGGTTTGTGTACAATATTCTAAGTAATATCCTCAAGATTCGATATATAGAAGCAGTTTATTTATAGTGTGATCCAAGAGTTGGACCCTCTACGTCATTTCAAACCATACAGCTACAGTCTTAGACACTTGCCTGAACAGTTTTGTCTGTACAATCAAAATGCCAAGGGAAACGCTGGATGGCAAAAGTAAGCCAGTAAAGCCAGCATTTGTGTTTTTTCTTGTACTTGTCATGAATACGCTGAATTGAATTTCTTAACTTTTCTTTTTTGCATTTGCTCCCTAAATCACTCCTCTGTGAAAAGTATTTTTAAAAGTAAATTTTGTTGAGACATTTGCTATACTTATTCTTATAATTGTTCAATTGATTTATTTGCACTTTTACGATTGTTTATTCATTCAGTCAGCACATTTTGATAAGTCTTATTTATAAATACTGCTGGTCAGTGAAATTTGGCATTTTTTGCAGTGAATTCACTGTAATCACTGCTGACCTTGTTTGCAGAGTAGTTTCTTGGAAATTTGAAGTGCAGCTTGCTTAGAGAACAAATTTTTTCCCATGCACACCATGATGCTTCAAAGGGCCAGCATGACATCATGGAGCTGTAGCTGCCATGTGCAGAACTTGCACGTGTACTGTAAGATCGTTGCCCAATCTGCTTTGCTCATGTGTAATGTCAGGACCCGGTCTAGCTGATTTGCACCCGGAATTCATTAAAAGAAAAAAAAAACTGAAAACTTGCATTATTTTCATTTGAGAGGTACATTAGCTGATTATAATAAGAATTGTACGACTGCTGCCACCAGATGTATAAGACTGATCCCTCTGCGCAAGCTCAGTTTCTTGTGCAGCTACCAGTCAAAACAACCCTTAAAAGGGTCCTCCCTCTCCTCACATCATGAGACCCTGTGAAATAATAATAATAATAATCAAAATCATAATAACTAAGCATTTATTACTATTTATAAGGTATTTATAAGGAAGAAAAAGTGAAGAGTAACTGCACAGATAGATTAGAAACTAAAAAGACATTACCATTACGCCTGGAGCGGTGACTTGAAACTGTGGAAGAAGCCGGTCCCACTCTGTAGTTTTGTGGCATGGCAGTTTGTTCCTCAAGATTGTGAGTGCAATGATATATATATATATATATATATATATATATATATATATATATATATATATATATATATTTCACTTATATAAATGCAAAGAATTATTATTATTATTATTATTATTGTTGCTAGTTTGTGACCATTTGTTGTATTTTGTTTGTGATTATCATTACATCTATGCCTTTTGTTGATTCATGCATGTTGCACAGAGGATAGCATTGCTGCCTCACAGCGCAGATCACATTTTTGGCTGCAATAAGCAATCCAGCAGGCACTTCCCTACCACTCAGGGACACTTATAAGACCATTGCACCATTATAATCTACTCAAAACATAGTCCAGTTCCTCCTTCTCCATTGACGTCAATACATTTTGTGGAGTTTGTTGAAGTTTCTAAACATTGTCGTGATTTCACTGAACTCATGCAGAAGTAAACTCCACAGTGTTGGCTCATGACTATTTACAAAGTATGTTGTGTATAAAGAAGAAACCCAAAAAGTAGGTTTGAGCCCTCTCCTTTTTTTAAAATCCTATTATAAGGTAATGGAAATGTGTCCTACAGTGCATGCTGTTGGTGTTTTATGCAAATGTTAAGGTTAATTATGAATGTAGTGTTTTTGATTAACTGACTAAAAACTCCTAAATGGCTGCTTAATTACCATTTGACCAACTAATTAGACATTCCTTAAACTATGCTGTAGGTTAGTTGTGTTTTTAAAATAATTACTAAATATGGAGGTTTTTACTGCAATGCTAGTTGTTCGTTTAATTGCATTTATATTTCTGTTTGAGTTTTTATTTTTTCTTCACACTTGTTTCTTCCAGTGCGTTTGATGTATGCCTAAATACAGAGTTTTGCTATAGGTAGAAGTTTCCAACATTTATTTTTAAAGCACATTTTCATACACAGGATGTAACTCAAAGTGCTTCACATGTTGTCAAAGAAAAGTTGCAAGAAAAGAAAAACAAGTCATAAATAAAAATAAGAATGAATAAATGACATATCAAAAATAGTAAATGAGAATAAATTAACACACACTTACATAATACAGATATACCAGTTATACACAAAGTAGAGTCCTTATTTATAGATTTATTTTTTTAAGGGTGATGACATGGTCAGATGGTCAAGTAGACCAGAAAAACTAAAAAAAAAAAGAAACTCCAGGAGCACAACAATAAAGAAAAAAAATCTACGGGTGTTCCAAATCCAAGAGACTGCCCAGCCCCAACTGGCCATAACATAAACATATTTAAGTAGTTTCTTACTGTTTTTAAAGCTTCATCCTAAACAATTCGATGCAATGAGTCTCGTTGACAGTTGGAGTTCCAGCATCACAGGTGGCTGCAGTGTACTTTGCCACTACATAAACAAATAAAAATGAAAGTGGAGAAAAGTAAAGATTAATAATGTTTGAAAATCTACAAAGTATATAATATTTTTATGCATATTAGAAGTAGATCTACAGACCTCAGCTCCTGGGTTGGTTTGCAGCCAAGTGTGAAGTAGCCGGAATGAGAATCAACATCTCCAAGTCTGAAGTGAAGATTTTCAGCTAGAAAATGGTGAAGTGCCCTCTCCAGGTTGAGGATGAGGTGTTGACTCAAATTGAGGAGTTTAAGCATATTGGGGTCTTGTTCATGAGTGAGAGAAGAAGCACACGGGAGACTGATAGGCGGACATTGTACCAGTCATGTGTAATGAAGAGAAAAATGAGCTGGAAGGCAAAGCTCTTGATTTATTGGTCAATTTATGTTCCTGCCCTCATGTAACGTCACAAGCTTTGGATAGTGACCAAATGAACTAGTTTGCAGACACAGTACAAGCAGTAAAAATTATTATTATTATTATTAATAATAATAATATTAATGAACTTCCATCACAAGGTGTTTATGGTCAACCTGAAAGGAACACAAACATTCTAAGGAGCTCAAAGTAGATGCTTCTTGCATGTCAAAAACAGCCAGTTGAGGTGGTTCAGGCATCTGATTAGGTTGCCTCCTAGACACCTCGCTGGGTAAGTCCAACCAGGAGGAGACATTGAGGCAACCACAGGTATATACTGGAGAGAGTATATCTCTTAGTTGGCCTGAGGACATCTGGGTATCCCTCTAGAGGAGTTGGTGGGGAAAAGGGATGCCTGTGCAACTTTGTTGATTGATGTCCCTCCCTACCTGGTTCCAGAAAAGTGGCAGAAAATGAATAGATGGCTGGACAGAAGTAGATCTAAAATGTCAAAATAAAAAGTGGGTTTTTGGGATACTTTTAAGTGATCCACAAAACAGCAAAAGGCCATCTCCCCAATTCTTTAATATTTAGCTCCTGGAATAATAAGCATATATATAATAACTAGCTGTATAAGCCCATGATTGTAAAATTGTCAGAAAAAAATTGAAATGTAGAGATGTCAGGTAATTGAAAGGAACAACTCTGGGCGTCTCTCTCCTAGGAGGATTTGTTTTGCCGACGTATCGCTTGAGTATTAGTGGCTAAGTGACTTTGTCTTTCTTCAGAGGTTTTGCTTTGCTGACATGCTTGCCTCACTTGCGTATTAGCGGCGTGAGGAAAAGTAAAAGGGAGACGGTTTTGACGATCTGTTCACCTCACTTCTGTATTAGCGGCTAAGTGAGTGACTCTTTCTTTGGAGGTTTCATTTTGCCGATATGGTCGCCTCACTTCTGTATTAGCAGCCCTTACCCCGACTCCACCTCTCACTTCAAGGCTGGACAGACAGACACATTTCCACACGTAGACGTTTATATATAAGATAATGGAATAATAAGATATGTATATGCCTGTCAGATTAGCGTACATTATGTGTGTTATTTATTTATAAATCACCTTCTGATTAATTTTTTCTGTATTTCTGGGTACTTGTTGCTTGTAACATTGTGAAAAATCACTTTGGAAAGTTTTGCCTTGATATCTCAAAGTGTGTAGGAATGAATAGTGAGCAAACAGACAAACAGATA
Source organism: Erpetoichthys calabaricus (assembly GCF_900747795.2). Taxonomy (NCBI): domain Eukaryota; kingdom Metazoa; phylum Chordata; class Cladistia; order Polypteriformes; family Polypteridae; genus Erpetoichthys; species Erpetoichthys calabaricus. The sequence goes on along the minus strand of NC_041394.2, from coordinate 302,762,458 downwards.
TTTTGGTAAGGTGAGCATATATTAAGTAACAGACCCACACAAAGCATTAGTAGTAGCATTAGTACCATTGTCACATGATCATCCGACAAACATGTAACAACTCTCCATGCTTCAACACCAGCCATAATTAACAAAAATATATTTTGTTATGGTGATGTAATTAGTGACTTCTTTTGCAAACAAGACAAGGACATAAAGTAAACACCACAATTGTTCATGAAGAAGGCATCAAATCTGTTCACAAAAACTAAAAGTGTTTACTCTCTGAATCTCTGAAACATATTGACCTGATGAAGAGTTTATCATGCTATTCTGTCAATGACAATGTCTTTTTCACGTGATGTTACATTTTATCACATTTCGTGGTGAAAATTGGAACCTCATTTATAAATATGTCTGTACAATGATACCAAATTTGAATGTATATTGTTTCCTGAAATGTTTGGGAATCCTGTGTTTTACTCAAATGTCCTTATAATTGCACCATTAGTTCTTTCATGATTATCTGAAGAACATATGAATGATAGTCTTAACGACTGCAGTAACATTTTGAGTAAGAAAGCGGTGAAATACTCCAAATGTGCCTGTAAGTTTCGTCTGAAAAGATCCCTGTTGTGAGTAACTTGTACGTCCATGATTTCATATACTGGGTTTCTCAAAGGTGGGATGCAGCAGCTGGTAGAGCTCCATAAAAGTGTCTGTTGGAAGCATTGTCACACAAATGCACGAAGGGGACACTTTCATGGCTCTTTTGAGGTAAACTGTTTCACTCCGGGACAATAGGGGGCTCTACCTCAAACAACCTTTTTTCCTTTGGCCTGCAGCTCCAAAAGGCAAAGACTAAAAGATCTGTGACAAGGCCACCTCAGTGGCTCCAAAGCTCTGCCCCTTTTGGGCCAATCATTGTAAATTGTCATGAAGCGGGTTTTCTTTCTAAATAACCCACCTGAAGGAGAAAGATCATTCTGCTACCTTAAATGTGTTTTGAAAAAGATGGCTGAGCTTTTCTTTTTCTGTTTAAAGCCCATTTTTTGTGCCTATTAAAAGGGAATTGCTAGGCTGGTAACCCAATCCTTGCCCCTGTGGCTGACAAAATATCTACTATCTAATTAATCAGAAGATATAGTACATGCAAAATCTACATACTCTCAATATTCTTCAGTATTGCCTTTCTGCTGACCTACTGTATATTAATTTGTTAATGCGTTCTCATTTTGGGTGTCCTGCAGTGGATTCTCCATTACAGAACAACTTGATCATTTTGTCTTTATGTTCTAAAATTTTCTGACTTGATGTCAACTGAACCTAATTTCTTTTTATTTGTTTGTTATTGCTTCTGCATAAATCTTATATAATCGCGACCATGTCTCCAAAATACAGTAAACAATGAATGACTGCACAAATAACAGCTTGTATGCAAATACCAGTTTATATACTCCAGGAGGAGTTTAAGATTAAATCAATTAGTATGATCATATAATGAGTGAGGTTGCAACTGTCATGTGTACTGTTTTTTCCTTTCTATATGCTAGATCTATCTCTCGTGAGCTTTCTAAATATTGGAAAAAATTGACAGAGAAGCCAAATATTCACCCAGATCACAAAGCATATATGTGTGCTTATACAGATGTGGATTGTTGCTGGGCCGTGCCCCACATTCAAAGATCTTTGTTTTTCTCCAACACCTACGCTTTAGCTACATTTGAGCTTCTAACAGTATGTGGGTGCAAAACAAGCTGGAGCATGACAAGATTAAAGCCAATAGCTGCATTGTTTATGAATCAGATATTTAGTTGGACAATAGATTTCTTTGAGTGAGAAAGCTAAGACATAATTGGAACCAGGGTAGGTCTGTAATGAGCAGAGCTAACCTAAATACAAGGGGTTAAGTGAAATCACAAGTTTAAGTAGGACAAACAGATGTGTGCGACCCAAGAGAACTGTACGAACAAAGTCTTGTAGATCATTAAGGCCTGCTTAAAAGCACAGCTGATAAAAGCAACCCAAAGGTGTATGAAATGAAAAAATGTAGCCCAGCAGACAGAATTACCGTCAACATTGTGATGTAATGACCCTGTCAAGTAAAGAAATTCCTTTTGGTATTAGCACCTGTTTGTAGTCTTAGAAAAATTTGATCTACTCGTATTACTAAATGCCCAGAAAACTAATTTAACCAAGCTAATACAAAAAAAGTTATGTCAATTCAACAATGTGTTTGAACAACAGAAATTTTCTGATACACGTGATGTACAGAAGCTTCAAGTCAAATCTGACTTCTTCCTAAATCTGATTATATTTAAATTGGACTGGAAGTAAATAAATAAATCCAAGTCCCTTTTTTTTACAGAATGTAACAAATGTATTCCTGATGTCTCCACATTTGTGAACATATTTACTTCAGAAAGATCATCATCATCAAGTCCTTCCGTGAGAGCCCTAAATACAAAAAGGACTATTTCATTTTTGTTAGGTAGAACGCCCAGAGGGGACTGGGCGGTCTCGTGGCCTGGAACCCCTGCAGATTTTATTTTTTTCTCCAGCTGTCTGGAGTTTTTTTTTTTGTTTTGTTTGTTCTGTCCTCCCTGGCCATCGAACCCTATTCTTATTCTATGTTAACTAATGTTGTCTTATTTTAATTTCTTACTTTGTCTTTTATTTTTCTTTTCTTCATTATGTAAAGCACTTTGAGCTACTTTTTTCTATGAAAATGTGCTATATAAATAAATGTTGTTGTTGTAGTCCATAGCTGGCATTTTAAGACCCTGTTTTGTCCTTTGAGGAATGGCTTTCTTACTGCCACTCGCCCTGTCAAATCTGCAGCACAAAGTCTTCTCTTCACAGTAGAAAGTGAGATTTGCTTTTTTCTGTCATTGTTAAGCCATGCTTGAAGCTGTTACACTGTGAGGTGCCTATCATTCAAGCTGGTGACTCTAAGAAACTTGTCTTCTGTTTAGGTTGTGACTTCTGGTCTGCCAGATCTCTCTTCCTATCAGAGTTTCTTAAAATTATCAGTTGCCTTTGGATTATGTAGGACATCGAACTCACTGACACTTTGATTTGTTTTTTTGCAGTTCGTCTAAGGGTAAAAATGGTCTGTCTCATTTCATTTGTGATTTGATGTTTTTTTTTGCAATTGTCACTGGAATTTGCAACATTCTACGGTGTAATATTGTTCAAGTAGTACTTTAGAGGCTATAGTAACACAGTCTGTTCCAATTCTGCTTTAAGACAGACAGAGGGGTTTTAAGGAAGCAACAGAAGTTGGTACACCTGTGCAAATTGTTTGCTTCAACTTGCAAATAACTTGTAACCTATTAGTTGTTCATTGAAGAAGGCCCATTTGTAATATTCTGATGTTTCCTTTTTTTCAGTTTTTTCTAACCTAAATTTTAAATGTAAACCTCTGGCAGGTACTGCTTATCTTTTCCCAATTTTAAGTCATTCATTGCCATTCAACTGATTATATTTGAAGAAAAACTGGAAAAACTGTGGTGTTCTAAACCTTTTGACCCGTAGTGTACATACAGTGCAAAAACTGCAAATAGAACATTTGTGATGATCTTAAAGTAGTGGCACTATGACTAGAAATGCAGCTCAGATATACCAAATCCTATTGTTTCATATACAAATGAAGATTCAAATTACAATAAAAAGAACATTTGGTTGATGGAGAAGAAAGTGTGGCATATAAACCTATTGTCAATCCAACAAAAATATTTTGCCCCCTCTTATAAACTCATATAAACTTGGACTACTGAAAAAGTTTGTGAAAGCAATGAATGCGGAAGGTGAATTATTTTGATATTTGACACAAATTTTCCACAGATAACTGCTGCCAAGCTTAAGGAAGACATTTTTGTTGTTCCACAGATCAGGCATGTCATCAGTGACAAGTGGTTTAAAAACAAGTGGCACTAATGATGCCAAAGGAAATTGCATGGAAGGCATTTGAGAACTCCAGTGCACCAAAGTACACTACTAAAAAACTTAAGGGAACACTTAAATCACACATCAAATCTTGATGAAAGAAATATTCATGTGGAAAATCTTTCTTGAGTACTACTGTATGATTCATTGTGAATAAATTGATGTAATAATGGTCAATAGAAACCAAATTCTGTAACCCACTGAGGGCTACATTCAACATCACACCGAAAATCATCAAAGACAAAAATTGAGACGACAGGCTGACTAAAACCTGTGTGAATTTCATCATGGAAACTCAGCAATATGTTTGATATACTCCTGATGGCAGTTGGTGTCCTGAGGGATTTTCTCCCAGACCTGTGGCTCTACTTGGTGACCTTGGATACATAACTCCCCAGAGGTTCTCAGTTGGAGTCAGGTCTGGGAAACGTGTGGGATAGTCAATGGCATCAATGCCTTCATCATCCAGGAACTGCCTACACACTCTGGCCACAAGAGGCAGAGCATTGTCCTGCACCAGGAGGAACCCAGGGCCTACTGCTCCAGTGTAAGGTCTGACAATGGCTCAGAGGATTTCATCCTGGTACATAACAGCAATCAGGGTACCATTGCCTAGCATACGGAGGTCTGTGCAACCATCCAAGGATATGCATTTCCAGACCATCGCTGACCCACTTCCAAAGCAGTCATGCTGGATGATGTTGCAGGCTGCATAAAGTTCGCCATGACAAACTCATTCACATCCGTCACATGTGTTGAGTGTGAACCTGCTCTCATCTGTGACGAGAACAGGGTTCCGGTGGTGGAGCTGCCAATTGTGGCATCCTCAGGCGAATGCCAATCAAGCTGCACAGTGATGGGCAGTGAACACAGGTCCCACTAAAGAACATCAGGCTTCATGCCACCCTCATGGAGTTTGCTTCTGACAGTTTGGTCAGACATATGCACACTAGTAGCCAGATGGAGTTCATTTTGTAGGGTTCTGACAGTGCTCCATCTTTTCCTCCTCGCACAAAGGAGCAGATATCACACCTGCTAGTGGGTTGATGCCCTTCCAAGGCCCTGTCAAGCTCTACTCATGTAACAGCCTGATATCTCCTCCATTCTCTTGAGACTGTGCTGGGAGACACAACAAACCTTCATGTGATGGCATGTATGGATGTGCCATCCTGGAGGAACTGGACTACCTGTATAACCTGAATCAGCTGCAGGTACCACCTCATGCTACCAGTAGTGACAAGGACACTAGCAAAAACATCAAACTAGAGAAGAAACAGTCAGAAAAGATAAGGAGTGAACAATTGTCTGTGGCCGCCACCTGCCAAACCCTTCCCTTTTTGGAGGTTGTCTTGCTGTTGCCTCTCCAGTGCACCTGTTGTCACTTTCATTTGCACCAAAGCAGATGAGGTTGATTCACCATTGCTTATGCTTCATAACTGGACAGATTGATATCCCTGAAGCCTACCTGACTTGGTGTTAGACCGTGACGATTAAGTGTTCCCTTAAATGTTTTGAGCAGTGTATATTCAGCTGGTTGATAGCATGCTTCAAAGCATACAAAAGGGCAACGTGTCACTAAAGATTAATTTTCTGCATTCATCTTTGGACTTCTTCTCTGCTATTCTTGGTGCAGTTTGTGACAAAGATAGTGAAATTTTTCACCAGGACATTTCAGTGATGGAAAAGCAGTATCTGGGCAAATGGAATCCATCAATGTTGGCCAAGTTTTTTTGGACACTAAAACGAGATGTATCAGATGTTGAGTTTAAGTGAAAATCAGCAGCAAAGCATTTTTAGCTCAATTAAACTAATTCAACATGTCAGCAGCATTAAGTGATTAATCACACTAAATTCAGTTAAGTTAATCTTTGTTGTTCTTTACATAGCCTGTTTGCAGTTAACCAACTTAATGGATCATAGAGGATGTGGATATACTGAACTTAAAAATAAAGATAGGGAGATGGAAAAGTATTTACTGGGATTAATTCATCAATAAAGGACAACATATTCCAAAACAAATAAATTAAATAAACATAACATGGTGGCATGGTAGAGCAATCGTTACAATGCTTTACTGATTCCTTGAGGATAAGGTTACTTCAAAATGAAAACTAGAAATGTATCATGCAAAAAAAAAAACACATAATAATGAGGTTAATGCTGTTGTTGGCTCACACCTTCAGACAACTAGGATCAAATACTTATCTGGTTGACCGGGAAGACTTTGAAAATTCCCTCCAAGTTTTACAGATGTTCCTCAGTTCCTCCAATTTCCTCACGCATCCAAGTACATTGCATGTTAGGCTAATTAATGGCTTCAAAATGGGACAGTGTGAGAGAGTGTGGTTGTGGAAGTGCTGCCTTCAACCCTGTACTGAAAAAGATGCATTCAGAAAACGGATAGAGAGATCACCCACAGAAGAGCATGATCTGTTTGAAGCTTAGATACGTCAGTAACAGCAAGGCAGAGATATCCCAAGACAGAAGTTCTGTAATAATTAATTTACTAATTTCCTGACCCCACATTCTCCTATTAAGGTTTGTGTGAACTAAACCTGATCTTGGTAGCATAAGGTGCAAGGAAAGAACCAACACTAAATGGAGTACAAGTCCGTTTGTAGGCCATATTTGCTGTCATTCTCACCAGCTTTAGGGTCACCAGATAACCCAGACTGCATTCCTCAGGGATGTTGCATGATCATTATATCCTATAGAATACTAATTACTAAAGAATTTCAAGATAAAACTTCTATTTGTGGAAAAATATCATGCACTCTAGATAATCCAATTATGTATAGCCATAGCAGGGAAACTATACATACAACAGAATATACAAACTATCAGTATTCACTGGAAGCTGAACTTACTGTGATCAATAAAAATGATTCTTACATTTTAAGAACATAATAAAGAACTAACAAGCTCTACGGTAGTGCAAATAGGAGTTTCTGGTTTCGTGGGCATTATAAATAACCTCTTCAATCATTCATTTAATTCAGTCAAGTGGGAGCAACTGATTTGTACTTAAAAATCCGCAATGTTTCTCTCCACATTAAATACATTGCACCTAGGGAGGACTAATCACCTCTAAACTATAGTCGTGAGTGTGAAGCTTTATTAAATGTTACTGTATGTTTATGCTCTGAGATCCTGCATCTGGTCTCATGTAACATTTTTGAACACAAAGCTAAGGATAAAACAGCAAATAAATCACTCCTTAGTAAGTGCATGTGAGAAAACACCAGTTGTGACAACATTACCCTACAAAACATTAAGATAACAGCTTTGCATATAGGAGAGAAAATGATTGTGTTGAATAATGCAGAATGTCTTAATTACTTGTACATTATCTGTAATTTATAGTTAGATACCACTGCGAACATTCTTAACAAAAAAGTAGATTATACTTGAAAATGAAGAACGGCAGCCAACTTCAATTAAGACAGAGCCCGTCCTATCCTAGATATTCTGTTGCAGGGTTCTTCTACTGTGAGACTGGTCTTAGGTGCTTTACAATCCTAGAGACAAGAATTGACATCATATTTTAACTCAAGCCATATTGATAGCTTATATTTAACATTTCAAGGCTCAAAAAATCTTTAAAAATTTCCAGGTTTATAGAGAGAAGCTTCACAATTAGTCTTAATGTGCTGTCATACAAACAAGCCAGAGACATAAAAAAAAGTTTGGGATAGCCACCTGTTTATTATGCCCTGGCTGCAAATGGGTAAATGGTTGTGTTGTTTATAAAACAGAGTCCAAAACAGAACTGATTGTAGGATGAGAATATGCCATCTTTAAAGACAGGAAGTGACATCATCAGGACCCGAACCGAAAGTGATGTTGTCAGGTCTGGAAGTGACGTTGTCAATGGCGCCAGTATCAGAAGTGATGTCAACAATAGCACCGGTACCAGAAGTGACATCATCATAGGAGCGGGATTTCCCGTGGATGGGCTGCAGAGGATTGAGAGAAAAAGTCAGTGCAGCTCACTACCCCCTGGTCTGGCATGCTACTACTATTATTCATGCCCTGTAGCTCCCTCCCAATCGCATGTGTGTGACAGTGCCTTTAAGACAAGCAAATGTCTTATGTCCTTTACTCAAAAAGCAAAGTGGCACTCTTATGTCCAGTTTGTGCCAGGAGCCTTCTCTTCTGACCCATATCAAGGTCGTAATCAAAATGCCCTCCTTCATTATGGCTTTCTTTAATACTCTCCTAAGAGATGTCATAAAACCAGACGGAGCAGTATATTTCTTATGGTATTGGCTCATTTGCTGGAACTTCTGGACCTTGAAGGGTGTGCTCAGAACTTTGAACTTGTGGTCCCTGCTAGAAAAAGAAACATAACAGGCCCTGAGGCATCTGGTGTTCTCACCACTTTTTACAGTGGAAACAGGAGAAAATGTCTGAATAGGCAGCATATTTCACAACTTAAGTCTTGTAAAACCTTCCTAAAAATCTTTGACCAGGTTTAAAACAAAAGCCTCCTTGGTGAACTAAAGGTAGCATGAATGGGGCAGTTTCATCGCGCGCATGGGGCTGGGTCATCCATGTTAACTGCATGAATGTTGTTTCTCAAGGCTTTACTGTGAACATACTTGACTACATGACATTGGAATGAAAAGGGTAATGGTGTTATCATTTGAAAAACTCCATAAAGATAAATGACAACTATTGACCTTTCTTGTATCTTATATGCTTGATGTATCTCATTTGTGGTGGTCATTATATACAGGGTGGCCCATGAAAAAAATGTCCCACCACCAATCGATCCCATGACGTTGCAATGAGTGTACATGAACATGTTGAAACGGGCACAGAGATATATTGACACACAAGAAGATCATTTTCAGCATCTTCTATAAATATGAGTACCAAATTTGATCATTTTTCTCTTCACCACGTAATGCAGTCATCTCGGTGGAGGCAGGCCACTTCTTCGTGGGCCTCCCTGTAGTTATATGAGCTGGGGGCTTATTACTTATTTATTTACAACGTATTTATTTATTTATTGCACCAAGGCCCATCAAATTACAGTAATCCCTCCTCCATCGCGGGGGTTGCGTTCCAGAGCCACCCGCGAAATAAGAAAATCCGCGAAGTAGAAACCATATGTTTATATGGTTATTTTTATATTGTCATGCTTGGGTCACAGATTTGCGCAGAAACACAGGAGGTTGTAGAGAGACAGGAACGTTATTCAAACACTGCAAACAAACATTTGTCTCTTTTTCAAAAGTTTAAACTGTGCTCCATGACAAGACAGAGATGACAGTTCTGTCTCACAATTAAAAGAATGCAAACATATCTTCCTCTTCAAAGGAGTGCGCATCAGGAGCACAGACTGTCAGAAACAGAGAGGAAAGCAAACAAATCAATAGGGCTGTTTGGCTTTTAAGTATGCGAAGCACCGCCGGTACAAAGCTGTTGAAGGCGGCAGCTCACACCCCCTCCGTCAGGAGCAGGGAGAGAGAGAGAGAGAGACAGAGAAAAGCAAAGTCAAAAATCAATACGTGCTCTTCGAGCTTTTAAGTATGTGAAGCACCGTGCAGCATGTCGCTTCAAGAAGCAGCTGCACAGAAGGTAGCAACGTGAAGATAATCTTTCAGCATTTTTAGACGAGTGTCCATATCGTCTAGGTGTGCGAACAGCCTCCCTGCTCACACCCCCTACGTCAGGATCAGAGAAAGTCAGCACGAGAGAGAGAGAGAGAAAAGTAAGTTGGGTAGCTTCTCAGCCATCTGCCAATAGCATCCCTTGTATGAAATCAACTGGGCAAACCAACTGAGGAAGCATGTACCAGAAATTAAAAGACCCATTGTCTTCAGAAATCCACGAACCAGCAAAAAATCCGCGATGTATATTTAAATATGCTTACATATAAAATCCGCGATAGAGTGAAGCCGCGAAAGGCGAAGCGCGATATAGCGAGGGATCACTGTAATTGAACAAAACATTACATTGTTAAACCTGCTTAATCCAGTTCGGGTTATTTGTCTACAAAAAAGGAGACTAATAGCCTACTCCACTATGGAATTCAAACAAATACAATACTGAAATCTTTACTTTACCTAAAAATCAATTACTGACAAACCTGAAAATAAGTATAAAATAACGGTTTTCAAGCCCTTCACCAGCAATGCATATAATAAGTGGAATGTTATCCAAGATCCCACCAAGTTGGTCTACATACGTGATAACTGTGTGACAATAGCAGACCCAACTGCAAAGACTTGTGCTCTTGAAAAACAGCTACATAGACTACCAATCTTCAGACAAACCATTTCAACATGGCCCCTGGCACACACTGCACTGAAGAACAGTTTTAAAGTCTGATGATCCTGGACATGTGTGGCACCTTCTTCAAGAAGCTGTTTCAGGTATTGTGGTTTGGGCTGTTTTGCTCTGTGTCACTGTTGCAGCTGCTTTCCCCCACTTCAACTTCAGCCTTCTCCTCCTCATCCTCTGAACTCTGCCTCTCTACAATTCCCTGCCCAGAACATTCAGGATGTGATACATCAGAAGTATCATTCAGTACTGCCTCATTCTGTTGTTCATCGTTTGCCTTCTTGTTGCGTGCTGCTGAGTCTCTCTTTGATTTGTCATCTGCCATCAATGTTTGAACTCTTTCTATGGCTTCCTGTGCTAATAAGTATTGCACCATTTCTTTTCTTTACCTCTCTAAACTTGTAAATACCTAAATAATAAGCAACAAGATAGAAACATGTAATGAGCATATACAGATACAAAGAAACCATGAATAAAGCATGTTTTGTTTAAGTGCAAACACAGCACTTAAAACGTACATGTAAAAATACTGACACTTTACCGCATTTGGGGTTGCTAGTGAGTCTATAGGTTTTAGGCAAATAAATAATCATAATAAAACATTTTTAAACTATTTGTCATATTTTTGATTGTCAATTATTGTGGATAAAATGAATGAGGCATAACTGAAAACAGTATTTACATTTAATCATATGACCCTGTGAGAGCTGTGAACATGATGATATGAATTGTTATCGACTTGAGATATGCATACAAGGGTTAGCACTAAAGCCAGTAAGTACATCGTTATACAACAAGTTGTAGAAATCTGGAACAAACTACCGAAACATGAAGCTGAAGAAGAACCCTTAAGAAGGATCTGGGTGACACATTGGGACAGCTTAGCTATTAGCTAAACAAATGAGCTTGATAGACTGGATGGTCTTCTCTTGTTTGTTAAATTTCTTTTGTTCTTATGCTATAGGGGTCTCAGGGGGGTCGGAGTCTATCTCAGCTGTACTAGGCAGAAATCAGCCCAGGATAGCACGCCGGCCAAATTGCTTGTGGGTGAAATAGTCATCAATGGTTGAGGGTGAAAACTGGAAAGATGAAATAAAGCACTGGTGCTGAAAGTTTAGTGAAACAAAGAGGGAAAACTGTGTCTATAAAACTAACTGTTTCTTATTGAATATAAACTGAAATGTAATTTGCCTTCACCCCAAATACCCAACCCCAAATACAAAGATGACTATTTCATTTATGTTAGGTAGAATGCCCAGAGGGGACTGGGCGGTCTCGTGGCCTGGAACCCCTGCAGATTTTATTTTTTTCTCCAGCTGTCTGGAGTTTTTTTTTGTTTTTTCTGTCCCCCCTGGCCATCGGACCTTACTCTTTTTCTATGTTAACTAATGTTGTCTTATTTTAATTTCTTATTTTGTCTTTTATTTTTCTTTTCTTTTCTTCATTATGTAAAGCACTTTGAGCTACTTTTTTGTATGAAAATGTGCTATATAAATAAATGTTGTTGTTGTTCACATCTATTTAAAAATTGATTAAAATTAGCTAATTCTTCAGAACAGCCATCAAACACTGTAATGTTTCTCAATGTCTCACTCCTTATATAATCTGTGAACAAAACAAAATATTTTTCAGTGTGTAATATATACCTTTGAAATCCTGGGGCAATAGGAGATGACCATAACAATACCTTTGTATTGCTGAAGGAAAAAAGACAAAGCATCTGTCCATCAAGGGTCAGTGCCAGATCCTATTTAGTAAGGGGCCACTGGGTAATCACGAGTAGGACAAGGTGTGATAACAATGTAAATAAAACCCACAGTATTTTCATTTTACAATAAACATGCCTGAAAGTGTTTATACAGTACAACAGGTTGGAGCTGTCATATTTTAGCCAGGGTTAATTGCCTAGTTTATGTGCATTTTCAGCTTTATTTTGTTTTTTTCTGAGTGGATATTTTTTATGTTTTATGTAACTTCTGTTGTGTTTGTTTATTATTTCATATTATTATGCTGTGTTTTTGAATGTCCTACAATTCGTTGTATTTTGTGGATGGCATCCCGGGACACTGCTGCCAGGTCCTCCTTCTGGCTTTATATTGAGGTCAGAGAGAAGGTACCAGCAGTGGTTCATTGGTTGCTGTTGAAGTTTTGTGAGTATTGCTTTTATTTGATATTTCTTGTTCTGGATTCTTCTCTTCTGTTTTTGAATGTTGAATTTTAGATTTCATATTGGGACTTACTAGTTTTTGTTTGCCATTTTAGACAAAACCCCTTTGTCCTTTTTCTTGTTTGCTTGTGCTTCTTTTTTGATTATGTGAATAAAATAGTCAGTGTTTATGACCATCCATCCATTCCTTTCATGATAGTTTTTGTACTCCCTGCAAAATCATAAAAAGTTTAATGTTTAATGATATTTGCATTGCATAGGATGTATAGCTTCATACACTTTCTATTATCATTTATATAATGTATAATGGATAGAAATGAAAGGTGGAACAGGAGTAATTGCAGGAGTAAAGGTGTGTTGGGAAAATGATGATAGCAAAAGCTTATGGAAGCAGCACTGTTTTGTATTTGTGAGTATTAGAGTAGTACTGCAGGTAGTATTGTACCCTCATGATGCCTAGAATGCACTTTGATTACTGGCAGGGGTGCCTTCTGTGTGCAGCTTACATGTCCTCCCTTTGCTTTAATGGCATGTTGAGTTTTCAGTTATAGCTCAATTAGGCCTAGATGAGTTGCTGGTGTCCCATTTAGAGTTTGCCCTCGCCTTTTACATATCATGGCCAAGCTAGACTCCAGCTCCCTTAGACCATGAGCTAAATAATTGGGCATAGAAAATCGAGAGCCAGAGGAATTCAGTCTTGATTTAAGGGCCACTGCAGACTGATCACTGAGATAGGTGTAAAGGTGTAAAAGAGAGTAGTAATTTTATTCACTGCCATTCTTTTATCTAGCTCTCTGTATTGTATTATTTTAATATGCTTTTACAATGAATTTTATAAAGTACTGAAGTCATGCATGGTTTGAGGGCCTGACTTTTGTTTGCTGCTGCCAAAACAGGCTTCTGCTACCCGTGACTCTTTAAAAGAGTTGAGAAAATGGATGGGCATTTCAGGTGTCCAGGCTTGGGCCAAACCAGAGGATTACTGCCTTCTATCATACTGGGGGATGATTTGTTCAAAATCCCCATTTTTTCAGCTGGGATAGAACTCAATTACCATCCTGGTCAGAATTCTCCTTCTCTTATATTGTCCTTCCGTTATGGCTTCCCGGCTAGGCAAGGTTTCATCTTCCATCCCAGTCGGGACACCAGTCCATCCAACATGGCACTTACAACTGTAATAGTCTCTCTTAGTTAAAATCTGTAGGTATCATCAAACAGAATAAGAGCCTTCAGACTCTCAGAATGAACATCTGCTATTCCTGTAATCTGAATCCTTCCATCCATTCATTTATTTTCTGCTTTTTCTGCTCCAAGGTCACAAAGAATAGGAGCTTATTTTAACTATAAGGAAGGGGCCCACCTCAGATGGGATGTCAGTTCAAAGCACTTCAAACTAAACATTCTGTTTAGTTTCGCTCATTAAGAAAGTAGAGTGCCCTAAGAAAATCCAAGCAGACAGAGGCAAAGCATTTCAATTCCACCTAGACAGCGACAGGGCAGAGAATCAAGCCATGGTCTCTATAGCACACTGTGTCACTAGAATCCGAAATAGGAAATTAAAATGCTGTTAATTAGTGACTTAACTCATATTATGCCTGTAAGTTGTATGACCAAATATTTCATTAAATAAATGTGCATGCGGACTGCAGTACTTACCGTATATGCAGTACTTTGTCAAACAGATGGGATTTATTATAATAGAAAAGCCTCAAGAAAGGATTAGATAAAGTAAATTATTAAATTTGATTTAAAAAGTTTCTTTTATTATTTCTGAGTCATCAGTGATATCTTTGTGACTATAATTTTTCCATGCTTTTTTAGGCCCTTAGCAGCGTAGCCAATAGACAATAGAGCCTCCCCAGGCACAAACTGCATTTGAATGAGCAAATATACCAACACATGCTGGATGCTTATGGCAGTGTGCTCTGGTCTCCATCACAGGCTGCCTGGTTGGATTGTTACTTGTGGTGAAAGTGGGACTGAAGCTGGTCTAATTATAGTCTTCCACCACTTTGCTTCAAGTAGTGTGATTTTATATGGTGTATACAGTATATGCAGTGCTTAAAAAAGGAATTCTCTCCTTTGAATATTTTCATAGTTTATTGCTACACAACATTGAATCACAGTTCACTGAATTTGTCTTTTCTGCCATTGGTCATCAAGAAAAGGCTCTTTAATGTCAAAAGTGAAAAAAGATCTCTACAAAGTGCTATAAATTAATATCAAACATGAAACACAAAATAACTGATCTCATAAGTATTCAATGGTGTGTTTTTGATAATGAGAAATGTATAGGTTACACCTAAAGTGGTGTTTAGTCTGATTACCAAAGAGCTCAATTAGGTCTGATTAGACCATAGAATCTTCTTCCAGAGGACTCCAGAATCTCCCATATGACTATTGGTAAACTCTCTGTGTGGCTTTCTCTTTGCCACTCTCCAATAAAGCTACGACTGGTGAAGCACCGTTGTTGGCTCTCCAATCTTTTCCATTGTAGCTTGCAACTCCTTCAGAGCTCTTATAGGTAGGTCTCTTGGTAGCCTCCTTCACAAGTCTTCTTCTTGCACCATCACTCAGTTATTGAGAATAGTTTGCTCTACATAGATTCACATGTGCCATACTCTTTCCATTTCTCAAAGATTGATTTAACTGGACTCCAAGAGATATTCAGTGACTTGGATGTAATTTCTTGTCACCATCCCCTTTGACTTTTCATGGAGTTACTTGGGGTGTTCCTTTGTCTTCTTTGTGTAGATTAAGCCATGATACTGACTCACCACAAGCTGAACCTTCCCAATCAGGTGCATTTTGTAATGAGAGGCAAAAACAAGATGAAGATTTAGGGACTCCACCCCATATACTGTCGGTTTTCAAGCAAAAAAAAACACAATTCAAACGAGTTATCATCCAAGACTGAGTCTTAACAAAGACTGATTAAAGGAGAGGAATGCTGAGGTTTTATAGCTGGAGGGAAGGAAGAGGCGGGTCCTCAGGCAGAAATGGACTCAGTAGGGGGTGTGAACAGCTGCCAGATGTGGGAGGAGTTTTAGGCGGACTTTCCTTCTGGAGGAAGCCCTTAGACTGCTTCTCATGTGCATGCGGGTGACAATTTACAGTATACTACAATCAACTATAACCCCTTGACCACAGACTGGTGATCTCCATTGAAGTAATTATAATAATGCAATAAAATGAACGCAGCAAAATTCAAGGCAATCCTTGAGAAAACCTGGGGCAGTTTGCAAGAAACCTGCTGCTTGGTAGAAGATTTGTTTTTGAAGCAAAACAGCGGCCCCAGGCATAATGTCAAAGCTACACAGAAATGGCTTAAACAACAATGTCAATGTCCTAGAATGGTCAAGTCAGAGTTCAGATCTCAATTCAACTGAGAATTTGTGGCTGGACTTGGAAAAACGCTATTTGCTCACGATCCCCATACAACCTGACAAATCTTGAGCAGTTTTTCAAAGAAGAATGGAAGAAAATTCTAGTGCAAAGCTAATGGAGGCCTGTGCACACAGAATCAAGGCTGTCATGGCTGCCAAATGCACATCTACTAAATACTGACTTAAAAGCAGTAGATACTGCCTTAATAATTGATGATTCTGTGCATTAAATGTGTATTTCATTAAGATCATTTTACACACATTTGCTTTATCTTTGACATTAAAATGTCTTTTTCTATTGACCAGTGTCAAAAAAGCCAAATTTAAATCCACTGTGACTCAATGTTGCATAACAATAAAATGTGGAAATTTCCAAGAAGGTGAATACTCTTTATAGGGATTATAATATATGACTGAATGTAAAGCCTGCAGGATTTGGTTTACAAATGTCCTACAGCAGATTTTGAGGAAACATTCCTGCTAAGCTTCTTGCTTTATTAGAGTTCTCTGTTATTCATTTGCACAAAATGCATTTCTTACACTCCAATTGTATTTGAGAAAAAATGAACCCCTTAGTGCTCTTGCTTGACACTGCCCATTTTCTTAAGCGTTACCTCCATAATGCAAGGCTTAAGTGGCCAGTAGGCTTTTAAAAGGGAATTATTTAAACAAATGCATGATGGAATCACAATGAAGACGTGGGCTACGATGAATTTTCCACAATTTACAGTGCAAGAAATAACAGTGTTTCCATTGTTAGCTGTTTTTTCAAGAAATACTTCTTACTTTAAATCTGAAAAACCCTCTTAAAAAAAAAAACAAAACAAAAAAACTCATTATCTTTAGTTTTGAAAGCGTACTCTACAGAAACAACAAACACAGATCCATTTAGTTTTGAGATATGGCATAAGAGTGCAAGGCAGGAGAAAAGCCTGGCTGGGGTACCTGTCACCCTGGTTAGCCTAACAGGCACATTTTGGCATATAGCAGCGGTTCTCAAACTGTAACAAAAAAGGGGGTGCGAATAGTGCCATATGTGGCATAATTTCGCTATTTGTAGGAAAATTTTAAACTTGTAGCACTCCCTATACTCACTGATGCTGAGCCAACACATAGCCACCAATCATCCTAAGTGGCATGTGTTTGTAATTCTGGAGAAATTGCTGAGGAGCTCTCACACAAACAAAATGTGCACATAGAAAATGAACATACTGTACCACTGTGCTGTGCTATATAGACATATATATGGAGTAGAGTAACAAGAAAGCAGAACATCAAGTAAAATGCCTAAAAGGACATGTAATTGACTTATGAAAATTTTAAACAAAAAAAGCTGAGCCGAATAAAGATCTACTACAGCAGCAAGTACGTAGTGCATAGTGGTTTGGACTGGAGTGACAGTTACAGTATGTTGTGTTCTATCAGCAGAGAGCTACTGTACAGTAAACCAGGCTTTCATCTCACAGTCACAGTTAGTCCTCCACAGTGCCTAAGAGAGAACTGGAAGCATTAAACCTCACAAACAAATTAACTTTCTTCCATCGGGTCATCCTGCGCTGGTATTAAATAAAAGAAGTAACAACCAAGTACCCAACAGGGTCTGTCTCTGTGGATATCTAGACAAACATACTGTGCTGCTCACTGTTCTCCACCAGTTCATGTCACTTGCAGAAATTCTACATGATTCTACACTTATGGGGTGTATTGATAAAGGAAATGAGACAGAGGATAGGAATCAGGAGAACTTTGTTTCTTGTTGCAAAGAGAATGGTCTGCAACTTAACATCAGCAAAACCAAATAATTGGTTATTGATTTTCACCACACCAAAGAGCCTCTATGTCAGGTCACTGTTCAAGGATTTGATGCAGAGGTGGTCCACTCCTTCGGGTACTTGGGGGTCCACCTTAATGACAAGTTGAACTGGTCTCTAGTCACAGAGGAACTATATACTAAAGGGCAGAGCAGACTTTTTTTACTTAGGAGACTGCATTCTTTTGATGTGGGAAGTGACATCCTTTACGTCTTCTATAACTTTGTGATGTCCAGTGCGATTTTCTGTGTTGTGGTGTGCTGGGAGGGAGGTCAACCAAATCCACAAGCTAATTAAAAAGGCAAGCTCAGTTATGGGACACACTCTGGACTCCCTAGAGGTCATAGCAAGGGAGAGAATTGAAACAAAACTGTGTGCCATAATGAACAATGCTGCACATCCTCTCTCTGACTCACTAACACTGAGGGATTTCAAATTATTCAGCAGAAGTGTGTCAAGAAATGTTACTGTCAAGTAAGTTTTCTTTTCTTTCTTTTTAAAATTTCTTCCTTTTTAATCATTCAGGTGTGTGTTCAGACCACATTGTGTGTGTGTGTGTGTGTGTGTATATATATATGTACAGTCAGGTCCATAAGCATTTGGGCAGTTACACAATTTTTACAATTTTGGCTCTGTACATCACCACAATAGATTTGAAATTTAGTCATTTTTTTGTGATTGAAGTGTAAAATTTCAGATTTAATTTAGGGGGATTACCAAAAATATTGTTAGAGGTGTTGATGAATGTCAGCCATTTCACTGCATAGCCCCACCCATTTCCAGGGGCTCAAAAGGATGTGGACATTTGATTGACAAGCTGTTCCATAGCCAGGTGGAAGCAGTTCTCTTATTATTTCATGAACTATTAAGCAGGTGAAAGGTCTGTCACTGTTAACTCTCCATATGAGGTCCAAAGACCTGTCCATGCAAGTAAAAACTGTCCATCATTAGGCTAAGAAAACAAAACAAACCCCTTAGAGAGGTAGAAGAAGCACAAGGAGTGGTCAGATCAACCATTTGGAACATTCTTGAAAAGAACATTGGTGAAGTCAGTAACACCAGAAGGTCTGAGAAACTACAGAAGATAATTGTGCTGGATGATTGCAGAATTCTGTCCTTGGTGAAGAAGAACCCCTTCACAAACATTTAGCTGAACCAAGAACATACACTGGGGCGTAGACCTATCACTGCCAAAGTCTACAGTCAAGAGAAGACTTCAAGAAAGTAAAGACAGAGGGTTTACCACAAAGTGCAAACCACTGGTAAACCTCAAACATAGGAAGGAAAGATTAGATTTTTCCAGAATACATTTTTTGAAAGCCTGTCTAGTTCTAGAACAGTTTTCTTTGGACAAAGGAACTAAGATCAATATATACCAGAATGTTTGAAAGAGAAGAGTACAGAGAAGAGAAGAAATGTCTCATGATTCGATGAATGCCACATTATCTGTGAAACATGGTAGATGCCATTCTATTGCATGATCATGCATGGCTGTGAATTGAAGTCAGTCATTAGTGTTAATTGATATGACTGCTGGCAGAAGTAGCAGGATGAATTGTGAAATGTATAGAGCTACACTATCTACACAGATTCAGCCAAATGCTACAAAACTCATAGGACAATGCTTTACAGTACAGATGAGCCAAAACATTGTGGAAGATTCTTCAAAGACGAAGTCAATCAACTGATCTCAACCCATTTGGATATGCATTTCATTTGCTGAAGACAAAACTGATGACAGAAAGCTCAATGAATAAGCAGCAACTGAAGACAGCTGCAGTAAAGTCTCACTAGGGTGGAAACCCAGCACTTGGAAATGACCATGGGCTCCAGAGTTCAGGCAGTCATTGATTGTAAAGGATTTTCAACCAAATAATCTTTATATTTACAATTATGTTAATTTTGTCAAAATACTTTTGAGCCCTAGAAAATAGGGAGACCATTGTATTCAAATGTGTCTTTTCTAAACAGCTCATACAATATTTTTGCTAAATTATGAAAATTGTGTTGCTGTCCAAATACTTATAGACCTAACTGTATTTATTTATCTATTTATGCATTTATTCATTTAAAGAGTTTCTGTAAAAAAACTAATTTCCCTCTGGGGACAAATAAAGTATCTATCTATCTATCTATCTATCTATCTATCTATCTATCTATCTATCTATCTATCTATCTATCTATCTATCTATCTAGTTACAGTATGTAGGCCTTCATTATTTCATTTAGTTTTCCTCCATTTTCGCTTAGCCTTCCGACAGTGTCTGTTCCATGTATTTTAACCATGGAAGATTCCTTAATATTTTTTCTATCTATCCCACTACCTTCTCTCTCTTTACATCAATAAGCCTTTGCCCATCCAACTTACTGGTCTTCTTGCCTTCAGACTCCAAATGGGGTTCATGTCAGGGTGGCCCTATAATTATGGCTTGTTTAGATTATTGCATCCTTACAGTAAGTCTGAAGGTCATTCCTAAGATGCAACTGGGATACTTGTCCTTGCCCACTGGTAAATGTTTCCCGAAACACCTAGTGGCATGGAGGATGTATTTGTTTCTCTACAGATTTCTTCCCAATGTTTAATAAAATTGTCACTCTCTGACAGAAACATGATTAGACCCAGAACAAGTAGGTTCCACTTCCTGGTTTGATCTTCTTTTCACCCTAGTGGAGGTTGTCCTTTCTTTTGTCCAGAACCCCAACCTTTTGGATCTGTCCGCGCATCCTGAGTGGGTTAACCTGTGCCAATATAGAAGAGCTAAGGGTCTGACTTGTGTGTGTGCTGTGGCTGCAGAATAGTTGGGAAGTCAGTGCCAAGGCCTTGTGAGTGTACACCAGTAGCAGGATCAGCTTCTGTTAGGTCTACCAGATGTCATGCCCAGTAGTTTAACTCTTATTATACCATGTCAGCTGCAAGTGGTGTTTTTTTAGCTTTGCTGCAAATATGTGCAAATGAATTTCATGTGAAAGAGAAAGAGCCTATTGAAATTCTGAGACCAGCATTTAGAACAAAGGCAAGTAGATGGGCACTGGTGTTCTGATGGCATCATTTGATAATCTTGGAAACATTTTGCAGATATGGAAATTTTCAGGTGATGAAGAAACGAAAAAATATTTTGCTTCCCTGAAAATGTTTCTTCTGCACATCTTTGAGATGTTTTTGGAGCGCTGCACTGCAAGGTGAAGGGAATTACTTTAAATATGAAAAGGTCAACAGATGTGGAAGGACGGGTATATTCTGAAAATGTTCCAATCAACCCACATAGATGTGTGCATAAAGACACTTCCTACTGTATATTGTGGCTAGGTGCAGGAATGACAGGATGGGCAAGAGTTAAAAGCTGAAACACCAACCAGGTCATCCTGTTTAATCCTATATTGTTCATCAACCAAAAATCACATGTCAGGGACTAAAGGAAAAGAAAAGGTGACTCTGACACAGGCAGCAAAGGATTAAGCTCTTAACGAAAGGGTCGTGCTTAAGAACTTTGTCTGGCGGCTCACAATCATTGTAAAATGATGCCACCTTCTGGGCTTCCTTATATTGAGTGAACCAGAAGGGGCGGGGCTAAGTGCCCTTACTGGCACGGTCTCTTGGTGCTGCAGGGAGACGAAGAGGAGAGAACGTTAGTAGAGGGAGAACCCAGCAGGTTATTACCTACCCCGATCGAGCCCATGAGGAGATCCTCCAATGCACATGCATGTTAATTTACAGTATATTTTGCTTGACAGCTGCTGCCAAAAGCACACTCATCTGCCCCATACACAGCAACAAGCTGCAAAGACGCAACTTCAAAAAACAGATTAAAGATTATACTCTTTTTTGTTCTTAGAATCAGATTCTGCCTCTTGTCATTCTCCTGCATTTACTGTAACTTCTGCATTCATTCAGTTTACTTTTAAGTTGTACAGCAGTTTCCTGAGAAACCACTGTAACAAAGAAGACTATGCAGTCAAACGGTCTGTTTGTGGGTCGAGAGCCCACCTCCCCTCTTTTACTCTTCTGTGCGGTCCTTAGAGGCCACATTTCAGAAGAATGCTTTTAATCATTCCTGCTTCTATTTAAGTCTTGGCTTTGTTTTGTATGTTTTCTGAGATTCAGGTCTCTTTTAGTTACATGACCCTGTATTCCCAATGCACTTACCATCACTGATGTGTTTCTTCTGTACAGCCTTTTGTTAAAGTGTAGCTATTCCTGCATGCACTTAGGTGCTTTTCTCAGTAAAGGCTATGTTTATAATATTGGTGGCAAAATAAAAAAAAAAATGGAATCAATTTTTAGGATATTTTTAGGATAGATGAAGCTGCAAAGTATTACCACAGTATATTGTTAAAATCAAGAAAAATAATAAAGTCATAGCTAATCATAAATAAAATATTCTTAAGGTGGTTATTATTGTGGCACTTTGGCTAATTAGTAGAGCTGCCTCAAAACTCTGGGATCCACTAGGGAGTTGTACTTTTAGTCTGGTTTGCACGTTCCCCAATGTCTATGTGGAATTCCATAAAGTATATGCCACTCTTAATCTACCCACAATGAGTCAGTGGGTGGCTGAGTGTGCCTTGTGATGTACTGCCATCCACCCATCCAGGGATTGTGTTTACTCTGCACCCAATGATGCAGAGCCCCATGCCGTCCACTGTAAAGTGGCACAGTGGGCAAGATTTTTTTTTTAGTTTATAGAATGCACTTAACTTTAGAACACATTTTTTTCATGGTGAATGCATATACGCCATGTTTGCAAAGAAATAATTTTGACTTGAAAAATACTAAGCTTATCCTTTAACGGCTCCCTGAAATGGTCTGTTGTCTCCGTGTTTTCGCCTATATAGATGGATGGACTCTTCCTATAGGAAATATAGGAAATGTAATAAATAAGATTTCTAGGCTAGCAAGAGGCCAGCTGCTTAACACTGAATTTGCAATAGAGATCAGATACAACGTTACTGTTGGTAATGTATTTGGAAGTGACACTGTGACCTCTGTTACATCTCAAAGTACCTGGTGAGGAATGTGTATATTACCTATTGGAGAGACAGAGAGTGTTAGTGTGGAATGTGGAGATTAGCACTGTGCTCTTAAAGTACATTTTATTACGAGGTGTACTCCTGGCTTGATTGAGAACCCTGTCCACAATATGGGAGGGGTATCCTCTATCAATGAAGAAACTCCTAATCTTTTTAGTATAGATAAAGTATCTATCTATCTATCTATCTATCTATCTATCTATCTATCTATCTATCTATCTATCTGAAAATAAAATAAAAAATAGACTTTTACGTATACCCTATCTTTGGGTTGCTAAGTAGTAGCATTGCTATCCAGATATGCACCAATATCAAGAGAGGCTTAAAGATAAAATGTTTGGTGGCCAATTTATTGAAAGAAAGAGCAATGCATGTTTGTGATTCTTAAAAACATGTATAAAACATAAAGTTGTACAAGTTACTGGTAGTAAAATCATATTTTTTCCATGAGAAATAAAAATTGAAACACGACTGCAGAACAACTGCCTGTTTTTAATTGAAACAATTTATTGATGATTTCACCTGTCCAAGCCTCTCAAGGAGTTTGTCCACTCGAGGCATAGGATAAGCATCAAATTGGGAGATCTGATTAAATCGATGGAAGTCGTTGCAAAACCTCCAACTCCTGTTGGGCTTAGTAACCAAGACTATTGGACTGGACCAGGGACTATAACTCTCCTCTAAGACTCCTAAGTCCAGCATGCACTTGATTTCAAGTTCCATTTCAGCCTTCTTTGCATCGGGAAGACGATAGGGGCGCTCTCGGACTATAACCCTGGGTTCGATCACAATGTCGTGGGCGATCAGAGAGGTCCTTCTGGGTTTTTCGTCTACCACCTCCGGGACGAACGAGATAACTGCTTCGAGCTCTCGTCTCTGTCGAGTGTTTAAGTTAGACCCAAAGTTGAGGGGGTTGGTCTGAGCAAATAATGAGTGGGGCTGGCCGGAAGAGGGATCAGGATCCCTTTCCTTCCAAAGTTTCAGTATATTCACATGATATATCCACTCACTTGGCCAACGATTGGGCTGTTTCACCAAGTAGTCGAAAAGCCCTTTCCTCTCCTTAACCTTGTATGGTCCCTGCCAACGGGCAAGTAGTTTAGAATGGGAGATGTGAACCAACACCATGACCCGATCCCCCGGTTGGAACTCCCAGAGTGCCGTGCCACGGTCATAATAGCGGGCCTGTTCTGCTTGCGTCTCCTCCACATGACTTTTTAAGCTTTTTCGAATTTTCCCAAGTCTATCATGTAACTGCATGATATTAGTTGAGGGAAGAGCCTCTTCTTCCCAACCTTCTTTCAAAATGTCCAATATACCCCAGGGTTGTCATCCGTATAATAATTCAAATGGTGAGAACCCCATCGAGGCTCGAGGGACTTCCCTGTAGACAAAGAGCATGAGGGGGAAGAGTTGATCTTAAATTCCTTCCGTCCCTGCTGACCACCTTGCGAAGTATCTGTTTGAGAGTGTGATTAAATCTCTCAACTAGACCGTCGGTTTGAGGATAATATACCATGGTCTTTAGTTGCTTTATTTTAAGTAACTTGGCAAGAAATACAAAAGTGGTGAACCTCCTTGTTAATTTCCGGGCAATAAAATCGGAGCTTGATACACTCTAATGTTTTCTCGGTGCCCAGGTGGCCTCCTAGGAGGTGGGCGTGTGCTAACTCACAAACCTGCCGCAGGAAGGTTCGCAGAATCAGCAACAACTTCTGTACCTCCTCCTCATGTTCACTGACCCGATATAATAAATCATTTTCAACAACAAAGTGGGGGCCCTGTGGCATGGGTTGATGGGTGTTTTAGCCATTGACTAGTATCACTGCATTCTTTGCAAATTTCAGGTAGTCATCATTCCATTGCTCCCTTTTAAATGAGGCCGGTGTTTGTCTAAATTGAAAACTTAATTCAGAGAGAGGGTCTGGTCTGACCTCAAGGGGCGGGGAGTCATCCCAATCCATTGAGACGCAATCTGATGATGTAACGGTCTGCGACGGACTAGGAACTTCCTCATCCACCTCTTGGCTCCCCACACTCCTCCGGCTGAGTACACAGCGTGGAAACAACCTGAGACGTATTATTCCTGTCTGTTACTAGGCCTAAATTAGTGTCAGGAGTAAACAGTATTTCACCACTTTTAATATCAAACCAGTCCCACCCTAGAATCACAGCTAAAAGGGGATTTCAGGAGGACCGCTACAGGGATTTTTCTTACCAGTCCTCCCTGGCTAATGAAACATCGGCCGGTTTTATAGTATCAGATATCTCAGTGTACCGGCAGTCCGTGTACCGGCTGTCAACAATGGAAATGTTGCTGCTGGAATCAAATAGGGTTTCTACTTTGAATTCATTAACAATTACCACTCCCGTATGAGGCTTTGATAGGGGGTTTGAAAGCGCGCACAATCTCCACTTGCATCTTGCCTCGTCCACAAGTGAGCGGCATGCCTGTGGATCTGGGGACTCCAGCGCAAATTCTGGCTTGTGTCAAGGGAGCAGTTTAGTAGGGACGTAATCTCCATAGCGTCCGCTAAAGGACCGTTCTGCTCTCTCAGACTGTAAGGCTATCCTGGTGATGAGCTCGTCCATACTAGTGAATTCCCCCCAGACCGACTGGGTGAAATGCTCAGGTATGTTATTCAAAAAAATAAAGCAGGCCACCTTTTTCACTATTTGAAAGGTGGAGCACTCAGAGAGATTTAACCACTCCGCCACCTTTTCCCAAAGAGCATCAACCTGCTCATAGGTAGATCTCTCAGAATCTAGTTTCCGGGTCTGCAAAAACCTCACCTGCTGGTCTGGGGAATCCCCACCTTTCTCGGGGGCTTTATCCCCAGCAGGTAGGACAGCCCACTTCTGTATGTCCCTTCAACACTCTCAGGTCAAACCCCCCCCACCCAGAAACTTGGCCCTGGTATTCTCCCACCTGTTCGTAATTCAGGTCCAATCCCATTTTCTTCTGGGATTCTTCCATCCTGCCGACTACGCCACTGTAACAAGAATGACCAAAAGACATTGGGAAGGTTTTGGGCAGCCACCCATATAATATTTCCAGGCTGCAAAATCTGTCCAAAAGCAAAGACATGTTCACACAACTGAGTCCAAAACAGAACTGACTATTGTCTTAAGATGGCGGCTTTTAAATGCTCGCAGAGGAAGTGATGTCATCAGGACTGGAACCGGAAGTGGCGTCGTTGGCTGCCACAGAATCGGGCGGGATTTCCCGAGAATAGTCTGCAAGGAATTGAGAGAATTAGCTCACTTCGACGCCCCCTGGTTTGGCATGGAATTACATCTATTCAGGCCCTTTAGTTGTCCCCTAATCATACGTGTGTGACAATGGATCCAGGACTCTCTTTTAAATCGTTCACAGACAGTCAGTCAGTACAGAAGTACAGAACACTTTTTCAATAGGAACCTAATCAAGGACTTTGTTAAATAGTGCGACTTAAACCACCTACAACTGAACACCAGCAAAACGAAAGAGCTGGTGGTGGATTTTAGGAGGCCCAGGCCCCTCATGGTCCCCGTGATCATCAGAGGTGACTGTTTGCAGAAGGTACAGACCTATAAATACCTGGGAGTGCAGGTAAATATATGATATATGATAAATTGGACTGGACTGCCAATACTGATTCTCTGTGCAAGAGAGGACAGAGCCGACTATACTTCCTTAGAAGGCTGGCGTTCTTCCACATCTGCAATAAGATGATGCAGATGTTCTACCAGACGGTTGTGGCGAGCGCCCTCTTCTACGCAGTGGTGTGCTGGGGAGGCAGCATAAAGAAGAGAGATGCCTCACGCCTGTACAAACTGGTGAGGAAGGCAGGCTCTATTGTAGGCATGGAGCTGGACAGTTTGACATCTGTGGCAGAGAGACGGGCACTGAGCAGGCTCCTGTCAATCATGGAGAATCCACTGCATCCACTAAACAGTATCATCTCCAAACGTTAATATTATACAAAGTTACTGTCTGTATACCTGCATTGTTATCACTTTTAATTTAATATTTTCTTTATCAGTATGCTGCTGCTGGAGTAGGTGAATTTCCCCTTGGGGATTAATAAAGTATCTATCTATCTATCTATCTATCTATCTATCTATCTATCTATCTATCTATCTATCTATCTATCTATCTATCTATCTATCTATCTATCTATCTATCTATCTATCTATCTATCTATCTATCTAAAAGTCATTCATTCAAACGCAGGAAGTCTGCAGCGGTGTGTCTTATCACTATTACTATTTATTTTATACATAAGTGACCTGAGACAGAACAATGACCACTACTACATTATCTAATCTCTGCTCATAAGATGGAAAGAATGAAAGCCACTATTGAAATCAAGTGGACTGTATGGTAAACTGGTGCAGTTAAAACCTATCTCACTCTGAATGTAAAAATAACCAAAGAAATACTTCATTTTAGGAGACAGAAATCAGTATGATCACTCATTGTTGTTTTGGAGGGAGGCAGAAATAGTGAATGAATATAAATACTTAGGAGCTAACTTAGATAACAATCTTGGCAGCAAATGCAAATACAAAAAAAATTCACTAAATGCAATCAGTGTTTATTTCTCGTCCGTAAACTCAATTAAAGTAGACAAGGACCTCGTGTTGTCCTTTTATCACAGTATGATTCAGTCCGTTATCACTTTCAGTTTCATTGCCTGGTTTAGTGGTCTGACAAACCAAAATTTAAAAAAGTTCTAGCAGATTACTAAGCATGCAGCTAAAGGTATTGGGGCTAATGTAGATGATCTGGCAAGTGTGTGTCAGAGGACAAAGCTAAAGAATCTAAAAATAATCTCAAATGATGACAGACATCCATTACATGTAGAACTTAACTTCAGTAAATCAGGAAAGACAGTTGACCTGAAAACCCACACAAATCGCTCCAGACACTTGTTTCTTCTTGGTGCCATATGATTTTTTTAATAAGAAATATCAGAGAAAATGATTAAGGTTTGATATGTAGCCTGTAACTATTTTTGTATAAACTACGGGGCTTTGCCCCCTGCTCACTTCACTCGCCAACCCCCAGGCCTGATCTACGTGCCAGCCACTTCGCATCTCTGCCGCTCGTGTATGTGGATTTCACTTTCACCAAACAACAAATCTTTTAATTCTTGTGGATGCGCCTCTTCATTGGTAAGAAACACTACTTTTCCCTGATGGCAACAATGGTCTCTGACTTAAAGTTTAAATCCGAACAATATATTCAATCTCTTTTCGCTTTTCCATTATTTCACCGAGTAATAATTTCCATTGTTTGCACTAATGAGATCTTTACTATCATTTTTTGAGACTTTCAAATTTAATACTTTCATTTTCTCTAACCTGCTCTGCATGTGTATCATGCCAACGTTTTGGAACCTCTTTACGACGTTCTACTTTGTCATCTACTCTTTGTCTTTTATTTCCGGCCCTGGGCGTGGTTAAATCTGTTGGCACAAAGTGTCGTCTCATGAGACTTGAAAGTATCTCTCTGAAAAAGTCACGTCTCATCCCAGGATTTTTTTATATAATAGAGAGATATGCCCTATTCCCTAACCTTAACCTGTCTTGTCTCTATTTATTTTTTTCTGTCTTGTTATTAGATGCAACTGAGAATGCAAATTTCATGTTTTCTTGTGTAAACATGACTAAATAAAACAACCTTAAAATCTTGAAAATTTGAAACTGTAAGAGCCAATCTTAGAAAGGTAATGCTTTAAGTTAAATTCATGTTAGTGTTTGCTTAGTCATAGTCATAGACAATGGTATATAGCCTTTCACCCCCTGTAAGTTAATATGAGATAGAACTTTTTCGCTATATCTACTATAGAGTATGTTAATTTAAGTCAGTTGTTGTTTAGAATAGGTGCCAGTGCTAGCAGGGACTGAAAGTCCCATTTACAGTATGAAAATGGTATAAGCATACAGTTTTCTGACCATTTAGAAATGGTTAAACTATAAGCAAACTTAAAGAAATGAAACAAGATTTATAAGCTTTAAACAGAACTTTTCTTAAACAAGAACTTTTCTTTTTTGCTGTATCGATTTTCTCTTTTTTGTGTGAACTGTTTAACTTTGAATTTGTGCTAAAGCTTTTTAAAATGAAGCAATTTTGTCTGTGGAATCATTTCAACGCTTCAAGCTTTTGCTGAATCCCATTTGCTAACTAGAGCAACTGAACTTTGGTAATTTTGGGTAAATGCAGCTTTAGAAACCTTGAAACATTTTTTTTTCTTAAATACATGAAACAAACTTCTTGAGTAAATGTGTGTGCGTAGGTGAGAATTCCAGGGTTGCCTCCTCTCTTGTGCATCTTACGGCAGGGACAGATTCTCCTTCAGCCACTCAGACCTGGAGAAAGTGGATCTATAAAAGTAGATGGATGGATATAGGTATTTCAAATTTACAATATTAGAATAACTGCATGATATGTATCATGGAGAGACTAAGGTGATAGACTTGAATGTCTTTAGGCTTTTTCCATATAAATTTGTAACCTTGCGACGTAGTGTTGGAAAACAGGGTTTGGAAAGTGAGTCATATTTTTCTGCAAACTTTGCAATCAACAAGGTCAGGAAATGGCTCAATTGAGGTTTTTCTGCTACTATTGTCATTCATTCACTTCCTGACCTCCCCTTAGGCAAATAGAGGGTCTCAAGGAGATTGGATAAAATACCTCATTTTTCTAAAAGGTTAAATGACCAATAGACTAACGTTAAAAAGGCCCTAGTATAAGGAAAAGGAAAATTGGTCTAATGATATATTGCTCACACAAACCCCCAATCTGTTTTTAAACGTTTAAATCAGCAAGCAGGTGCAGTGTTACGAGTGTTGCCAAAATATACAATTTGCAAACTCCCTTCAGGTTACAACTATAGGATCAGTCCTGGTACCCTTTCAAGAGTGGAATGAGATGAAATATATGGCAAAAGAAAAACACCGCCATGTTAATGAAAACAGAATAATGAGAGGAGCTTGTTTGTCTGCTGCCGGGTTGACAAATGATGTGGTGAAAGTTAGAAAGTGCTAAGGAATTAAGTATCTGTGACTGGAATTAACAGGGAATACACATTTTCCTGTAGGAATGTTAATGGAAAGCATTTATTCACTTAACTTGGGTCCTCCATGCCATTAGCCCAGAGCTCACCCATTCCTGCCTTGCACACAGAACAGAGAGGAGCAGACATGAAATGTAGATGATTTTGTATGCATGTCAGTGTTACAGACAGTTAATTAAATAAAGCAGACAGTTAAAGATTATAACAAATTCATCCTTGGACAAGTTGGAATGATATACATTTGATCTTAAAAGCCATACATTTCTTTAGTGCACAATGATACCTAATTCGCATTCTTATTCCAAACTTTACAAAGGCACTTGGTTGTTTTACTGAGGTTACTTCATTCGAACATGGACTATTAATTATATGACTCAATGTTGGCTTTTTACCACAAACCTGAATTAATAAAAGCCTGTTCACAAAGTGAACAGATGGATGGATAGGTGTTGGCTCTTGTGTTCATCAGAATTTGTCCATCCAGGATGAAATAAGTTTACATTTTCATCACAATAATTACTGTTCTGCCTGAGACATCACTCAGCTGTTTTCTTTTATTCCATCTCCTCTGTTTAAATGTGTTTTGATTTATTCCTTTTTGTCTCTCGACTAAAGGTCACATTCAATAGCAAAAATAAAATGAGCAACATGAGGAAAGTACAAAATACGTTTCCTTACATATTCTGACAAATATGGCAACAACTTCAGTTACTGGAGGCCTCTACACACAAGGTAAATGTTCCATTCTGTTTATAGTTCCAACAGGTCCCACAGTGAACGGGACTGTGGTCTAGTGGGCACAGCTGCTGACTCACAGTTACAGGAACCTGGATTCATATGCTGGCCTAGTCTTTGTCTGTGTGGTGTCTGCAATTTCGCCATGTCTATGGGGGTTTTCTTCCAGTGCTCCAGTTTTCTACTTCATGGCAAAGACATGCATATCATCATTATAAGTGAAGGCAACATCTTTATTAGAATGAGGAGTTACAGTATGTGATTGGAGGAGACGGGGAACTATAGGATATTGAGAGTTACTGTGCTAATAACCAAACATTTTTTTACGTGTTGTCATTCATGTGTGCCTTGGGGACAGCTTAAAGGCTCTGGTAGTGGTAATTTCTCACTGATCCACACAGTGGCACTGTATTCTAACGGCTTTTCTGTTGTTCTCTCTGCAGACTGGATGACTGACAACCTTACCAACTCTGACGTCACTGCCAGTGTCTGTCCACCTGGACCCGCGTCTTCCTGCCTGGCTTGTATTTAGCAGGATGTAGCACCATCTTGCATAGTCATGCATAATCATAGTCTAATTTGAGACTTGTGTCCTTAGAGATGTTTTATTGCTGAAAAGCTTTATTAGTTTTTGCCTTTACAATATACAGGATCACCCCAAATCTTTATCTTTGTTTTTTTCTCATGCCCATCTGAATTTTTTTTGTGTTTTTTTTCTGTCCTCCTGGCCAACTTTATTATTTGTTACTTAATATTGCCTAATCTTATTTTTGTTTCAAATATACTTTCTTTCTTCATCTTGTAAAGCATTTTGAGCTATACCATTTGTCTGAAAATGTGCAATATAAATAAATGCTGTTGATGTTTTTGGTGTCACACACGTGTGTTTAGGAGACAGGTGAAAGGCCTGGAGAACTGTAATACTACACCAGACCAGGGGGTGGCAGAGTGTGCTGACTGTCTCTCTCAGTTTCTTGCAGACCATTCCCGGGAAATCTCACCAGGTTCCGGCGCCTCTGATGACGTCACTTCCTGCTCCAGTGCCTGTGATGACGTCACTTCTGGCTCCAGCGCCTCTGATGACGTCACTTCTGGCTCCGGCCTAGATGACATTATTTCCTTCCCCAGCCCTTAAAACTGCCATCTTACCTCCAAATAACCTCCTGTTGTTTTGGACTCAGTCTTGTGAACATCTCTGTTCAAATATTTCAAAAACGTTTGTAGCTGGGAAATAATATACGGGTGGCTGCTCCAAACCTTTATGATGTCTGGAGACTCATTCTTATTACATTGGTTATTTAATTTAACTTGATTGCACTAAATGTGCATTCCACTGGTAAATTTAACCCTATGTCCTAAATAACGAACTAGTTTAACAGTGGAAGACTACTACAACTATTACATGAAGTTGCATTTTGTAATTAAGGCTGTTCTCATACACAAAGGTAACCCAAAAACCTAAATATCTAAATCCATAACCATTAGCAGAGAAACAATTGAAATTCTATGGACACCATGGTCTTGTGCTGACTGACCTCTATGACAGGCGTTTATTTATGTTGTTTAAAGTAAAGGAGAATTTACCTGGTTGTTCTGAAACAGTGTAGTTTAAAGTGCCTGCAATGAGATGACAGGGAGACTGCACGGAGTAGTGATCTGGGAGGCAGTGCGCTCACTCAGACAAGTGGAAGTTCTGGTGGCTTCCGGACTTTGCATGTGCATGACACATTGTTGTGTATTGAGTATCTTCATAGCTTGGAGAAACAGTGGAGTTGCTGACAAAAAGAGAGAAGATCTGAGTGAGTAAAAATACTTGCACGTTGTTCATGAGAGTTGCCTGAAACAATGACTATGTGTGTACAACTGTATGCAAAGCTGCCATGAGTCTGAATCCCCTAAAATACAAGCATGTTGGCAAGCACTCCTGTTGGCAGGGATTGGTGGGTTGATCTCTGGGATTAGTAAGAGAAATTCTATGGGTATTTAAAATAGTATAACAGATACTAGAGAGGTGACTTCTATTGGTGCATTTCCATCTGTTGGTTCAGTATCACTCTGACTAACCTGAAAGAGAGAGGAGTACCATTGTGTCGTGCATTTGTGGGTTTGTTAGCTACACTTCTGATTTACCTGATTGAGAGTAGACCTCCAATTAACCTGTGGAGTTTCTAATAAGTATGGTGAGCAATAAACCAGTGGATTAACTTTTGCATTAACTTTTACTTTTAGTTGATTTCTTTGTCTAGACTACTTTTTAGGAAGACAGATGCAAAAAGGACATGAAGATTGAGTTTTTCTTTTTTGCTTTATTTAGTTTTTTGGTGATTTTCATTACACTTGTACTGTGTGTTTAAGAATTGCCAGCTGCACATTTTAATACCTGTGAAAAATCATACTGGGCATTTGGCCTGAGGAAAGGAGAAATTGCCTTCAGAATAAAAAATACTGAAGTCACAGTACTGAGCTGCCCCAGATGAAATGGATTTTCTTCAGTGATGAGAAAAAACTTTATTCCCATTACAGGCAGAGTAGAGATGTTTTCATGAATTTATTCTAGTCGTTCACTGTGGAAAGTGTAACCAGAAGGGCTCATAACAATATGTTTTGTCTTGAAATGTGTAAGCAAATAAGGATATACTTTGAAAGTACATTTGTCTACTTGTCTAGAGTACTAAATACTAAATACCAAAATGCTCAGAGTAAACCATAAGATTACAGATACGTCAGGACAAATGTTTGGAATGTATCTGTTTACCTGGATAAATGTAATATAGAATATCAAGAGTTTTGAACATGATACCTTTTATACATAAATGGACTAACAAAGAGCCTTTATTTTTGATAGTGTGAATAGCATACGTAGTGATTACCATTACAAGGCTATCATGCAAACTTTTCAAATATTCCTCACAATTAAAGCAATTATTTGTTTCAGCTTTTGTATACAGTATAGAAGTCTATTGCTGTTTTTCTGCTTCTTTGGAAAAGCTAAAGATACAAAATTGGCCATTGACTCTTACCTTCAGTTCAGCTGGAAACAAGAGGCTATATCTGATCTCAGCTCTGTGTAAATGCCATTTGATGCTGTAGAATGCAACTCGTTTTTGCAGTGGTTGAAGGAGAGAAATCTGTGAAAAATACAAGCTCATCTGTTTTTGAATATAATCTCATCTTTCTATTTGAGAATTAACATCAAATTTTCCTTATCCTGTAGTTTGTCAAATCTTACAATCATGCTTCTAGGCTTTGAGACATTTGATCCACGTATGCAATTTGAAACTGAGATCTTAGTGTCAGATTTAAAGTCTCCTCCTATCTTCATCTTCTTCTTTCGGTTACTTCTGTAAGGGGTCACCACAGCAAATCATCTTTTTCTGTATCTTTCTGTCCTCTGCATCTTGCTCTGTTACACCCACCACCTGCATGACCTCTCTAACCACATCCATAAACCTCCTCTTACTGTAGGTCTTCCGCTTTAGCTCTTGCCTGGAAGCTCTGTCTTTAGCATACTTCTCCCAATATACCCAACAGCTCTCCTCTGAACATGTCCAAACTAATGCAATCTTACCTCTCTGGCTGTCTCCATACCCTTCAACCTTAGCTAACCCTCTAATGTACTCGTTCTTAATGCAGTCCATCCTCGTCACACCCAATGCAAATCTTAACATCTTTAACTCTGCCACCTTCAGTTCTATCTCTTGTTGTTTTGTCAGGCTGGTCTCACCACCGTCTTGTAGACCTTCCCTTTCACTCTTGCTGATAACCGTCTGTCACAAATAACTTCTGACACTCCTTTCCACCAACTCCACCCTGCCTGCATTCTCTTTTTCACCTCTCTTGCACAATCCTCATTACTCTGTACTGTTGATCCCAAGTATTTAAACACATCCACCTTCACCAACTCTACTTCCTGCATCCTCACCATTCCACTGATCTCCCTCTCATTTACACACATGTATTCTGTCTTGTTCCTAGTAACCTTCATTCCTCTCTTCTTTAGAGCATATCTCCACCTCTCCAAGGCCTCCCTCAACCTGCTCCCTACTCTCATAACACATCACAAACATCATAGTCCATGGGGATTCCTGTCTGATCTTGTCTGTCAACCTGTCCATCACTATCACAAATAAGAAAGGGCTCAAAGCCAATCCCTGATGTAATCCCTCTGAAAAACTTAAATGTTTTTGTCACTCCTACCACAGACCTTACCACTGTCACACTTCCCTCGTACATATCCTGTACAACTCTTACGTACTTCTCTGCCACTGCCAGCTTCCTCATATCACAACTCCTCTCTACGTACCTTGTAATATGCTTCTTCTAAGTCCACAAAGACACAATGCAACTCATTCTATCCTTCTCTATACTTCTCCATCAACACCCTCAGAGCAGACATCACATCTGTGGTGCTCTTTCCTGGCATGAAACCATACTGCTGCCCACTAATCATCACCTCCCTTCTTAACCTAGCTTCCACTACTCTTTCCCATAACTTTATCTATTCTGCTGTGTGTTTTCTTTATTCTTCTCTATTTTTTTATATCAGTCCCAAGTGTGGAAATCAATATATTCAACTCAGTGTAACAACTAAACATACTCATACCAAAAGAAGCACTTCTCTAAGCACTTCTCATTTAGGACAGAAATTACAACAAAACTAGACTCCCTAACTGTTGCAAAGCTTTATGCATGATGTAATTAAACAGCCCTGAACCCCACATCACTGATTTTTTAATCTAACCTTATGTTGTGCATACACAATAATATCTCATATGTACAAGGTAGCAGTTTTCTCATAGTTTTTATTTACTGTGAGATTTAGAGCTTCTGTGATATTTGTTCCAATGTGCAACAATCCTGTTTCTTTTTTAGAAGCAAATAGCTTCTCGGTTAAAAACATAGGATGTCACTTTAGTTCTCATAAAATGAACTTTTGGACAAATGGATTTTATTGCCATTGATCTGCAATTTGTACAATTCAAGATGCCCAATGCCCATCCTGACAATGGGGACAATATAAGAAGCCCTTGACTATTGATAAGATGTGTCCTCCAGTCCCTTTATGTGTTACTGCAGCATTTTGGCATCACAAGTGGGACATAATTATTTCCATCTACAGAGCTTTGCACTTCCTACAAACTTTCCATGAAACCACAGAAGAACATTCTAATACAGTTAAGAAACCAAAGCAAAAATCTCTTTTTGACAAAATCTAAATAAAAATGTACAATGGTAAACAAATACAATGCATTTTACGAGAATTTCGGAAAAACAAGGATTATTTGTGTTTAACTTTAATAATGAAAACGTTACAAGTAAGTCTCACTAAACTACTTAGGAGGAAGTTAACATGAGATGAAATCAGAGCATATATTCTTCTGTTTTAAAGTGGCTTGGGAGTAATCATCTGTAGTATAGGACATTTCCACAACAGAATATTATTCTTGACAATATGTGGATTTGTCATAATCAAAACGCCATCTCGAAAAACAACCATACAACTTTAAAATACTCAAAAATCCTATATCATTTGCAAGTTGCTTGTAGATGAATCCATGGGAATTTTTAAAAATGGAAAAGAAGTGATGAATAGATTGACCCAACAATAAGATGATGGCACCACTGGCACTAAGGAAATTGCTGTGCCCTATCTAATGAGCAGGTAATATTGCCTAAACTTAAAAATGGCAGCATGGCTAAAGCTTTAATTGACTATACTCTAATATAGCATCGTCCTTAGCTGAGTATTACTGAGATTGCCAAATTAAACCAAATTACAGGTAACAGTTTACAAAGACTGCACTTAACTTTTATACTACAATCACGTAGGTATATAGCACACTGAGAAATTTTAGCCATTGTAAAATCGGAAAGTCACAGGCATCAACATACAATTGAGTCAGAGTGAAGACCAACACCCCTCCCAACCTGAACTATAAGAGGCTCTCAAGAAAAAATCATTCATTTTATCATGCCAACTTATAACTGAACTATAATAAATTTGAAATTCTATTCATACTGTAACTGAATATGAATTATTACAGCGCTCTTCCAGACATCTGATCCCTTTATGAAAATCCTGTTCCAAGTTCGGACCTTATCGTGCCAGTGATACCAAGCCAAAGGGGCCATGCTAATGCAAAAACAAAAGAAAAGAAAAGAAAATGTCATTTGTTGATCTCTGTTCTTTTTCTTCTCATCCACTGTACAATTTAATAAAAGACAATAGTGAAATGAAGCATTTTCATTGTTAGGATGACTTATTAGTCTGACATATATTTTTGCTTTTAATAAATATTAATATTTATTTCCTTTTTTGAAATATTTCATCACTATTGTGGTATCCATGGGTGCCACCCTGATTTTAATAGTAGATATCTTCTTTGCTACTCTTATGCTTTGTGTGATATCATGACCTTGCCTTTCTAAAAGACTATTAAGCATTGCTAATCGATTCCATGAATTTCACTGGGATGTGGGAAGAAAAACTGAAGTACATGGATAAATATTAACTGGGACACGAGTAAAAGCAGTAAACTCCACGCATGAAGTAGCTGGGCAAATGGTCAAACATACTGTGCGCCTCTGGAAATGTAAGGAACAGAGATAACCACCACAACACTGTGCTGCCCCTGGGTCATGCACATATGGAAAAATCAAATTTATTTAAAAAGTGGTGACAGAAATGGCAGTCTAACGGAGCACTAAAGTTCTGACACAATCTGACAGCTCTAAAAAATATCTGTCCTTTAACTTTCTTTCTTCCTAGAAGAAGAGATACTTTGATACAACTGATTCTGTGATCTCTTTCTGCATATTTACATGTGATAGATTTTGTTTTCACTGCTCATTTTGCAATCTGAGGACTCCTTAGCACTAAAAGGATATGAACATAAAAATATGTCTTCCCAGTTAGTGGAAGTCTACAAATGGAAGTTTTTACCTCTTGAAAACTTGCTGTTAATTTATCTTCAACGTGTTCACATTTGAGCTGTGCTGGACATGACTACTTGACTCAAGTAAAAGTCAGCACACCATGGC
Organism: Erpetoichthys calabaricus; assembly: GCF_900747795.2. NCBI lineage: Eukaryota > Metazoa > Chordata > Cladistia > Polypteriformes > Polypteridae > Erpetoichthys > Erpetoichthys calabaricus. Next base: position 302,725,008 of record NC_041394.2, on the reverse strand, counting down.
TTGCTACAACCTCTTTACTATCACAGTGACAAATAATGGCATGCTCTGACTTTAGGCACTACGTGGCTTTTGTTGAGCCATACAGTATTCAAAGGGTGCTTGATATATGAATTATGAGAACTGTAGAACATTAAAACTTTAGACCAATCAAGACGAGAACGGGCCATTCAGCCCAACAAAGTTTGCTAGTCCTATCCACTTAATTATTCCAAGGTTTGAAAGTCCCTAAAGTCCTAGAGTCTACCACACTACTTGGTAACTTACTCCATGTGTGTATGCTTCTCTTTGTAAAGAAAAACCATAGCCCTCAGTTGGTACACGAAATGGTGTACCCTTTAATTTTAGTAACTTACATCATCCTTCCAAAAAGCATGAAAAATTGTTTTGCAGTTTAACTTGTTTGGCAGAATAAGACATTTTAAATTTGGGAGAGTGTAATCATTTGTTTTTAATGTAATGTAATTTGATTTGTTTTTAATGTAAACTAGCTGAAATACCCAGCATTGCCCGGGAGGAAAATGAAATGTTTTTTTTTTTAATTGTTTGAGAAAAATATAATAAAAAAAAAAAAACACAACTTTAAAAATAAAAATAAATTAACAAACAATGAAGACTCACTAATGTGCTTGTCTTGCAGTCTTGTATGTATGTTGTCATCCAGTTGACGCTCAGAACCGCCAACTCTTTTTAATTTCAAAAGCAATAGTTCGCCATCTGGTGGTCATTCCGAGTGTCAACTGGATGATAACATTCTTACAAGACTACAAGATCACTACCCAGAAGGGGGTGGGTTAGGGTGGATTTCACCATGCAGTATTTTTAGTCGACCAATGAGAAACATGTGTACCAAGTTTCATGGAAATCGCTCCAGCCATTTGGATGTGAGGCTGGAACATACATACATACACACACACATACATTGACTCTTATATATATATAGATTAAAATTAAAAGACAATAATAATTTTGAGTTTCAGTGCTTTCATAGAGAACAAAAACAGCGGTGTAAAATCTGTTGTTCAGTAAAATTTGACAATTGGTTCAGCAAATGAGTACTTTTGCAAGGCACTCCAGTCAGAAAAAGGAGAAATGAGCATCATTAGATTAGATTAGAATGAACAAATAAAACCTAAGGGCTTCTCTGGGCCATCCTACACAACAGAACAAATCTGTGTATGTAGTAAAATGGTTGGTCCACCTACCATCTTTGTACCACCACTATGCACTTCCATTACACCCCGCACCTGTTAAACTCTTGTCCAGCTTTCTTTCCAGCTCCAAGCTCACTTGAGTAATGGCCATAAGGATTGTTTTTAAACCCCATCCTGGATCATTTCGTGGTTAACTCCATTAATTACAAGATAGCCACCGATAGTTAAGGAGCTCTTTAAATCATTAGCAAGTAAGGAGTTTAAAAAGTAAACAACAAGTGATTTGCAGTTTTTTTTAGTCATCGTATGTTTTTCACACTACAAACTATTTTAAGGGTGCTGGGCTTCCAGTGAAAGCTTAAAAATATATAATTGTCATGTCTTCCATGTCTTTAAATGATATTGCAGGAATTCTAAATAATGGCATTTCATTCTTTCAGAAATGTGAAAAGAGAAGAATTTTCAGATTTGGTAGCATCATCCGTTTTTTCTGCAAATTTTCCTGTACTAAAATTCAAATCATAGTGATTTTTTTCCACACACAAATAACCAGTGCAGCGCTCAACCAGGTCTGGCCTACGAAGACTAGCCCCCATTTCAAATGGCAGGCTTCAGCCTGCACAGACCCAAAAATCAGGGCGGAGGTTTATTAAAGCTAGAAGTATAAAAAATTCCCTTAAAGTTTTAAGTTTAATGAAAAAAAAAAATTCTGGTGGTAAGAATAAATAAAACCAAAGTTCCTTATAATTAAAGAGTTTATTTTAAAAATCTACAAAAAACATCTGCAAGAAAAACATGAGCAAAAATTGCCCAATAGTCCAGTACAAAAACCAGACAATTCCAATGATACTCACAATACAAAACCTGTATCCACAACAATCAAGGCTACCCTGAAGGACCCTGACCCTCAGCCAAAATACACAAGGTGAGGTCAGTGCTTCAGCAATGACATAATTCTAACTCAGAGATATGAAGTTTGGGGACTGGCCAAGGTTAATACCAAAAGTCAAAACTGGACTTTCACCAAAATACTGTAAAAGCGTGATCAAAATTTCAAAGGTAAACATTCAAAGCAGAGATTCATTCACCAGGAGAAATTCAAAAGAATTCATTTTAGCAAAGCAATTAGGAGGTGCAAGGACTAATGGGAGCAGCCTTTATACTGTCACCCAAGTGATATTATAATCAAACACATCATTGAAATAGTTTCATGTCAACAAGTAAAACAAAATTTCTCAAGGAGACAGCGACCATGCCATCAGGGCAAAATGAAAACAAAATTGAACTTTTCATACGCCAAAATAGACTTCAAATTCAAAATCCTTGATACTGAAAACCACATATTTGATAAATACATTGCTAATGATGTAATAATAAAGGGTACATTTTTTAAGAATTAATAGCTGCTGTGAACTGGAAATCCCAATATTTAAAAAGTTCTGAAGCTCATCCAATAATGCCAAGGGCAAGCACCAAATCTTTATGAATCAAAAGATTTTATCTTCATAAAAAAGTTTTCAATTCCCAATGAATTTCCACTGAGCACAAAGGCAAAATGGAATTCCTATAACACAAAGGCATTCAAACTGAAATAAGTCCCTACACTGATTCCAAAAGCAAGGTCAAAACACAGAGCAGAAAGTCAAAAACTCAAGAGATCCAATAATTTGCAAAAATCACAATAAACATCAACTCCCTAGCATATTCACAATGAGCCACCAGGAACTGTGGAAGACCCTCTGGATTTACAGCGTGCAAGGCAGTTCCTGAATGTGATTGACAGGTGGCCCTGCCTCTTGGTGGCCCACCCACAAAACAAAGGGAACATAACACAGGCAGATTATATGCATAGACAAAAACAAAAATAAACAATGATACACATTATCAATTGTAAGGGATGGCTGGCAACTCAACCCGGCTGGGACGCCCCAAGAATGGAAGGATGGGGGAAGGCAGCTACTTTTAGACACTGCCTCCCCCAAGACGCTAGATGGAGACTTCCCTTCAGCATAGCGGTGCCCCGGATTCCTGCAGGGCACTATGGGATCTGGAGTTCGGCTTCAAAGCCCTGCTGGGTACTGTGAGTGACACCAGGAGATGCTGCAGGAGGACCTGGGGAGTCATGCTTCCCTCATAACCCGGAAGTACTAGTGAGCCACGAGGATGGAAATCCAGAAGTATTTCTGGGCTGAAGATAACTCAAGTTCTCCATCTGACCCGGAAGTGCTGGCAAGTCACATGAATGGAAGAGCAGAAGCACTTCTGGGTCAGACCATATATAAAGGACTGCTGTGAACCCAGCAGGTGAGCCAGAGTCGAGTGGAGGTGGACGACGCTTGATGAAAGATGCAGAGGAGAAAAGAGAGAGAAGATTTGTGTTTTTTTGCATATTTATTTGCCTGTTTATCTGTGGCTGTGGTGCTTGGAGGGCACTGTAGAAGAAAGAAAAAGAACAAAAATACTTCTTGGTGCTTTTACCCTGTGTCCTGCATGTCTGTCTGTTGGGTTTAAGGGGCAACAGTGACCCCTAGTGTCCACACAATATAAATAAATGAATAAAAATGAACAAAATAGGCACAAAACATGAATTTTAACTCCAGCCAGGGGATGAATCATGGCTGAGAAATGACAATGACAGACATAATTCTTGGGTATTTATGCATGTTTTTCTGTGTTATGATTGTTCATGTTAATTAGGAACTACGTGTCTAATTCTTACGTTATTTCTGTTATATTTTTAAGTATGAACTGCCCATTTAAATGTCCTTATGTTCCTCATGTTTTGTGGGTGGAGTCCCAAGAGGCGGGGCTACCCTGACATCGACTCCTGCTGAGCCTCTCTGGTTGTTTATTGTGAGAGCTGAGGAAGCCTGAGCAGGAGAACATTTTATTGTGAAGGAGTTTTGTGAGTATTGCCATTTCTTTGTTTTTGAATCTTTTGTGATTTTGCTCTGTTTGTTTATTAAGGATTACCAAGGATCCTTTTGGCCTCTTCTGCTTTGTGAAGATTTTCCTTATACTTTTCTAATTTTTGTTAATAAATCCATTCTTTTTAAAAATAAAGTTCTGTTGCCCTTTTGATTCACAGGCCAAGGTTTATGTTAACCCTAGTGGGGCTTTTGACATATTTTTAGAATTGTAAATTTCCTTTAAAGGCTAACATCCTTGTTGGGGCTGCAAGGCCCGAGGCAGGCCCCTGGACCTCAGATTCAGCCCCATTAAGGTATTCTTGTCCGGGCAGTTTAAGGGGGCCTGGTCAGCCAGAAAAGCTATCTGTGGAGGTTTCAAATCCATCATGCCATGTTTGGGACTCAATATCACAACACCACATCCATTGTGAAAAGCATACCCCCAGACACAGACAGACCGACACCAGGATGTCCAAAACACACTTCCTTTTATTTTCCTACAGCACCACAATACCTCCAACCCTCTTCCTTCTCTTTCTCTCTTCTTCTTCTTCTTCTTTCTCTTTCACCTTCGACCTCCTCTCGCCCTCCTCACAAGCTTCGTCTTCTTCCTCCCAACTCTGGCTCCGCTAGTGGAGGGAGGCGGCCCCTTTTATTATGACCCGGATGATCCCCAGGTGCTCCCCCTGACATCCCTTCCTGGTGTGGCAGAAGTGTCAGGAGAGCACCTGGAAGCACACCGGGTGCCCTTGGCAGCACTTCCTGGTGTGGCGGAAGTACTGCCATCCAGGACTCCCTAACTGTCCGGGCACCCCCTTGCGGTGGCCACGTCTTCTCACAGTGGTGAGTGTCCTGGCTCCATTCCTGTGGCCCCCAATTAGGCCCGGGCGGCTGCCCTCTTGTGGCCGAGGAGAAGTATCGTCCAGCTCGGGGACTGTCCAGTTGTCCCGGCCGGGCAGTGTCCCCGCTCATTCGTGACACCATATCACAGTAAATAATTCTTAAACACCACAGTATAAACATAAATCATAAAATTACATGAATATAAAAAATACAAACATAAAAAGGCAAAAAAAAATGACAAAGCCATAAAATAAACAAAGAATAAACTTGAGCAGGGACATCAATTCTGGCTGAGCCATAACTACTTGGACACATGGTGAAGTGCGCCATCCTCTCAAAAGAATTTGAAGTAACGACTCCACACATACCAGCGCCTACTGCACATATAGTGATGATGCTCTAACCTCACTCTAAGCTCATGCAAGCTGGTCTAAAGATTTGAAAGTTCAAATACTGGTTAAGATCTACAAGTTTACTGAAACTGATTTGGGGAGTTCTAACCTTTGTCTGAAAATGTTTCATCCAAACAGACTATATTAGCTGCATCAGAGTGAATTCAGCATAGCTATTAGCTAAACAAACACACTTGACAGACTGAATGGTCTCCTCTCATTTGTCAAGTTTCTTATGATTACAAGTGTGTCTGAATCTGTTTTTTAAGTCTTATTTTATATAGGTATAAATGTACAATGTCAATTGTTCATGTGATTTTTAAACTGCGTGACCCTTCTTCAGACCTAATTGCAAGTGCTAAACCTCATTTGATTATTATATCATGCTGCAGTCATGCTAGTTTTGTGAAGTGTCTTGTGATGGTGTATTTGAAATAAAGTTTGAATAACTGATTAATGACATATGTGTCCCACCAAGTTAGGAACAGTGGGTGTACATTTCAGGCTGCAAACAATGAAGATGTCTTTAGACCCTCAAGGGTGACAATTACTAAGAAGGGCCTTGTTTGCTTTAGTATTGTTTAATGTGCTATTACTTTGACAAATCACTTTAGCATCATGCCATTGAAAAAATTTTCTTGAATTTTTCACATTAAAAATATGATAAATTACAATGATTAGTAATATGCTAGTAATTATGATTATTACACATTGACCAGATGCTATGAAAGAGAAACATTCTGCAAAAATGCAGAACAAAATACTCATGTACATTCAAATTAATATTGTTTAAATAGATGTTTGTTGTGTATTTTAAATGGTTTTGAAACAATAAAGTAATCCCAAATGTTATCCATAGTGAATTTCTGTGTTGTCCACATTACTGTCAGATAGGCTCCAGATCTCCTATGACATCAGTTGGCATGGAAAATGGACTGATGGAGGTCTGGCATCATCTAATGCCTGAAGAATAAAAAAATAATACTGTCATGCAATTATATTTGCATCCGGCAGTGATTATTTAAATCCTTTTCCTAAAATGTCCTTGTTTTCCATGTCTTATTAAAATGTTAATACTCTGGTAACATCAAACAAATGGCCATGGTGAATCTCCTGATGGAGCGAGCTATCTCCGATCACAGGGAATTATCACTCTTAAACATAAGAACTCTGTTGTGCATTTCCTTCTAAACTTGAGAATTATCTCTGCAATCAGCCTACCGCTGTGCTGTAAACACATATTGTTCTTTCCATAGTGGTTACCAGAAACATTAAACATTCTCCTAAAATATGAAACCTAATGATGTTGTGTTGATGAAATGTGGTGAGCATTAAAATGGAAAAAAAAGATAATCATCCAGTTCATGCGAAAAGGCAAAACACACACGAGCATCGGGCCCTACCGCCATCCATTGGGTAAAGTTGTCATAGAGAGCTTTGTAGTGGATCTTGTTAAGAGCCATAGCACCGCTTTAAGGTTCAAAGGCAGGCTGTGCTGTAGTCTTTGTCAGAACATCCAATTTGGGAAGAGTCCAAGGAGATAATTAGTTAAAATAAGCACTCTTCCTAGGAATGCATGAAGCCTTTGATTAAAACCAAAGTTTTCATTGACCTTCTTTTGTTTATTTGTTTTCCCTAAACCTACAAGGTTTCATTCACAAAACCCTTTCTTAAAATTATATTGTTTAATATGTAATATTACTTAGAGGCCAGCTAATTCGCTACATTCAAACTCTGACAATTTACAAACCGGTGGCATGCTGGCTATGAGTTCTAGGAAATTCATTTACTTTCCCACTACGTGGGGGATCAGGGTTCCTTTAATTTTTTAAAATTATTTCTTTATTTTTTTTTGTAGTGTTTACTGGTAGAAAGGGGAAGTCTGGTGTTTATCCTTTTGTACACACTTTTACAAAAAGTAAAGAAAGAAAAATGTGTCCTTGGGAACACCGGGTCTCTCAGATTTCACTGGAAGACTGCAAAGCCTAATCAAGGAATAACTAATGGAATCAAGTCACCATTTTTGCTTTGCAGATGTCAGCTTAGTAAGTGAATTTAACAATAGTCTTGTATAACAAATGAAAAAAAAAAGATTTAATAGGCCCATGAAATGGTCTGACAGTCTGTACAGATCAGTGTGGAGTGTGAAAATTGGTTCAAAAAAACTATCCGATCAATAAATGATATGGATTAGCACAAATAGATATTAATTTACTAAGAGCTATTGTAAGCATTAAAACTTAGTGTGAATTAGAAATGTTAAGTAAATAGTTAAATAAAAGAATATGCTATATTTCTTTTTTAGAGCAAAACCACCAATATTGAGTAACTCAGAAAGACAGAGAAGGAAGAGAATGACGTTCAGAAACTGTCCGAGGACAGGGGAACAGGGGGAACACCTGTTGTTTGAAGGCCAGTTAGGAAATAAGGGAAGCAAAAGAATGAAAGTAAAAGATAAGCTGAGAACAATATTGGTGGCCAGCTGGAGTAGTGAGTCAGAATAGACAGCAAATGCATTGTTACGAACAAGGTCAAGATGATAAGAAATGATTATATAAACTGTGATTTTTGGCATGTTCGGGGCTCAGCTCAGTTTGACCTAATTGGGTTGAGTCTGTATTATCGATCCCTCTCCACTTGGACAGAGGCAGTGGTGCTGTAAGAATTATGTTTCTAGACTTCTCTAGTGCCTTCAACACAATCCAACCTCTGCTCCTTAGGGACAAGCTGACAGAGATGGGAGGAGATTCATACCTGGTGGCATGGATCGTGGACTATCTTAAAGACAAACCAGACTGCTGTCACTGTCCTGCTCCACTGATAGACTGAGAAGATCGTTCCTCCCCCAAACTATGCGACTCTTCAATTCCACCCGAGGGGGTAAACGTTAACATTATACAAAGTTATTGTCTGTTTTTACCTGCATTATTATCAATCTTTAATTTAATATTGTTTTTTGTATCACTATGCTGCTGCTGGAGTATGTGAATTTCCCCTTGGGATTAATAAAGTATCTATCTATCTATCTATCTATCTATCTATCTATCTATCTATCTATCTATCTATCTATCTATCTATCTATCTATCTATCTATCTATCTATCTATCTATTGTTTATTGCAATAAAACTGATTTCTCTGTTTGCCTATCCTCTGACTCCTAGAGCCTTCATTCAAAGTGCGTATTTTTCGCTTCAACAATGACAAATAAGGATGGCTGAATGCAGACATGAGCCTCAGAAGATCTCACGAGTCCTTTAAGTTGAAAGAGTTTTGCAAATACATGCCGCCGACTGGAGCTTTGTTTTGCTCTCCTCCATTTTCAAATGGCCATGTCTTAATTAAAATAATATCTACATTTTATATTAATCAGACTGAAAGTTTGTTTTGTTTTACTGATGTATGTAAATGATGTATCATTTAATCATTTTTGTCATTTCTGATTGAGCTATAACTTGTGCAACTGTTCTTAGCCTGTGCCGATTGAAGAACACAAACCAAAAATAAATTGAGTTGAATTGGCTCTCAGTTTATTCTCTAGTTCTCTTCCGTGTAGCTACATTTGCATGAATATAAGGCACACATTCTTTAACAACACAAGCCATCACTTCCTCTGCTTCACTGTGTAGTGTCTGTTTTTGGGGTTTTGACATATGAAGAATCTATATCTGAAGTTATTTTTATAATTGATCTTGAAAAGAAAAAGTTTATTTTCATTATCATCTTTTTATTTTTGGTTTACATGACATTTTGTTAGTTGTTTGTTTGTTTGTGATTGTTGCTCTATTGATGTCATAGGAAGTGACAAAATAAATAGGGTGCAGTTTATTTACTGAGTGAATTTAAAACTCTTTTCAATTCTTAGTGATAGTTAGCTTTTTAACAAGTAGACCCTACTCTAGTGTTCTAGTTGTGTTCGAGATGTTCTCTTTTTTGCATTTGACTTTCATTTTTGTATTGCCCCTTTGGTTTCTCACTTTTGTTTGGCTTTCATGGTATTATGACCCTTGCTGGTTTTATTGGACTCACAATAATCCTCAGGAATCGTTGCATGCCTTTAACACACTCAGGTGAAGCACAACCCACCTAACAACAGAGACACCAAGATAATGAACACCTCATATTGCCATTGATGGTCCTTAAAACATCTAGGCAAGGATCACGATAAAGTCTTGAGGGTTCAACATAGTGTCAGTTCATGATGCATCAGTTCTCAGAGTAAGCTTTCTAAGCTAGGGCTTTGTGATTCTAGCTTAGCTTTTACCAACGTGGTGGAGTGCGGACTCGCTATGAAAAGGCCTTAAAGGGGGTCCAGAGAGTTCATTATTTATTCATTTTTTCCATCGATGTGTCTGATTGTTTATCGTTCTGCATTTATATTTCCTTATTTGTCTGATACCTTTATATTATTATTAAGTGTACATGTTATCCCCACCCCAGAAATAAAATACACTGCTGTGTTGTCTTCCTTGGATTTATGGATTCAAGGGTTTCTCTTCACTACTATGACTAAAATAAATGGACAACAAAGTGAGGAAAGGCAATACTTTTCCATTAATAACTTCACTTTTGTTAAAGATCTGAATGTTATTAAAGATTTTTATTGGCTCTTTATTTTGCCTTATTCAATTTCTTGTATTAGCAGATTTGTTAGTTTTTGCATACCCCTTGGGGTCAGCCATTGTACAGCACCCCTGGAGCAAGTGCAGGGCACAGCAACATAGGATCTCTTTGGCAGTAATGGGGATTTGAACCAGCAACCTTCTGCATACCAGCACAGATCCTTAGCCTCTGAGCCACCACTCCACTTAGAGTATGTGTACCACATGCACTTCAGAACAGGTAATCCACCTGAAGCTAAGTTTGGGCCTGGCCAGTACTTGGATAAGAGACCATTTAGGAAAAGCGTGGGTTATTACTGGAAGAGGTGTTGGTGAGGCCACCAGGGGCACTTACCCTGTGTTCTGAATGAGGATCCCATTGCCCCAGTGCATTGATGACAGGTCCTGACTCTCTGTGGTCATTAAAGATCCTTGGGCCTCCTTTGTAAAGAGGAGGGGGTATCCCAATATCCTGACTAAATTTCCCACCACGGCCTTGTCATACTAGCCTCCTAATCATGTACTGCTTCTAATTGGCTAACTATCTCACCACCTAATAGCTAATATGTGGTGAGTGTACTGGTGCAAAATGGCTGCCGTTGCATCATCAAGGTGGATGCTGCACAGTACTGGTGGTTGAAGTGGCTCCCCACTCCCTATGTAAAGCACTTTGAGTAGTGAGAAAAGTGCTATATAAATATAAAGAATTATTATGATTATTTTAACTTTTACTTCACATCATCACTGTATTTCCTATAAAAAAAGTTTTCTCCCAGTCTCCCATGAAAGATTCCAAGCCTTGAAGGATTAAGGAGATAGATGCTTAAAGATTGTATCTCTCATATAAAATGATTTATTTATCAAACATGATACAGTATACAACTGTTAATGAAAGTTATCCATTATCATTCCTATGACTAAAAGGCCAGAAGCTTCCAGTTTAATGCTTGCCCAGTCTCTGGGGAAAGTGTATGGAAAAGGTAGTGAACAATCATTTGACCTTTTTATAGTTAACTGTCTTAACTGTCGTTTTACTTGTAAATGTGGGTACCAGACATACTGTACAACCCACACAATCACTGTTTAATACAACAATGAAACATGTATGCCACGGCAGCATATTCATGAGTTTCCCTTACACACTTTTAAATCAATATTTCATATGATAAAAGTACAAGTTCTGTTAGAAACACTTCTCAGCCTGAATGTTAATGGTAGTATTATCTTGTGGATTAAAGACCTGTTATTGTCTTCACAGAGGTTTAATGAAATGCATTATGTCAGGGCAACTCACTTCCAGTGCAGATATTCCCCAGAGTTGCCTGCTCATGTCAGGATTTTGTTCTGTTTATATTCATGACATGTCTATCTAAGACTTGGCACTTCAATTCAAGTCAATTTATTCTTTAAAAGCACAAGTTCAGTGAAATGCACAATGTAATATACAAGAAGTCAAAAATATAATATAGTTGGAAAATAATACATTATATGCAAATTAACCAGAAAACAAAATGCTAAAATAAATATAAAAACAGCATATGAAATATATCTGAATACAAACACATACGCATAGATTTATACAGTACCACATTATACAAATATAAGAGAACAGTTAACAATTATCAGTAAATGATTTTTGGATAGCAATGTTAGAGATCAGTACAGAGCACCTCAGTAAATTTAATAATATGCCTTTTTATTTGTTACAGTAAAGATACAGCACACTTAATAAAACTTAACACTGTTTTTAATACAGTAAATACAGTAATGTATTGATATACAAATATTTATAAAATAAAATGTAAGTATAACCAAACACTTCTTTTTTTCTCTCAAATTAATGTTCCATCTGAAAAATCTGCGATCACCATTAAAAAATTGGAAAATGTGGGTAAATGTTACATATTTAAAATGTTAATTTGGGGTTCAGCTGTATTGAGAAAACAAATTTAAGTGCATGATAAAATCTTAAATGACAGTAATGTAAGGTTAAGAAGTTAATGTAAGTGTAACCTGATAGTTCTGATGTACTGGTATATAAAAGCAATTAATGTAACAATATTAGTATATTGCTAACTGGAGTATTTCGATAGTATTAAACTGTTACACGCTGCTACCAGACTCTGGCCATGAGCAGTGGTGTCCCCGTTCATGAAGACAGTATTGTACTGAAAGGTCCACTCATTGAAAAACGCAGTAATGGAAGCATTTGCTTTCACTGTATATCCCTCATCAATATAATGAATCCTTTTTTTCAAGCACACTTCTATAGTTCTACTCAACCACAAATTGGTTATGGATTCATTTTGAGTTTTGTCTGTCATTCGGAACAGGATAAATGCTACAGAACTTCAGAAGAGTAATTACAGGAGGGGATGACTTCTGTTACCTTGGCTGTTGATCATTTTTTAAAACCTGCAATGCACACAGTTTTAATCACAGCCTTGTCTTTTGATAAACAAAACACGATGACTATGGTTACCTTATGGTTTACTTTCGATAGCTGGCTGGGTACGGACATGTGTTAGTGTAAACTGGTTATTGATGGTTATCAATGTCCTGGACTTAACATTACTGAAACTTCATGCTTCTTGCAGAGCTTTAATGCACTTTGAGTTTTAAACAGTTGTATAAATGTTTGCCTGCAGTGGTTTAACAGTTTGCATGGTATGCTTTTGAAACCAAATATTTCCAAGTTATGAACAATTCTCTTCATTTTGGTACTTAAATGCCAAAAAAGTGTCAGATTATCTAGGTTCGACATTACTTATACTCCTCATTTTTTATGAAAGCTGTTGCAAACAGAAAAGATATATATTCACACTTTTTAAAAGATGTCTGGGTTAAAATTCCTAAAAATGCTTTTACCATTTAGCACATAGTTACCTCTATGATGTAGATGCCTCAACATATTCAATGTCCTGCTTGAAGTGTCGTATATTATGTGTTACACTCACGTATAATTGTGAGAACAAGGAGCACAAAGCAACAGATTTGATTGTCAGGACATAATTTGTGTGCCTTCTCTATTTGAGATTAAAGTGCACCTATTAAATATTGTCATTTCTCCCTTTGAGTTTGCAGCACCATGATTGAAGAGTGTTAACCACTGAGCTTTGCTCCTTCCTTGAACTTTTCTGAACTATTTTTTTTTCTCTCTAGTACACCAGCCCATCTTCAGTCATCCATCCACCCAATTGGTTACTTGTGCCCACCAATCACATCTGCTGTGTCCTTCATTTGCATAAAGCACTTTGTCAGTGCAATGCTGAGCATGTAAGTTACCATAATATTAATAAATATCAACAAATACAAAAAATATGTATTGACTAATGTTCCTTTTTCTATCATGTCACCAAATTTCAACAAAAGCCAACAAGGCATTCTTGAGATTTTGGGGTATTTAGTTTTTCAATTACTGGGGGCATAATTATATATATAGATTAGTGATACGTGTGACACATGTGTAAGGTACCAGAAATCCATCCATCCATCCATTTTCCAACCCGCTGAATCCGAACACAGGGTCACGGGGGTCTGCTGGAGCCAATCCCAGCCGACACAGGGCACAAGGCAGGAACCAATCCTGGGCAGGGTGCCAACCCACCACAGGACAGGTACCAGAAATGGTGATGGAATAACCACTTTGTGGAATATGAAAGGATTTTTAGTAGTATAAATGGAAGTGTAACTGCATTTGAAGTAACATTGTATTCATGAAGGAAGATCAAATTGGGTAAGTACAGTCCAAAGGGTAGTGCTAGAGCACCTTCCTCTGGAATATTAGCCACCATAAATACTGTACAAAGGGGAAGAAATTGAAGAAGAAGAATTCCCTTTTTGAGTAAATTGTTATATGATTGGATTGTAAAGGCCAGAAAGAAGTTGCTGTTTTGTTTTTTTTTCCTTGGCTGTTTAAGAAAGGTAGATATTGGGTATAATATCACTTTCATTTTCATTCTGTGGAAATATTTTACAATGGGGAGAGACAGTTGTGATTTTAGAATTTAAATTTTTTGGTAATCCTTGTACCTTGTTTCTTCACTAAAACATTTTCCTGTTTTAGTATTTTCTCAATCTTTTTTTTTTGGATTTCTGCACTTTAACTTTTTTTCCTCTGTAAGGTATCTTGAGGTGGTTTGTGTTATTAATAGCCAGACCATTTTCTATCTCAAGATCGGGGAACTAAAGCCTATCCAAGCAGCAATGAATTCATGGCAGAAACGAACACTAAACAGCACGCTGGTCATGGTATTAAAAGTGCTGATTCTTGTAATGTTCTGGCGATATCACTGTGGCCACACTTAGAACTAAAATACAAAATATCGTAAGTGCATTCATAATTTGTCTTCAGCTTACAAAATAACTTCAAAGACAATTTTTTAATGTACTGTCAGCTTTACACAAGTAATGCTCTTTTTTATTTATTTGTTACTTTGCCCTTTATTTCCATTTCATCATTGTATTGCTTTTTGAGTTTATTTCCTCTTGGGTGCTGTTATTTTGTGCATTGTTTGTACAGACATTGGAGATATGTGTGTCTGCATACTATGGTACTATGACGCAGCTAGGCCTTGTGATTTCTCAGGCAGCAAAAATAAAAAAAGGGGGACGGTATTCAAAATAGCCCACAAAACAAATCTCACCCCAAAGCAAGCTGCACCTCAGGAAAGTAGGCAGCTTTAGGTCTGTCTAGGTCTCAGAAGGTAGGACAGACTTTAAATTGAAAACAACACCAAAGAGTCTTTAAAAAAAAAAAACTTGACGTATGTCTCAGCAGAGGGAGAACCGTGAAAACTCTGGCTAGAGTCTTCCACAAATAGTTCACAAATAATCTTTATAAAAGAGGGTGTTTATTTTCCAAAAAAACATAAAAGCAGCTTTTTAAAGAGAAGGAGTTGCCAAAAAGGCAATCCAAAGTGAACAACTCCTAACTTGAAATACACTAGAGTAACAGAGCAAAATATGACAAAAACCCCAGCAAAATCCAAGAAAACATGATGCTTATGAAACTCAAGAAAACCTACCAGCAAATATTCAGATGAACGGCAGGAACTTGCTGCTCCAGCCTGAATATAAAGGTCTAAGGCAGTCACCTAACGGTAAGGTAAGGGTGACTCTGACCCTTGGGGATCCATCCTCAAAATATAAGACACATGGTAGAACAAAACTATACACATAGAAACTAAATAATCACAAAATAAAATAATAGTCATGTATAATACCCAACAAGATAAACTATAAAAATATGTATCAATATTTTCATAAATGAAAGAAGAAACTAAATAATCACAAAATAAAATAATATTCATGTATAATACCCAACAAGACAAACTATAAAAATACGTATCAATATTTACATAAATGAAAGTAACTAAAGCATCCAAAATGAACAATGTGACCTGTAAAATCACGGTTATTAAAAATGGCCACATGCATAGAATAATAATGGAAATAATAATAGGATAATGGAAAGACTTAGCAAGAAAACTTTGTTTTAAAGCTCTCATCTTATACAACATTTGGCTAATAGCTTGAATTTACTAAACTCCTTAAAACTTGACTATCTACACTGCAAAAATGAATATGCAAAACCAAACAAAAAAACTTTAAATGGAAGTTGTTTTGCTTTTATTTAGCAAAGAAATCTTCCAATGTGGCAAGCAAAGTTTACTTGACAAGATTTTTTAAAGTAAGTTAAATAATCGCAAGTATACATTTTTGGTTATGTAAATAATTCTTACAATAAGGGAAACAAGATTTAATGTCATGATGTAAGTTGCTTAGAATTCATTTGTTGCATTGTATGTCTTGACCATTTTTTGGCCTACATCTTTATTTTACTTCTGACCTTATATAATCTCTACCGCTCAATACAATAACGGTGGTTCATCAGGCATTCTTCATTTCTTATTCATGTGTCTCATTCCATGCAAACTGGGCTGTTTTTCATGAAAAGTGTGATTTGGGATTTTCATCAGATCTCCTAAGCGTCTTTTCACTATTTTTGGGAAAGATGAGTGTCCGTTTCTTTGTGTGTTTGTATGCCTGTAAGTATTTTGTGGACATTATAACCCTAGAATGACCAGACTAATTCTTATAAACTTTTATTGAGAACTTGCACATTTCGGTCTTAAGAGCTGGTTAGATTTTCGGCCAATTCCAGCTATTTAGGATCGAGCTTTGAAAGTTCAAAGTTTTTAAAGCCAGTACCAACAACAGCCAAACCACTGGTCAGAAGTTCACAAAATTTGGCATTTAGATTTTGGACTTCGAAAGAAGGACTTTTGTGAATTTTGAGTTCCATCCAAAATTTCAGCTTTGAGCTTTTAAAGTTCGGAATTTTCAAACACAGTAGTACTATTGCAGCCTGCATATATTTTAGTAAATTCATACCATGTACTCCTGTTGTAAAAACTGAGAAAGTCATGTGCTAGCCATATAAGATTTTCATGTCACAATGTGTAATTAATTGTCAAAATACTCTTATCCCTCAACACTTTTTCTGAATCTCTTTTTCCTTATGCCAGTCACAGCTCGGGCAAAATTAGAATCTATCATTACAGCATGTTGGAGGAGACCTGAGTTCCTAGAAAAATATCATATGCGATGTCTAGAATCGGGAACAGGAATTGAACTGAGATTCCTTTTGGTCTGCGGTGGCACTTCTAAACACTATACTACTGTGGTGTCCTGTTCAAATTGCCAAACATCTGACATCTGTATAACTATTTATTTTTCATTGGTTACAAATGATTTATGCGTGTTTTATCACAAACAATGTAGCGCATACAGCCTACTCCAAAAATGACTGTGCTCAAATATTTTTCATTTAAAATGGATGAATTCAATGACATATTATAGTACATTGTAGTGCTGTTCAAATTGAACCCTTTAAAGAGTTGACCACATACTCTGTAATTTATTTATTTATTTTTAACTTCTGTTCCAAGCCTACTGTTCTTGCCAGAATCTTCGAAGATTCATTACAGGAATTAATCATTTAACAATATATTTAACACAGTGAGCTGAATGTCCAGGCCTTTGTTACACTGTGCAATACTGCAGGAAACAACAACTCCCTTGTACAAGACAGCAGACACATTATCTTGTCAAAGTGATTAATTTGGCGTTATAGAAAATATTACCTCTAATGGATTCATCAAAATTACTCTTTAACCTGAAGAATAACCTTCTAGAATGTTCAATATGCATTCCTTAGAATTATTGCTGCTGCATTAATAATTGCTATGGTGGGTATATATTTTCAAAATTACAGTATATTCAATTTTGTCTCGTTGTTCTATCTGATATGAAGTTGGAAACCAAAGTGACAGAGTTTTTACAGCTAGTGAATCAAACCTGTACAAGAACTTCTTATATGCTGTTTTAAATTATGTGTAATTTTATGTTTCTTTCTGTGCCACCCTGTCCCAGATAAATTGGAGTCACCAAACTCAAATGTATCAAAAATTCCATTTCATTAAAAAAATCACCCAAAGATGGTACAATAAAAGGAAGAACACAGAAAATGAAACAAAACAGCATACAACAAAAACCATAGTTTTTGGACTAGGCCTGACTTCACAGGGTGTGACAGCTTCTCCACTTGTCCATCTTCCAAACACAGTGCTTTAAACACCAAATGTTGCGTACATGTTTCCACGCTCACTTCAAGATGTGAAAAAAATAACTTGGCATAAAGGCACGTACATTTTCACGGCAGCCTCACTCCATGCTTACGCACTTTTCTGCTCAGTTTTGTGAACGGGTGGCACCCAGCATCAAAGCAGTGCTACTGTTTCTGTTTGGTTTCCCTTTCTTTTCATATTCACATCCATGACACAGGCTTTATCAAATGCAGCAAAATGAATTGTGTATTGTTTACAAATTTAAGGCACTTGATTGTAATGAATCTGTAGCAATATAATGGTGTACAATATGGTCAAACTATCCCAAATACCATAGCTGCTGTAGCTTTGTTAGAAGATATTTTAAAAGGAAGAATTAGAGAGAGCACGTATTTACAGATGATAATGACTGGCTTGTAAGTCAATTTAGATTTTCAAGAGCTATCCTGTTGGAGTTGTGTGCTGTTAGAATACTAGAATGTATTAAATAATGTGCTACTTTAGTTATGATGGGGTTTGAAAAACTCGTAAACATTAGTTTTCATTTTTATAGTATATTTCACTGTAAAGTTTTCATTTTTATAGTATATTACATTTTACACATAAATTGTTAACTACGTTTAAATAATGGTGCTACTTTAGTTACGATGGGGTTTGAGAAACTAGTAAATTAAACATTAGCTTTCAGATGAAGTGTATGACATTCTACTTTAATGACAAAATAAATGAAAGTTCAAGATTAAGTTGACATTTCAACTTTAATCTCGACATAGACCTTGTTTTCTTCAACGTGTCTCTATTTATTTTCTTCTCTGTGGCCCTAATTCCGCTTCCTTATGACACTCTTTGATATCTGACAACTTCTTTTTTACTTTAGGCACTGTATGACTTTCTGAACTTGAACTTTTGAGTGCCTTCACCAAGCTGTGCCACTCCACTCCATCAATTTCCTTTTGTTGCTTATACCACTGCTTAAGCCACCAAATAGTACATTTTTCCTTGCCTCCACTTCACTGAGCACAACTTCCATTTCACATTTTCTGAAATTCTTCTTTTTTACATGTGCTTTTGACATTATCTTTAAACAAAACATTGAACAGATTATATTGATTTGCATATTGAAATAGGCATAATTCTGGGATGAGTCAGGGTGGGGCTGTAGGCACGTGCATTTGCATTAAAATTCATGTTGATTGGGATTTAAATAGAGAAATTGCATAGATCTTTGCTTACGCATAGTTTTATGCATCTGATTTTTTTTTCTTGTACTTGTACTTACTCTATGTGAGTATGAATTCCAGTCTGAATTCTATGCAAGGTGTTATACATGAGGTCACAAATCTTCTTCCACTTTCTTAATCTTCTGTCTGTCACTCTTAATATTAACCCAGCCCACTATACCACTGGAAGACAGAGTTTTTTAAAATCCATTTACTGTTTACCCCTGTGACAATCCCAAGAATGTTATATGGAGTTAGAAATGATCTCCTAACTCTGAAAAGTCTAAGTCTGTGGTATTACTGCAAGAGGCGAAAGGACCAGGATATAATAACATGAACCCAAAATGTAGTCAGTGCCAGGCAAGATAAAAACCTGGAGATAATATATCGAGCAACTAAAGCACTGGGGTAAACCAAACTAACCTAGCACCTGTCCTACTTAGCAGATAAATTAACTAGCACTACAGACGGCTGTTTAGTTTTTATCCAACAGAAGGATAATCTTGACTTGTGCCACAGCCATATTTATTCCAGAACTTCCACTAATATCACAAATGAAATGACATCAGTCATGTGACCCATAATTCACACTGCATAAATAACAAATGGGAAAATGACAATAAATTCAAACTGTGTCTAAACTATTTCCCAACAATACAAACTACGAAAAATAAAGTGTATTATGATATTGCTGTTTTGCAGGCTCTTTCTCACAATCCATGGTTTGCTCAATGCATTTAGCATTTTCATGATCTGGATTAGATAGCTCTGTAGTGTCCAAGATTAAGGAGGATCACATCTCTTAGCCTGTCAGTGTAGCATATGCCAATTAATCCGAGAATGCCTGTCCTAGGGTAACCCATTCTCCTTTATAACATAGACCATAAAATAATGTCCCAAATCCCATACTCTTACTACACAGTCAGGATTAACTGCTATTATAGTTCAATACTTTCCCCTTTCTTTTACATTCTATAACCCACTTGCAACTAGAGAGAACCAGAACAGCCAGGAGAAAAAGTTACAAATTTACTCATATATTATCAAATATTATAACTAGTGCCATAAGCAAAAGCAAATAGAATGTGGCTTTGCAAACCATGCAACCTAATAGTGCTAGATGTATATTTCCAGGTGATGCGTAAACTTGTATTTAAACTCAATTCTCTCTAGTAAGCTTATTTCTGGTCAGCTCTCTTCAGGTCATCATCTTGTCTGCCACCTTTTTAGCCAACTCATTGTCTGCATAGGGCCAGGCAGCATGGCCTGTCTGATTATGGCTGCCAAGAGGAAGATGGAAAATGCCAGACAGAGGATAAACTTTTGTATGAGCCATAATTTAAATGAATTGTGTGGCTTTTTGACATGCCTCTTGAATCACAGCCCCATTCTAGCCCTGACCTGCTTTGTGAACATTTTCTTCAAATTCAAAGGGATGCACAAATGTAGTTTCAAACAAACAAGAAGGAAAAGGTAATTAAGTCATAAACTGGCTGAGGCATGCTCTTATTAATGAAAGTCTGGGGGTAACAAAAACTGGTTTATCCAGCTTCACATTAAAATTAGCTCAGTGTTTCCCAAACTCGGTCCTGGGGACCCCCTGTGGCTGCAGGTTTTTGTTCCAACCAGCTTTTGTTTTTAATTGGACTCCTGGGCTAATTAAGTGGTGTATTATTTCCTAAGTTCTGTGTTTTGGGGAACAACATAGAAATTAGAAAACTAAGTTAGGTAAAACAAAATATATTAAAATGTACCAAGCAGTTATGTGGGAATAATGTATTTTTTCTTTTTAACAGTATTTTCATCTTGATTTTCTTTTTTTTTTATTATATTTTTATTTTATTAATTTTCATTGTAATCATTCCATACAAACAGATCCATTTATAACCCAACAAATTTGAAAACAAATCAAACCCCATCCCTGAGAAGGAGAGCTTAGCTAAAGGAAAATTTCTTTAAGCTTTTTAATAAGGCAACATTAGACAAAAGAAGGGGAGAAGTAAATATCTATATAAATAAGAGATGGAGAAGGGAGTTAAATACAATAATAGTTAATTCTCTTATTCTAAAATAATATTGATTAAATCCTGCCAAGTTTTGAAAAAATTTTGTACAGATCCTCTAACTGAAAATTTGATTTTTTCCAATTTCAAATAATATAAAACATCAGTTTCCCACTGACTTATAAGAGGAGAATTAGGATTCTTCCAATTTAACAAAATAAGTCTGCGTGCCAAGAGTGTAGTGAATGCAATCACCGTTTGTTTGTCCTTCTCCAATTCAAGTCCATCTGGAAGGACACCAAACACAGCTGTTAGTGGGTTAGGAGGGATTGTGATACTAAGGCTGTCTGAGAGGCACTTAAAAATCTTTGTCCAAAATGATGTTAGTTTGGTGCAGGCCCAGAACATGTGACCCAGTGAGGCAGGAGCTTGGTTGCAGCGCTCGCAGGTCGGATCCTGGCCTGGAAACATTTTGGACAGTTTTAAGCGAGACAGATGAGCTCGATATATAATTTTTAGTTGAATAATTCTATGCTTTGCGCATATAGAACTCGAGTGAATTCTCTGCTTTGCTACCTTCCACTCCTTTTCTGATATATTGATTAAGAGATCTTCTTCCCAATGTCCTCTTGGATCTTTGAAAGGTAGGGACTCTAATAAGATTTTATATATTGCGGAAATAGTTTTTGTTTCCTCGGAATTGAGCAGTATTTTTTCCAGCATTGTGGAGGGTGCAAGGTGGGGGAAATCGGGCAATTTCTGTTTAACAAAATTTCTAATTTGAAGATAGTAAAAGAAATGTGTAGCTGGGAGGTTAAATTTTGAACGTAATTGTTCAAAAGATGTAAATATGTTGTCTATATAAAGATCTCTGAGCATTTTAATCCCAAAACTTTTCCAGGTATTAAAAACTGGATATACTTGCGAAGGTTGAAAGAGGTGGTTCCCTTGCAAAGGTGCCACTGATAAAAGATTTTCCATCTTAAAATGCTTCCTAATTTGGTTCCATATTCTGAGTGAGTAAAGCACAATTGGGTTATTAGTATATTTGCGATAACTTTCATTTATTGGAGAGCAAAGCAGGGAATATAAAGAAGTACTACAGGATTTTACTTCTATTGCAGACCAAGCCTGTGTATGTGCATTTATTTGTGTCCAGGTTTTTATGGCTTGTATGTTTGCTGCCCAGTAATAAAACTGAAAATTAGGTAAAGCCATGCCACCTTCTGCCTGAGGTCTTTGTAGGGTCGCTCTTCGGATACGTGGGTGTTTTGAGTTCCAAATGAATGAGGTTATTATTGAATCTAACTGTTTAAAAAACGATTTATTGATATATATTGAAATGTTTTGAAATAAAAAGAGAAGTTTAGGAAGGATATTCATCTTAACAATGTTAATTCTTCCGGCTAGAGTGAGATGAAGGGTTGACCATCTATGCAAGTCTTGCTTAATTTTTTTCCATACAGACGCCAAAATTTTGTTGATAAAGAGCTTTATGTTTACTTGTGATATTTACCCCTAGGTATTTAAACTGATCTGCTATGGTAAAAGGTAGGGTGTCTAATTTAATATTATATGCTTGTGAGTTCACTGGAAAGAGTATACTTTTATTCAGATTAATTCTAAGACCAGATATCTTTTGAAATTCTGTTAGTGCTGTTAAAACAGCAGGGACAGTGTTTTCTGGGTCCGATATATATAAGACCATATCATCTGCATATAGAGAAATTTCTGTTCCAGTCCTTCTCTGACAATCCCCTTTATCTGATGAGAATTTCGGCAGTGAACCGCCAGTGGTTTCAATAGCGATTGCAAACAACAGTGGCGACAAGGGACATCCTTGTCTGGTACCACGTTCTAGTTTAAAGTAGTCTGAGCAAATTTTATTAATACAAACTGAAGCTTCTGGACTGGTATACAGTAGTTTAATCCAAGCACAAATATTCGGGCCAAACCCAAATTTCTCCAATGCAGTGAAAAGGTAATTCCATTCGATCATGTCAAATGCCTTTTCTGCGTCTAATGATAGTAATATCTCTGGGGTGTTTGATTTTGCTGGTGAATATATAACATTAAACAAGCGTCGGAGATTTGAAGATAGATGTCGGCCTTTAATAAATCCAGTTTGATCTTGTGATATTACCGAGGGCAGCACTTTCTCCATCCTTCTAGCTAGGATTTTTGAGAGTATCTTAACATCATTATTCAGGAGTGAAATTGGTCTATATGATGCACATTGTAACAAGTCCTTATTTTGTTTAGGAAAGACGGTGATTAATGCTTGTCGAAATGTTTGAGGTAGTATTTGGTGGTCTTTAGCTTCTGTAAATGTTACCAATAAGAGTGGAGCTAGCTGAGTGGAGAATTTCTTATAAAACTCTACGGGGTAACCATCAGGGCCTGATGATTTCCCGCTTTGTAGTGACTTTATAGCGTCTAGTAATTCTGTTAGCGTTAGAGGTTTATCTAGTTCCTCAGCACTTAAAGCATCTATTTGTGGTATTTGTGAATTATCCAGAAATGCATTAGATTGCGTGTTGTCTTCTTTGGGCTCAGTGGAATATAAAGACTTATAGTAATCTCTAAATGTGTGCATTATTTTATTATGGTCGATGATTTCTTCTCCATTCTTGTTGGTGATTACTGGTATTGCATTGTGAACTTCTTGTTTATGAATTTGTTGAGCTAAAAGCTTATTAGCTTTTTCTCCGTGTTCATAGTAATGCTGTCTAGACTTATAAATAAGTTGTTCAGTTTCTTTAGTTGTTAAGATGTTAAGTTCTGTATGCAAGGCCTGCCTTTTCCTGTGAAGAGCTTCACTTGGACGCCTGGCTTGTTCTTCATCTATTCTAGTAATTTCATTTCTTAGCTCTGACACTTTCTTGGTTTCTAATTTATTTCTATGGGAAAGATATGAAATAATCTGGCCTCTTAGGAAGGCCTTTAGAGTTTCCAGAGTGTTCCTGCAGAAACCTCTGTAGACATGTTTGTCTCTAGGAAGAAGCTGATTTGTTTGGATATAAATTCTGTGCAGTTCTCGTCTGCCAATAAAAGAGGGTTAAGACGCCATCTGCGAGGTGAGTACGAGGGGCTTATTGATTTTAGCTCCAAGACTAGAGGGGCATGGTCAGAGATAACAATTGTGTCATATTTGCATAATTTAATTGTAGGCAGGAAATTATTATCTATAAAAAAATAATCAATTCTTGAGTAGCTATAATGCACTGGTGAGTAGAACGAATATGTTCTTGAGTTTGGGTTAAGAAACCTCCAGGGGTCTGATAAGTTGTGATCCTTTAAAAACTGTGTAATTATCTTTGCAGTATTAGATGTCGTCCCCCCTGTCACAGGAGTCCTATCTAAGAGTGGATTTAAAACACAGTTAAAGTCCCCAGCCATTATAATTTTATGAGTGTTCACACTGGGAATGGATGCAAATAGATTTTGCATGAATTCCTTATCATCAACATTGGGTGCATAAACATTTATCAAAATCATTTTACTGTTATATAAGTTGCCCATGACCATCACATATCTCCCTTCAGGGTCCGACACTACCTCTGATGCTACAAAAGGAACTGTTCTATGTATGAGAATTCCCACCCCTCTAGTTTTCTTTATAAAGCTAGAATGGAACATTTGGCCAGTCCAGTCTTTTTGTAATCTGAACTGATCCTTGGTTAGTAAGTGGGTCTCCTGTAAAAATACTATTTTAGCGTTTAAGCCTGTTAGGTGAGAGCATACTTTCTTTCTCTTTAATTCGTGATTCAGGCCTTTAACATTCCAGCTCACAAAGTTAACTGTCCCATCATGGAGACATTGATTCTGAGTTTTTAATGTCATTTTATAGTTTTAATTGGTAATATGGCAGTTTTAATCTTAGTTTCAAGATTCCCCAGGAGTTGTTGCATGTTAGCCTGTTGCTGCATTGATATTTATAATTATAAGGATTATAAGAATAGATTAGATATAACCTGCTCTCCTTCTCTCCCCCCTTTATCCCCCCACCCCCCCCATTTTGCCTCCCCACATGAGGCTAGACCCCACTTCGCGATGTTCCAGTCCTCTGACATACGAAGAGACAGAGCACGTCCAAAACAAAACAAACCCCACCCTGCAGCGGCGTTACAGAATTAAAACAGAGATATCTTTTACAGTTAAATCCTTAATACTATCTGCCGAAAATGTTCTCATTAACAATATTTAATCTTGAACCAATCTTCAGCGCTTTTAAGTTAAGATATTAAGGTTAAAAAAAAAAAAAAAAAAAAAAAAAAAAACAACCCTGGGAGTGATTTTAAAAACTAGTCCAGGATAAACCTGGTAATTCATACTGTAATAGTATAATGGTAATTGTATAAATAGTAGAACAAGCATTAAACCAAGGGTATGTAGTTAAACAGTCTACTTTAAGGTATAGTAAAATAAAAAAAATAAATAAATAAATAAAATAAAAAAAAATAAAATAAAATAAAAAAAAAAAAAAGGAAAAGAAATAAAAAAAATAAATAAATAAAACGAATCCTACTTTAATCACTTCCACATTTTCACACTCACGTCTATAGCTCTATAACTCTGATTAAAACATAAACATATAACATATAAAGTCCAGATATAAAAAAAATTTTAAAAAAAAGAGAATAAGAGATGTATAATTATAATACCAGTCTCTTTAAACATGGATCCAGCGATCAGATCATCGGTCTTTCCCGTGCCTTGATAGAATACGGCTCTTTAATTTTAATTAACTTTCAAAAAAAGTGTCGGAAACAGCTTCTTTAATTCTTTTTCAGCTTCTTCTTTGCTGAAGAAAATATAATGTCCGTCTTGAACTTCCACTTTCAGTTTGGCAGGATACAAGAGGCTGTATTTGATATCGGCTTCCCGTAGCATCCTTTTAATGTCGTTGTAGGATCTGCGTTTTGCAGCTGTTGATGGTGAGAAGTCGGGAAAAATACGAATAAGATTATTTTCGAATATAATCTCTTGCTTGTGTCTGAGAAGTGCCATCACATCAAGCTTACATCTTAGTCGTTCGAAGCGGACAATAAAAGACCTAGATTTAAAGGCGCTTGGTATCTTTGTGCGATAAGCCGTGGCTATCTCATTGTCGAGTTTAAAGTCATCTCCAATTATTTTAGACAGTAATTCTACTGCAAATTTCACTGGGCTTGAGCTTTCTCGTTTCTCAGGTATACCCTCAATTCTTATATTATTTCTTCTGCAACCATCCTCCAGGGCTGCAAGTCTGTCTCCAAGTTTTTTGTATTCCGAGTTCGCAGCTGTGGCTTTTTCATCGGCGTTAGATGCCATTTGTTCCGCTGTTTCCACTCGAGCCGTGAGTCCCTGCTTAACGTCTTCCAGCTGGTCTGAAACGTCATTAATATGATCATCAAGCCTTTTCAGTTGGAGTTAGTTTCTTCAATGTGTTCCACTAATTTCTCCAACATGCCTTTAAAGTTCACGTCGAAACGTTCAAATAGACGCGTTTCCTTATCTTTGTTATCCTTCTTGAGCTCAGTGGCCACCTTCTTAAGATCATTTGTGTTATCTTTCTTAAGCTCATTCATGGCCGTAACCATGGCAGTGGCCAGTGTAGTGTTCATCTCTTTCTGTGTAGCTATCTGTGTAGCTATCTGTGTAGCGATCATCTCTTTCAGTTCGGACAGTTCGCTTCTGCTTTCGTGCTCCGCAAGTGAAAATGCAGCTCCTGTTACAGGCTCGCGATGAGTAGATGAGAGCACGTCCTGCAGAGCCCTTTCTAGTCTCGAATGATCCTCAGTAATCGGCGATCCCTCGCGACCTGTATCACTTGCGCCTTCGCTCCCATTTTCACTCTCGACTGGAGACGATACAATGGAGCGGGGCCCCAGGAATTCTGCGCATTCTTCTGCCTGTTCCAGGTCAGTCTCCGTGATGCCATACCTTACACCTGCACTCAGGCCGGAAGTCTGTCCGGACTTCGATGCAGCTTTAAGTTTCTTTTCTGGTTCTTTCTGACTTTTCTTCTTGTTACTCATGCTTGTATATTGTAGTGGAAGTTCCTTGGTCGGGTTAAATACAGGATACCTCTAAATAATATGAAATACGTGGGAGAATAAAGCCGCTGCTAGCGGAGCTCTGCTTCAGACGTCCATCTCCTATAAACGGACCAAACCAACTCCATCTTGATTTTCATTCTACTTTTCCAGGTGTTCTAGTTTAATTAATCCATTATTTACTAATCAGTGGATCTGATGCTAAAGTAGTTGCAGCCTTTGATTATTCAGTGTTGTTTTCCTGGGTGTCTGCTGTGCTCGTTTTTAATTGTCATTAATAAGATATAATGAAGAGAAAAACTGCACAGAGAAAGGGCAAAATATAATGAAATCAACAAAGGAGGGAACTACGTAAGTGATGTTTTGTAAGCACAGAGTGAACAAATATTCTATACACTCAGTATTTACATTGCACTAAAAACAACTTCATGGCTTCATGGATGTTATAATAATTCAGCATTTCTATGACACTATAATTTATAGGCAATGTCCAAACCTGAGCTCCATTACAGTTCAACACAGCTACCCAATTTACCTTGAGACTCCAAAAGAGATTTTAACTCTCCATCGGGCACTTCTTTTAAAAATGTTATGTTTAAGAAGTCAATACAACAGTTAGACACACATAACAAACAACTAGCAGTAGCACATCCATCAATGTCATTTTTTACATCTCTTGAATTGGAATCTGTTGTCATTGAATGTTGTTTTTCCCATTTATGTCCCAGCTCTTTATTTTGTATTTTATATTTTTTTTTTATAACAGCAGTATTAGAACGCAACAATTCCACAGAACTACAAGAAGACCTGCACAACAACTCAGAGCAAATGAACTATGTTACTAATATTCCGCAGACCCTGTGTTATGCATGTTAGACCAACTATGATAACCAATAAAGTAAGCAGAACATTTCATTGAAAAAGTATTTAAATTGAAGTTCATGGCTGCCATCCTGGGTGAGAGGGTTGGATTTCTCACTTGAGGTGATGTTTTGTATGCTCCGATTGATTAGGTCTAGTCCGTTTAGAGTAGATCCACTGCCCTGCACTGCTTGTAGTACACACCTCACCTTACAGAATAATGTGTTCTTTCACTGCTGCATCAGAATAAAATCTTCAGGAAAACATTTCAAAATGTCAGACTTAACATGCTAAATTAATTTACATTCAAGTAGTAACTGAAGTAGAAACAGTGAAAGCACACAGAACCAAGACATGTGCAGGTGATAAACCTTACATCTCCTCATAGTGCTTTGTCTGCCGAGTACTAACATTCCCATTGCATAAATTAGAAATCATCATTTCTGTTAAACATTTTTATTCAGGAACACTCAATTATGAAATAATGTAAATCTTAGAATCAGGCAAATGCAGTAATTATTAAAGCCCATGGGAAAGCATCTAAGAAGTGTACCTCGTCATTCACTACAAAGATGCTAATAGGGACAAACAGTGTGAACAAAGATATCCAGTTAATCATCTTCCTTTTTAATATGTTATTTCTAGACAATAGAGTTATAACTTTTTGAATGTTTAGCCAAATGGTGGTTAAATATTTAAGGTATATTTCTCTTAATGCATTTTGAATGAGGTAGTGTGGTGCCTTGTGCAATGGCACCTCAGCACAGTTTCAGACTCCAGGCAACTTGAGCTTTAACTGTCATGATTAGGGCTGAATTTTAGGGTCTTGTTGCTTTTTCTTATTACACATCATTTCGCGTAACTGTCATTTCTACATGCATGGTCTCCAGGGTGATGACTTTGAGTTCATCAGCATGACAGCATAAAACGTCAGCATTTATACACCAAGCTTTATCCGATCTGAGGATCAATCCTTTAAACACAAAAAGAAACTTTCTCTTTGTTACTGATCTTTGTGTCTTGCCTGGTTTTGACTTCTTGCCGACTTTTTGACTTTGATTTGTGCCTCTCATCTGGGTTTTGGTGGCTTTGTGTATATTTTATTTGTTTTGTTTTACCTTCTGCATGCATCTCCTAGTTATCTGTTTCATGCCAAGGCAGGACAGTAATTGAATCACTGTGGAAGAGAGAACAGATAGCTAGACAAAAAAACTGTTCAAAAATGGAATTTCTGGTTTAATACAGATGTACTAAAACTTTTTACAGTAATATCTTGCAAATATTTTCACGGTTCAATGCAAGAAAATGAACAAAAACAAGAAAAGTAAATGCAGGTGTGATATACAAAAATGACAGTGCCACCAGAGCAAAAAGAGATAAGAAAAAAACAGAAAAAAAAGAACTTTCTTCCTCCGTCTTCTTACACAGGTGGTTCGAGAAGGACAGACAGAAAATAATCAAAAACAAAAAGTTAAATAAAAAAAATCAAGCACAAAAAAAAAAAATTATGAAAAATGAGCACCCACATCTACACTTTACTTTCACTCAAAAATGTGTAAAGCTGTGCTTATTAATATATACAGATTAAACACTCTTCTCACTGCTCATCAAACTCAGCATCCCTGAGGTTCACACTTTCTCAAATTTTGGACCCAGTCCATTTTGGTTTTTCGTCTATTGATGTCCCAAATTTAAGGATTTAATGGCAGCTGTGGGAAACCCAGGAATCACAGGTAATGGTATCCATATTGAATATTACTAAAATGGTTAATCATTTGTCATGTGTATGCACTTGGGAGACCATTTAAGGGCTCTGGTGATGGTAATTACCTGGGGCTGGCACTGTGTTCTCATGCCTTCTTTCTTCCTTCTTCTGCAGAATAGAAGACTGACGGCCTTTCCACCAATGATGTCACTTATGTTGACTGTCCTCCTGGACCCGCCCCTTCCTGCCTGGAATCCATATAACCAGAAGTTCAACCTTTTTCAGTTAGCTCTTTGTTGGACTTGTGTCTGAAAAGACATTACTGTTGTCTTTGGGAAAAGACCCACTTATTTCAACCTGCTTTACATTATACAGGGCCATGGATGTGCCCCAAACCTTTGTCTGTGTTGCTTCTCTCCTTTTACACATTATTTAATACTAAAATGACTTTGCTTGCATTATGGTGGGATTAAATGTTATTTTAGTTGAAAGATACAGTATTTGTGAATGCTGTAAATATGTTTTTGAGGATGAGGATTAAAGTTGTTGTAATTAGTTTTTGCTGTGAAAATTGTAGTGAAATAATATTATTGGTTATGTCATCAGTGAAAAATATGTCGTTGACTAAAAAGAAATCTTAACTAGCTGAAGCTAATTACTAAGTACTCAAGTTTCTAATCATATCATTTTGGATGTGCTTTGTGTTCTGCCAAAGTGAAAGCAACAAGAACAAAGTTTATTGGGAAATGAAGAGGAAAAAGGAGGTCAGCCCCTGAAAGGTCAAAGCCGAACTGAAATGAAATACTGAAACTCAATACGTACATAACTCAATAATGTTATTTGTGACTTTCTGAAAAAAAAAAATTTGAGCTAACACCACAGAAGATTTTTTCACAATATCCACAACCTTGGACACCTGCTTAAGTATTATTCTAGTATTATTCTAGTGTAATTCATCACAACCTGCTGTACTCATTAGTAATAACCTACAAAGCTTTAAATAACCTCGCACCAAACTACATCAGTGACCTCCTCCATCACTATGTGCCTTCCCACCCACTAAGGTCCTCTGATTCTGGTAATCTTGTTGTGCCCCTCACTAATCTACACTCTATGGGTGACAGGGCCTTCAGCTGTATAGCGCCCAGACTCTGGAATGACCTACCAAAATTAATCAGGTCAGCTGACTCCATGAATTCTTTTAAAAAACAACTCAAAACTCATCTGTTCAGGAAGGCTTTTAGCTCTACTTGACTTTATTACCTTTCTCTCAGTTTACTTCTCTGTCAAGATGCCAACGTAACCTGTGTGTGTGTGCTAGACCATCAATTATGTTGTCTGTTTTTTTTTTCAGAATTTACTGTCTTAATCTTCTTTATTTATTTATCTGGTTTGTACAATGCTATATACTGTATATTCTGCCGTTCTTTATTATATTCTGTAAGTGCCTTGAGCATGGGAAAGGCGCTATATAAATAAAATGTATTATTATTATTATTATTATTATTATTATTATTATTAGCAATGGGGCATCGTTACCAACAGCCAAAACACTTCGTAGAGAGAATGGAGGCTTTTGAATATCTTTATTTTGGTATTATTTTTTTATATGGTATACTGTCTGTATCGCATTCATTGTATTAAATATGCTGAGGGAGACAGGAAAGAGCAAGATAACATTCTCAGAACTGCTTAATGCAATTCAGGGATGCAAGGTAGGAAGCAAACTATCACAGGGTCCTCTCCTGCGCATACCCATAGGGCCATTTAATAGTTGGCAATTAATCTAACCTGCACATGTCTGGAATATGGGAATTAAAACTAGAGTATCTACAGACATGCAGACATGGAAAGAACGTGCAAACACTACACAGACAATAACCAGATATGGGATTTGTATCCAGAATATTAGATCAGAAATGTAGCAGCACTAACCACCATGCCACCCTTGCTGAAACCATTCATTTATGTAATTGTCTCCCCTTTCCAAGGCCACAATACATTTTACAACATGGTACTTAATTTAATTTTTAGTGCCAAGAAAATTGCGCATTGCTTTCATTATTAGCGTAATTACAGAGGCCTGTACAAAGAGAATAGGTCTACCTAACAGTACTCCATCTGTCTTGCAAACTGTACACCAGTGTCCTAAAGATAAACTTTTGCAGATTTCTTGTGGTCTAGTTTGGTGAAAGTATGATCATAATGGTTGCACATCTGAGTCACTTGTATCTTCATCTCTCATTCCTCTCATTATTTGTATTATGTAACATCTCATTTACATGAAGTGTCTACAGCGGCTTAACCACATCAAATATGGGTGCTCAACCAGGCTAATTAGTTTCACACAATTGCTTTGCTTCATAAATTGCTTTTGGCAGTTTTCTTAATTCTCTCTCTGGTTCAAGGTACAACCTCATTGTTTTGGGGATCTCGATATC
The DNA here is from genome assembly GCF_900747795.2 of Erpetoichthys calabaricus. Lineage (NCBI taxonomy): Eukaryota > Metazoa > Chordata > Cladistia > Polypteriformes > Polypteridae > Erpetoichthys > Erpetoichthys calabaricus. Next base: position 302,693,215 of record NC_041394.2, on the reverse strand, counting down.
AAAGTCCTTTGTTCTGCTGTGAAATTTTCTCAGAGACTATGAAGACATTCGTCAAGGTTAACTGTCTGCTTGAAGGTAAACAGGAAACTTGTTAATATGCCTTCTTATCTGCAGTCTATTTACACACTCCACTGTTTGAATCAATTTGTAATGGCAGAGCTCTCTCAGAAAAAAGGAAAAAAGTTTTAAAGTTAAGTTTTTATTAACTAGAGTTGTAAGAGACATTTCCACATGAGCAGTCAGTGTTACACAGTGCTCACAGTCACAAGGTGGTTTAAAACAGCACACAGTCTTACAATGCTTCCTGTTCATTTTCTAAACTTGTAAGGAACCATGGAACAGGACACCAGCTACCTGTAGGGCAAACTGATAGATAGCAGATATTTAGACTGTAGGAGGAAAATGAAAATCCAAAGAAAAAGTCAATTAAACCTGTCGAAGGTCATCTTAACTGAGAATTACATCCCAAGTTAGGTGAAATAGCAACACATACTTTAGCACTAATTCTGGTGGACCCCTTGATTACACTCACAACTGCTTGCTTCAGGCAGGGCTGACCAGCCACCTTGCACCACCATAATGGCACAGCAGGTGGAGTTCGTGTTAAACCTCAAAGTTAAGGATTATGGGAGGAGGGAGCAATGTAATGAGCTCTACGTCTAAGCTCTTCAGGTGGTTTTGGACTGCATGAAGGTAAACCTAATAATGCCAATTAATAATAATAATAACAAGAATTCATGTGTATAGCACCTTTCCTATTTTCCTATATCCAGAGAAGCCAACTGTAAAGCAGCCCATAAGCAGCAGGTAAGGGGCGTCCATGAATACAGGATTTAGAAGAGCAACTCGATCAGATGCGTGCCCCAGCTGCTGAAGTCCATGGGCTCTGATGTGTCACTGCCAGTGAGTTTTGGATTGGACCATGGATTTGGGTCATCTCGCAGAGAGCTGAGGTAAAAGTGTGGCATAGTGGTTGCCGCTGACCCCAGATGAGGCACAGGTAGATGGTGTGCATGAAAGGACAAAAGAACAAGCATCTGGGAGCAGGCGGTACTGCTAAAGATCTGAGCGGCGAGCACAAACAGTAGTGAAGTTTCCAACAGTCCATTTTAGGACCCCTCACCAGCAGATAGATAGATAGATAGATAGATAGATAGATAGATAGATAGATAGATAGATAGATAGATAGATAGATAGATAGATAGATAGATAGATAGATAGATAGATAGATAGATAGATAGATAGATAAACAGCTGACTAATGAGAATAGATGGAGAAGACACTATTTGATAGACAGAAGTGAATAATGACTGATAAATCAGAAGGTAACTAATATAGCTCTTAAAATTAATATTACAGTATATACACTTGTGTTTTGCATTTAGTTATAGCAGAGTAGCCCATATATCATCTTTTTCCACTGCATACCTTTCTTAAGAGAAAATCCTTATCCCGTTTGTTGCACTTTTGTTAAGGGGGCAAATATTTAGCCAGATGGTCCTTAAGAAGATTTAGTACAGCACACTCACATTTTGGATGGCAGATCCATTTGAGCAGAGTTTTGGCAACTTTAAAACTTAATAAAGTGGTTCATAGGAAAAGTATGTTAACTCAGATAATTAAAGTATAACTTTATACACAGTCTGTTTTGTTTCATATCGATTACTCAAAGCCTAAGTAGCTGTTGCTCAGATATCTATTTAAATAAGAATATTTTTGTCTGGAATAAAACTTCAACTTACAGAACAAATCTTGTCTTATAGGAGAATCACAGTGCACTTTCTAATGTTAAGTGTTGGCACGGCTCTCACATTGATCATTTTAGAATTTGGGAGGACTGGAATTTGGCCCGTCTAACAGTCTAGTCTACTTTGAAGGTGTAGCACTATGGGAGTTCAACATGTAAAATGCATACTTTGTTTTACTCTTTTATTTAAAAAAAACTAGTCAGTAGCTCCTCCACAAGTGCATTCTTAAGACAATTCTGGGATGTCTGAATTGAGAGTGGAGTTCACCTTAAATGGCCAACTGCACTTCTAACCTGGGCACTGACTGACATGAGCACAGTGGGCATCCTGTGATTGAGTATGAAAATGACAGGATTGTATTCTTCAGTTAACAATGAAAGAGAATGAAACGCACTCATGTAAAATCAGAACCAAATAACATCCAAATACTTTTACTCAGAATTGCAAGGGGCTGCTGACTACTCTGGCTGCTGAAACCTTCCCTGGATTGTGTGCCAGTCTATCGCAGGGCTTATTAAAACAATTACTCAAAGCCAAGTGCAGTTTCTACAGGGGGTACACTTTACATTTTACTACATTCCACTCAACAAGGCAGAGAGCGCTGCAGCAAATCAGATGCCGTGAAATGTTTTACAGTCCAGTTAAAGGATTTATAGCATTGCCATGCCAGTCTGTATCTAGAAAAGAAAAAGAAATGCTGAAAGGTAATTGCACAGTGAAAATGATATGAAAGTTAGAGACAGTTTTAAAGCTGGGGAACAACTCAAGTGTGTCTGAACGTTTTCAGTGAGGATTTAACTGAAGGTCATTGTAAATAATATTATCATTTATTATAATACCACTGTTAGGAAACCTAATAACAAAATGCAAATGTATTCACTGGCAAGGGATCATGAGATACTTAGGTGATCCCAAGATGGCACATGGTAGTTCTAACAGATAAAGCCAAGTCCGTCAGTTTAAGTATGCCCAGTGTGTCAAGTACTGAAAGTTGAGAGGACAGAATCTAAAGCAGTTAAAGGCTGAGAGATGGAAGCTGCTTTACGAGTTGTAAGCAATAGGAATGTTGGACAACCTCTCCACCAGACAGGCAGAGCAAGGCAATTTACAGGAAGACCGACAGGGGCAGCAGGTTGCATTGTGGACACCCTTTTGAGTTTTAATTACGAATAAGCACAGTGCTTTTGACACCTTAGTCTTTATGGATGTGAGAGATATAATTCCTTTACATTACATGTTAATTCTTCTAGGCACCTCACTCTACTTAGAGGAACTGCTTGCTTTAGCCACACTAGCATTGCGATTGTTAGTCTGTGGCAGGAACATCTATATTACAAGCTCCCCTGCAGATGGCGCCAAAGCTGCTCATCTCAAAATGGAATGCCAGCTCGCACTGCTGTTAACTGAATGCTGAAGTCATCCTCGGGTGATACAAGAGCCAGCGTTGTTACAATATGCATATACAAGTGTGTGGTGATGATGATCCGTGATCACTTGCTCACTTACCAGTAACCGGAACAGTCTGGTTTTATGCCTAAGAAGTCTACCATCGACCGCATCCTGGCACTGATGGTTCTCATGGAGTGCAAACTCGAATATTTTATATTTTTATATATATTTTTAGATAAGGTTAAGCTAAGGGCATGTACATCACAAGTTGAGCTCGTGGGCAGTTGTTTGGACCCTCAACCAGAGCTCATCCCTTAAAGGTTTCAAGCTGGGTCCCTCACCTTGAAAACAAGTTAACATGCTGCTGCTGGTCGTGAACAGCCGCCAATGAAGTGGTCGAACAATAATCGCAAGCAAGATGAAGCTGTGAGTCAACTGATACAGGGACAAAGCAAAGGCATATGAGTGAGAGCTGCAGAGAGTCAGCAAGTGGGTGTGACACAGACCCCTGAGAGGGTGAGACAGGAAGATTGTAAGCAAGATGTAACTGCTTTACTATCTGAGAAGAGAGACTGAAATCACCTATCATAATGGACTGATGCTGCTAACATTTAAGTGCTGCTGGGTTGTATCATGTAATTTGTTACATCTACTTGCTTTAGCATTGGCATGATATGATATGTTATTGCTCTAGCCATTAGGTAAGAAGAGTTTATGTGGAGATGTCCCCTAACAGGTGTAGGGTCTCTGGATTGCAGTTGATTGGGTGCAAGCTTGTAGTCCCTGAAGTAGGGTGTACAACTGCCATGGTATCAAGTGATACCCTGCAACAGTGAAGGGGTCCAGTAGCAAGAAGACATGGATGGTAGTAGCAGCTTTAGGACTGACTGATGGTAAGATATCAGACTTACTATAACAGGGATTCCCAAACTCAGTCCTGGGGGCGCACTGTGGCTTCAGGTTTTTGTTCCAACCAGCTGCTGTTTTTAATTAGACTCCTGGACTAATTAAGTGAACTATTATTTCCCAAGTTCTATGTTTTGGGAACAATATAGAAATTAGAAAACTAAGTTTTGAAAAAAAATATATCAAAATGTACTAAGCAGTTCTTTTTAACGTTTTCATCTTGATTTTCATTCTACTTTTCCAGATGTTCTAATTGTTTAATTAATCCATCAGTGTTGTTTGCCTGGGTGTCTGCTCTGCTAGTTTTTAATTGTCATTATTGAGATGCAAGGAAGGGAGCAAACTACACAGAGAAAGGGTGAAATATAATGAAATCAACAAAAGAGAGTTAAGCACTTAAATCTATAGCAAAAATAGAAATATTTCTAAATGTCTTATAAATGTAAAAGTCATGCTGCTGTGCTTTTCTGAATGTAGAATAGAAGAGGAAAAAAATACCAACTAATTAAATGAGATCAGTGCTATCAGGTGTTGTCACTGATTATAAATCTGTTTGGAACCAAAACCTGCAGCCACAGTGGGTCCCCTGGACTGAGTTTGGGAATCCCTGTACAATAAAATGAGTGTTACTGTAATCCAGAGTTCTTGTGAAAAACTCACTTGATGGGATCCTTTTTAACTCACATCTTAGTAGTAAAATGTGATGGTGTTCAGTGGCCTTCCTGAGGAAACAGAAGAGAGATAGAAATCAGCTGTCATAATGGACTGATGCTGCTAACATTTAGCCCAGTAAAGGTAACAACAAACTCACCTAAGTCTTACTCCTTGTTTAATTCTGTCAGGTTCATCCTTCTTCATCTTCCACTATTAATATGACTTCTCATAATGATGACCATGATGTTTTTAAGGAGTTGACATTGATGGATGCAGGCTACAGTTAGGTCCTTCTCAGATGTGTGCTGAACTTAAAGTTCTGTGCGCCCACATAACCACACAGTTGTATGGACCTCAGAGAGAACTTTAGTCAGCAGTAGCCTATCAGCCATTGGTATAGTTCAAAAACAGAAACAACAGATTTTACTGTATTTCAGCTCATTTTTGAGCATCTAGTTTTAATTTTAGTTTAGCTTTAATTTGTCAGCCACCTTTAAACTTTGTTTTTATTTTGTTTAATAAAGCACTGTTTTAGTAAGTTTAATTAAAGTTTACGTTAACAATAATAACATTGCATTAGACATGCTAAATATAGTTACTGCACCCATCAGTCTGTTTCCTAAGATTGTTTTGTCCGTTACCGGCTTATAGAAGGTGTAGCCTACTCTGACAACATCAGGCACATTGTAGGAATGAGCTTTAGGCCGGACCTCGATCTGTCACAGGACTCACCCACAACAGCCCTAGTTAAAGCCACCAACCAACCTAAAATGCACAAGTTTGGAATGAATTTATGATTGGATTTAAGTTTTATTTTTTCCCAGTGTTCTTCATCATCCTTTTATGTCTTTTTCTTCCCACTTGTGATTTTGCTTATAGCAAAATTCATTTCTGAAAATTATTTTAATTCTTGTTTACAATTTGAAGAGGCTGAATTGCCTTAATTTCTTCTTTGGTGCCATGTTTCTTTTTCTATGGGCACCACAAATTGTAGGCAATTTTTAAAATGTTGCACATGACGCAACCATAGCAACACTGCGACAGTATAAAAGTCAGTACCACACACTTCATGGGTGTCCGAGATTGATGATTCAAACCAAATGTCTAGCATTATTTACATTGTGATTGAGGGTATCCAGATCTCGATATTTATCTATAGGATTTTTGGTTATGATTATTTGTGTTTTGGCTTAGACATTTCAATTTGGTTTACAAACTTTGGTCCGTTTTCTTGACTATGTTTTTGACTCCTGGTCTGATTCTTCAAATCTGCCACGTCTCTACTATTGGCAGAATAGAAAGGGGAGGAAAGATGAAGAAAATCCAGGAGGACATGGAAGAATGGGCAAATACACAAATAGGCAAGGCACAGAAGGCAAAAGTTTAAAGAAACATTTAACTTTTAACCTTGAGTAGAAAAGCAAGGATAAAAGCATTTTGAAATGATTAAATTAAGAAAGCCAAGTCTAAGAAGGAACTCTATAATTCAAATCAATGAAAAGATAAATATAGCTACAATACCATCCGAGGTAGCCTCAGAAGTAAAACATAACTCAACGTTTAAATTAACATTACATTAAATGACTAAAGTTATATTACAAATTAATAACTAAATAAATAAAATATCAAAGACATAGGCACCTTAAATAAACTTTCATTAAAATTTTGATTTTAATGGCCAGAGGAGTTTGCTGCTGCTTCTTCCTCACCTTTCCCATATTTCACTGCTCAACAGCAGGACTGGAAAGAAAGTCCAATGAGCCAGGGTTTGCAGATTGAATCATTGCAGCTTGTATATCTCAGATATACTAGATATAGCGGCATTGTGAAATAAAAGACTTCAGATTAGTCTGTACAGGTTTTAATGTATCAGAAAAAAATCCACCAAGAACAAAAGAAAAACCTTTTGAATTATTTTAAATTGAAAAGTGCTTTCAACAACTCAAAACAGTATGCCTGCGGTGGGTTGGCACCCTGCCCGGGTTTGGTTCCTGCCTTGTGCCCTGTGTTGGCTGGGATTGGCTCCAGCAGACCCTCGTGACCCTGTATTCGGATTCAGCGGGTTGGAAAATGGATGGATGGAAAACAGTATGCTGAGCATTTTGATGTGTGCAGCCAGCAATTAGCTGCATATAAAATAAAAATTACAATTAGAAATAGTGATTCATAGTCTTGCATATGTATATATGTATAAAAACAGCCTGCAGGGGGCTCACCAGCTCCCCAAACCTGACATAGACAGACACAGGACACAAGTTCAGCACAACACACATTTTTTATTTAGCTATGGGAAACTCTTCTCTCATTTCCCACCTGCACAGCACAGTTACAATAAGCACCAAGCACAATGAAACAGCACTTTGTCTTCAGTCTTCTGATGAGGGCTCTCGAGAGACTGAGTGAGGAGTCTGAGTGTCTGGGCTTGCGAGTGTCCTGGATAAAAAACAAGATTCAGGCCTTTAATGGCCTCTTGGGCACAGCCGTCAACAGTGTGTATGTTTATGGAGAGAGTGTCGAACTTGTCAAGAGGTTTACTTACCTCGGCAGGGACATTCATGTTTCTGGTGACTCTTTCTATGAAGTCAGTAGACGAATAGGGAGAGCATGGGGGTCATGTGGTCACTGTAGCCCTCCTAATTTCTATGCAAAAGGATGAAGGCCCAAGTCTTTAGAGTCTTGGTGCTTCCTGTTTTGCTATATGGTTGCGAGACATAGATGCTATCCAGTGACCTGAGATGAAGACTGGACTCTTTGGGTACCGCTGGTTTGACTTTGTGTTGGATGAGCGGTTATTCATGGAGTCCCGAATGAGGCACATTTACTGGATTGTGATGGAGCATCAATAACGGCATTACGGCCATGTGGCAGGATTCCTTGAGGGTGATCGGCTCACAGGATCCTCATTGTTGAGGACCTGAGTGGCTGGACCAGGCCAAGGGGTCGCCCACGTAACACCTGGCTGCGGCAGATAGATGGTCATTTCCGGAGGGTGGAACTGGACTGCATGTCTGCATGGGGGGTTGCCAACCAGGATCCTGAGCTGTTTCCTGGAGCTGGCTCCTGGAGCAGTGGCAGCGAGCTCCTTTTATCCGGCACCCAGGAGTACCTCCGCTGGACCGTAATATGGTCAAGAAGCACTTCCGGGTGAAGCAGAAGCCTGACAAAGCCTGACGAAGTAGGGCTCTGCAGTCTTCACAGCACCCCCTGGCAGCACTCATGGAACCCAACAGGGCTATGCCGAATTCTAACTCCCATGGAGCCCTGTGAAAATCCCAGGAAAGACTGCAACCCAGGAGGGCTGCCATCTAGAATTTCAGGGGAGATAAAGCCCTGTGCATGCTCTCTTCCCTGGTTTTTCCATCCCTGCTAGATAAGGGCCCTGGCCGTCCACCACTATATATATATATTCATATAAATAAATAAATATTTAGAGCCATAAGATTATTTTCCTTTTATTTATGTCCCTTATGTGTAAATATGCAACTCTCTGAGGATGTCAAATAGGATGTACTATTATTTAAAAACATACATTGAAATAAAAAATAAATTCTAGACTGGGTTTGATTCTCCCTACACTCTTAAAATAACTGGGTCTTTAATGGCACTATAAGGTTCTTTTTACTGGGTTGTCTGGTTCCTTGTAGAACTATTCTGGGAAGTGTTCTTTGAATATGAAGTTAGTTCTCTGTGCTTTGAAAAACGTCCTATTAAGTAGAAAAAAAAATCTTTAATATAATGTATGGTAGGCTACCTAGCAGGACAGATAAAGAAAACCTGGACTTAGCCCATGTTACTGTACATGTGCAATGAGAGTTCTTTTAAAATCATTATCATTGATAGTTTACAAATCTGTTACCTTCTAGTCAAGGTGATTTACAGTATGGACCCTGTTACAGATATAAATAAATAAACATTCTTTCTGGAACTTTAACGTGGATGGGTCTTTTGCAGGGCCGGATTAAGACCATTAGATGCCCTAAGCACTAAGTAATTTTGGTGCCCCCTTACACTAGTAATTCAAAATATTAAAACAATAACAAACTAGAAAATAAAATTTTATTTTATTATCAAAAATTCGAAATTAAACAAAACATACTTATAGTAAGAAGGAAAATAATATTTATTTTTGTATGCTTCATTTTATTTTTATCTTAATGATTTTATCCTACTTTTTTTTCTTATAAACTCATTGATTAGATCTTCATAATCAATCTTACGTAACACATCTGCTTCTATACATAATAGAGATAAGGCATCCAGCTTGCCTTGATGCATAGTTGTTCTGAGGGGATTTTTAATATATTTCAACCGAGAAAATGAGTGCTCAGCTGAGCAGTTTGTGACCATTAATGGTAAAAATATACGAAAAGCAATGGCTACATTTGGAAAAGCACACTCAATATTGTCTTCTAAAATTATTTTATAAAGTTCTGCATGACTGAATCTTGTTTTTACATTTTCTGTTGCACTGAATGTATGGCACACATATAAATGAAACTGCTGAAGTTTAGCTGAGAAATTACTGTTGAAGAGAAAATGGCATCCGAAATTTTACAAATTTTAACGTTTGGGGTCGATTGTAAAGTTTTTTTTTTTTTTAAATGTACAGTTTTCATTTTGACATGAAAACCGTAGATTTACCATTTTGATTATTTAATTTATTTATGGCTTTTGTGTCAATTTAGCAAATCTATTTACACATATTCTTAGTACAAGATTTGAAGAATATTTTGTGAAAATTTTGTTAATAAATCTTTATTAGTAAAAAAGTTATAAACAGTTTTATCCAATAGTAATCAGCTGTACGATTTTCACTTTTACATAATGTAAATGAATTTAAAAATATCCAAGAATAGATTTAAATAGACTTACCAGAATATTTTTTCCTCAAACTGGGACAATTTTTTTGTTTTTGCTTAAAACAGAAAATAACGCTTTCTACGCACTAGAAATTTATTTTAAGTTAAATAACAGATAATTCACGAAACACAACAATTACGTGATAATAATTTTTAATCAACTATTATCTGTTATTTAAAAATATAAAAACATATTGTTTTGAATCAAATTATTTTAACAATATTTTGACATAACATGGAGTTTAAGGGAATCACCATGAAACGGGAATTCTCCATCTTAGATGGCACCAGTATGCAGAACGCACTGTGTAAGGCGCCATCTACGAACAGTGACGGCATAGGGAGGTACAGGGAGGCATTATTCATTTTTCATTAAATTTTTAAAATGGCTATAAATTGAATTAATTTAATAATTCATGTGATAAATTCGGCCATGAAAAATTTTGTGGTGCCCCCTTTACCCTTGATGCCCTAAGCATGTGCTTACTTTGCTTATATGGTTAATCCAGCACTGGTCTTTTGGGAAATAAGGTACTCCTATGGCATCACTCTGGCACCTTTAATTTTAAGAGTGTGGATCACAATGCACTTTCAGGTCAATCTGCAGATGACTTCAAGCCAGGATGGGCACAACATTTCAAGGAGATCTATAAAATACGTCAGAAACAAGCACACTTTACTTTATACAGCATATTTTACCAGTGAGTACCATGCAAGACATTTCAACGTAGTAGCATACTTATTTCAATATTTCTACAGCTGGAGTGCTTGCTGACAAATAATCGCATTGAAAATCCAGATGGGTATTACACCACTTTATATTTTAATTATCACTATAAATGTTGTCAATTAACATGTTTTGAAAACAAATGCTGTGTTTGCCGAAATGTACATAAACCCTCACACAAAGCATGTAAATTGTGTATTTAGCACTTTAATATAACTGACTAACTAACTCTTACATCTATCGAAAAGTACTAGGTGTTAAGTATGGCGCTGTTTTGTGTTTTTTTAGATAGATAGATAGATAGATAGATAGATAGATAGATAGATAGATAGATAGATAGATAGATAGATAGATAGATAGATAGATAGATAGATAGATAGATAGATAGATAGATAGATAGATAGATAGATAGATAGATAGGCACACACTTTGGTCTGAACACGCAGACTCACAGTAAGGAGACCAGGGTTCACGTCCCAGGTTCTCACCAGCACAGCACACCACGGCGCAGAACAAAATCAAATCAAAAAATCAAACACAAGTTGAAAACCAGAAAATCAAGCTTTATAGAAAAGTTTTTTTAAGGAGCACAGCAACGATCATGAAAAAGGGTTTTGTTATCTGCAAACGTGGATTGAAGTGCTTCCTTTGACAATCCTTTAAACCCATTGATGATAACCAAAGGTTACAACCTCGAAGGACTCACCCTTAAGAATGCAGGGTGGTTTAATGACAGGGAAAACAAAATGGTCGCAATAGAAATAACCAAAAGAGTGGCACAAATGGCCTAACTAAATTACCAAAACCTAAAGTAAAGATCCAAACAAAAAACTAATATCAGATTCAAAATCAGAAAAAGACAAACCAAGTGCTCAGACTTGCAAAATGATGAAAAGTAACATACACACACACAGAGACACACAAAGAATGTACAAAAGTCTGAGCACGTGTCTGTTGCGCCTGTGTTAGTTTTGCATCTGATACACTTAAACGCTGTGCTTCCCGGAGTCTGTATGTTGCTGCAGTTATTCGATTAATTGTTAACTTTGTGTGCATCTGTTTTGATGTAAGTTACACATTTGTTGTTAGTTTCATTAGAAATATAACATTTTTTCTGCAAGTAATGATAAAGCTCTTAACGATGTTTTACTAACGTGTTCAGGCAACCCTTTATATTGAAGTGTGTTCAGTTTAATGTTTACAACTGTGTAAAATATGTTAAGAAACGTTGTTTCTTTATTCATATATAACTACTTCTAGAAAACAGACATGGTAATTGCTGTTTAAGTAGTGACTTGTCCATCCAAGTCTGTACAGTTCTAACGCATTTAGTAACTTCTTTTCAGTACCTTTGCCAACGACGGCATGTCTTAGCATTCTGTTAGTTTCTGGCCCCATCTTCTGGCATTTTTGGGTATTACCTGTTTTTAACATTCTGTAGGCATTTATTTTTGTGACAGTTATTTAATGTTATTTTATTTGTTCTGTTTCAGAAACCACACACATGTATCTGCAAATAAATGTTTAGCTTTGCAAAGCCATTGCAACGAATCCTTCCTTTGAAACGTTCGGCAGTTAATAAGGTCATTCTATTTTAATTCTAGTCTGCTTCATCCTCCTTACCAGGGATTAGGATTTGGTGTCACATACACACCAGTTTGACACATGCACTGCTTAGCAAAGAAGCTGATCATAATAAAATTGATCTTGCAATTCCTATGCTTTCTGAGAGGGAAATAGAATTAACAGCCTAGCTTAGGTATAGGGGGGAGTCTAGGATGGCACTATCTCGCCATGATAGAGTAGCACAAGTGCATCTGGACTTGCAATTAAAAGTAGTCATGCTTTCCCATGAAGTCTACAGGAGATTTTCAATCAAATTGTACAACACATATGAAGAAAGCCATTTATGCACAGTTTCTTATAGATTGCTGCCTTTTGGGTTGCGTAAGATCATGACTCGCCATTGTATTTGGTAGGAGAATGTCACGTACGGTTTGCAAAATGTCACATGCTGGGTCACCATACACAGGCTAAGCAATAAGCATTTCTCCGTATTGACTTTTGGTGGCAGTTCTCCATGGATTACCCCTCCGGATCTGATGGTTGTCCTGGACAGGGTCATGAAGACACTAAGAAGAACAAGACTGGGTCATAAGAAAAAAAAAAATAATAACAAAATGCTGGCCTTATGCCCTCACAACAATTGCTTTGTTGGTTACTCATGACAAACAGAGAAACTTATATCCAGAAGACAAGCTACAGCCAGAAGCCACTAAAAAGGCTCAAATCAAACAAATCCGCAGGACCAGATAACATTTGCCCTCGAATGCTTAAGGAGGTTATTGAATACATTTGAATCTGTCACAATAATATATAATAAAATGATTGAAACTGGAAACAAGTGAATGTTGCCCTATTATATAAAATGGACAATCACGTTGATCCAAGTAACTATAGTCTTGCGATGTCTTAATATGTACCACATGTCAGTGGAAGCAAGTATTAAAACGATTGAGCAGGACATGTCAAGAACTGGCGTATTAGTAAACAGTCAGCTTGGGTTTAGATTTAGGTGATTGTATTTCACTAATATGCTGGAATTCCATGAGGAATCAACAATTCCATAAGATCAGAGATCTGCATATGATATTGTGTATCCTGGTTTTCAGAAAATTGTTGTCCCACATGAGATGCTAGGGATCAAGCTAGAAGAAGCAGGATTCCATGGAATAAATAGTATGTACAGTATGTGGTTCTTAAGAGCGATGCCATAGAGACACCATTTTTGGTTCCCAAAAGACCCTCCCGAATGAAGGCGCCAGAAAGAATACAGAACACGGTCCATACAGTAAATAACCATGAATTGAGGAAAACAGATTTGTGAATTACCAATGGGTCATGATTTGAAAAGGACTCTTGCAGCATACAATAACACAGGCTAATTTTATGTTTTCTTAATTTCTTAATGTCCTGCCATATAGCCCACCACACCTTAAAGATTTCAGTTTCTTAAGACATTTTTCTCAAGCAGAAAGAACCATTTCATATGCAAAGAACCCTTCCCAGAATGAAATGGTGCTTGGTCAAGCAAAGGAGCTACAAAGAACCACACAACCCAGTAAAGAACCATACAGTGCCATGCAGGAACTATTATTTTTAAGATGGGTGCAAACCTGGCTTGAAAATGTCAAGCAAAGGGTTGTAAGAGGAACTTTTTTAAAATGAGATATTTAAAGTGGTGTCCCTCAAGTATTAGTGCTGAGGCCGCTGCTCTATTTAACTTATATAAATAAATCTACACACAAATGTAACTAAAATGTTGGTTAAAGGAATACTCCACCCAAAAAGGTTACCTGTGTCGTTTGTAGTGATGGCCAAGAAAAAGTTTTAATCTGATGTTTTAATGAAGTTCTGACAGAACAGCTTAATTGTGGGCTACTGGGAGGACAATAATGACCAATAGCAAAACATCCATAAAAAAGTCAAGTTATTCGTGCTGCCTATTCCATATTTCAGTTATCCTGTTGTTCACTGTGCGCCACAGAGCCCTGAACCTCAACACGAACACACCAAGACAGTCCTGGGTTCAAATAAATGGGTGTTTAATTCCTTGCAAAAAGCACTAAGCACAAGATATTTCTCCTCCATACACCTCTCCTCTCTCCACTGCACTGCTCTCCTCCAGCTGAGTGTTGCTCGTCTTCCTCCCACCTGTAACTTGCTTGGACAAGGCAGTGTGGTCCCTTTTATTGAGGACCCAAAAGTATGTCTGGTGCCAGGGCTGTTGCCCGTTGGAAGCATTTCTGGGTCACAGGGAAGTCCCACATAACAGGGAGTACATCTCCCTGCTGCACCTTCATGCAGCACCCATGGACTCTAGCAGGGCTGCACTGCCGGATTACAATTCCCGGCATTCCCCGCCGGTTCCTGAATGGGTGCTGATATCGAGGGGTACTGCCACCTAGGTACTAGGGGGAATAAACACCCCTAGAGACAGTCCTTCCCTGTCCTCCTTTTCTATCTCGGCCAGGGATGGAGCTACACACCAATGACGTGCGGTTCATGGCTGGTGAGGCAGTGACTCCTTTAGAGTGAGATTTACAAATATATAAACCCAAAAGAGTAGCTTATTCACTATTCAGTTGGCAGCATGCACATTGACTACTGGTTATGTTTCATACCTCATCAGCATTCTTTACACACACATAGGTAAGGCACATATTTCGCTAAGAAAGAACGTTACATTTATAGCAGCGAGAGAGAGCGGAGAGAGCGTATTTGCTCTGCACCCTCCATGTGTTCTAAATATGCCATTGCAATTCCACAATTCAAACTCATTTGATACAAATGAAAGTACAGAGTGGTGAACAAAAAAAAAACAAATTTCAATTTTGACCTTAGTTGAAATATTTAGTTGTTTTTAAAAGCTTTTAATTCTGATGCTTTAATCAATTTTAATACAGACTGTTCAACAAAAGGTTAACAAGAAAGAATATTTTATTTAAGGTCAAAATTTAGTTTTTAAATATTGGATTGGTTTTTCTCCTAGTCTGATCCCATTTTTTATAAAACTAAAAACTGTTTATGGTCTTACCTTTATTTGTTAATGAAGTTCATGCGCCTATCCTTCTCCACGAAAATCTCTGTCACTTTCTTGTAACAGACCTCCTTATTTTCCTTTAGTTTTAAAAGTCTTAATCTTCCATTTTGGCAGTCAGTCAGAACAAAAAAATCAAAATAAACGGACCGCTGCAGTGCACTTGACTTTCTGATATCGCTAACTTATTGGAGCCCTAAGCCTCTGCGTAAAAGAGCAGCAGCAAAAAGTGCCTGTTGGACTCGCATGCGCCCTCTTCGATGCGGCACGGTACTGTCTGCCTCACCTTGTGCCTTTTCACTGCGGGTTTATGTCTGATCAGCAAGACTAGATATGTCACACACATTCATTAAAGATATTAGCCAGACTGTGGAAAGTTAGGGTGTATAATAAATGTGTCTGCAAACATTATATTGGCGACATACAGAGAGACAGCAACAGGCATGCACCAATTGCATGTATCAATCTCATGTGTGAGGAAGAGAGCAGTCTGAGGTGAGGTGAGGCTCGTCGTTGCCGCACCTCATGTTTCTCCCCTGTATTTGAACTGGAATAGCGCAAATTCAGCTATTTTGACTATAAAAATGATCACAGTTATTGGAATCATACGGAAAACAAATTTATACACAGACCTGTGAGCAAATTTATTTAATGTTATCATTATTAGTTTTGTTACTTTTCATAATGACAGGTGAGGTGCCTCCCCTGACCACACATACTTGCTACACTCATGCCCGGTTGGGACGCCTGTCCATTCATCTGGGGCTTCCAGATTTTCTGGAAGTATTGATTTAAGAATATTTAACCAAAAATGCATCATGGTGGATTTGGTTCATTTAATTGATATTTACTGCTCTAAGATTGTATGATTGCAGTTTGTTATAAGAAATATATCACAATTAGTCATTAAAACTTTTTCTTTTGTTATTATTTATGCACTGATATATAATTTGTGATATCTCTGAACAATAGTTTGGGTAATGGAAATAAAGAACTGTTCATTAGTGTAGATGTTAATGAGGTAAGCATCATGCAAACACAAGGAGGTTTGGCTCAACAAAGGAACACATGAAAGCAGACCAGTGGGGGCAGGCGGAGGGTGGGGGGGAAGGGGGGTCATGTGGGACTGCCATTAAATTCAGAAAAACGCCCTAAGCTTTAGCTTGCTTGAATTGCAGGTAGTTGCTTTGAGCAACACACTCTTTTCAAATTCAACAGAGTACACTTCTGTGCCCATAGCAGCTACTTAATAATACCATTCTTAACATAAAATTACAAATGAAACCAGAGAAAAGAAAAATTACAAAACAAAAAACTTACAATTCTCCAATGCATATCGCCAACTGCATATTGACTAAGCGTTTCTATTACACTCTATTAAATTACACTGTAAGAACCCAAACAAAAAATTAATCATGTTTGGACTTTGTGCTGCTTTAATGAACTGTCATTCACCAATGAAAAAGAGAAACATATTTTGTCAGTTTATGATAAATGAGTACCTAGAGGACGGTGCATGACTCACTGTTTAGAATGGCCCGATTCAGCCACTCTGTTACAGTATATGGAGAATTTTTTTCAATTTCTGTCCTTACTTAAATGTGAAGACTTTTTAAATCTTATATTAGTTCTTTTACCAGAAAAAAATACAGTGCTATTTGAAACATTAAACATATATGAAAGTTATTGGCAGCTGCCTGACAGCTTCAAGGATGTGGGGTCTGTGTTGAAGTGAATGGTTGGTCACCATTCATGTGGAGGTTACACATTCGACCAAAGTTTATGTAACTTTTTTCCTAATTTGCACGTTTTTCTTCTATTTTGTCTATTTTGTTCATTGTTAATCATCATTATTTAAGTACAATTAAGGGAACAAATGCCTAAGAAAAAAAGGTGAATAAGTAGGAAAAGGATGAAAGAAAGTTAAGAAATGGAAACTGTGGTAAAAATACAAATATTTTTGAATTTGTTATAAATGCAAATTTTGCATGACCAATCTTTTCCAAATGCTAAATCAAAGGAGAAAAAAAACAGGTAATTAAATAATTAATACGAAATAAAACGACTCACTAAATGTGCAGAAAGTTGGAACTAAAGCCTGCATTCACAGGAAGTCCAGAGGAACAAACTTGAAAAGCACTGATTGTAAAGGTATTACCATTGACAAGGCAACTACTACTAGACTACTAGAATGAGGAAATAAGACCATTTGAGAGCTGTTCTGTCAGGTTTCTTCATTGACTTTAATTATGTCATCTCTATATATATATAATAAATCCAACATCTGTCTGTCTGTCACGAGAAAACTACTTAACGGACTTAGATCGGGTTATTTTCTATAATTTGCTGGAACATTATGGTTACAACTTCTCTCATCATGCTAAAAAGCATAGTGATATATTCGCACTAATCCGAGGGGAGAGGGAAGCATGACATCAGGAGTGGGGAGCCGGGCAGGGCCTTCCTCACTGTCCTGTTTCACTACTATGCGGGCGGAGCTGCGGGGGATGGCTAGTTCAAAATATAAAACAATGGATTTGGCTCACTTTACCTAGCAGAACTTAGTAATATAAACCTTCTACAGTATGTATTGCAAGCACAAGACATGGGCATTTTGACAGTTCAAAGGATAAATAATTCTACTGTAAGAAATAGTTTAAATAATTTTAATAAGAACGGATTCTGACTGGTGAATTGACAGATTTATCTATGGAGTGAGCGATTGCTTCACCACCACCTTCTAGGTCAAGTCAAGTCAAGTTGGGGAGCATGCACTGGCACAGTGCGTTGCCGCACCCACTACACAACGAAACAGCTCGGGATCCCGGTTTGCAACCCCCCAGGCAGACATGCGATCCAGTCCCACCATCCGGAAATGACCCTCTATCTGCCTCAGTCAGGTGTTACGTGGGCGACCCCTTGGCCTGGTCCAGCCACTCAGGTCCCCAGCAATGAGGATCTCATGAGCTGGATCACCCTCGGAGAAACATGCCACATGGCAGTAGTGCCGTAACTGACGCTCCCTCACAATGCAGGTAATATGCCTCATTCGGGACTCCATGAGCAACCGCTCATTCAACACAAAGTCAAACCAACAGTACCCATGGATTTTCCGGAGAGACACAGTACCAAAAGAGTCAAATCTTCATCTCAGGTCACTGGATAGCGTCCATGTCTCACAGCCATATAGCAAGACAGGAAGTACCAGGACTCTAAAGACTTGGACCTTCGACCTTTTGCATAGATATCGGGAGTGCCACACACCCCTTTCCAGCGACCTCAATGTCCCTGCCGAGGTAAGTAACCTCTTAACAAGGTCGACACTCTCTCTGCAAACGGACACACTGCTGATGGCTATGCCCAAGAGGCCATTAAAGGCCTGGATCTTGGTTTTTATCCAGGACACTCGCAAGCCCAGACACTCAGAATCCTTGCTCAGTCTCTCGAGCGCCCCGATCAGAGCCTCCATTGACTCCGTGAAGATCACAGCATCGTCAGAAAAGTCAAGATCCATGAATCTTTCTTCACCAACAGATGCCCCACAGCCACTGGACCCCACAACCTTGCCCAACACCCAGTCCATACAAGCTTTGAACAGGGAAGGAGCAAGAACACACCTAGGAAAAACGCAGAGGTTCTACCTCCACTCTGCACAGCACTCACAGTACCAGTGTACAGGCCGGCCATGATATCCAGCAACCTCGAGGGGATCTCGCGAACCTTGAGGATGTCCCACAGGGCAGCTCGATCCAAACGCTTTGCGAAAATCAACAAAGGCTGCAAAGAAACTCTGCCGATATTCGTGTTTGCACTCCATGAGAACCCTCAGTGCTAAGATGTAGTCGATGGTAGACTTCTTAGGCATAAAGCCAGACTATTCCGGTCGCTGGTAGGTGAGCAAGTGATCATGGATCCTATTAAGGATGATCCTAGCAAGGACCTTACCCGGCACAGAGAGCAGTGTTATCCCCCTGTAGTTGCTGCAATCCGGGCGATCACCCTTCCCTTTCCAGAAAGGGACAACAAGTCCCGTTTTCTAGTCAGTTGGGATAATGCCAGTCTCCCAAATGGAAGCAAAGTTTGTTTGCAATGTCAGGAGGATAGCCTTACCACCTGCCCGGAAAAGTTCACCCCGGATACCACAGATCCCTGCAGCCTTTCCCTTCCTCAGCTGGTTCACCACCTGTGCAATCTCAGTGAGATTGGGTGGTTCACAGCTAATTGGAGGATCATCCTCAAGGATCGTGGACCCAGAGGTATCCAACGTCCTAGCCAGAGGATCAGCTTTGAACAACTGCTCAAAGTAGCCAGCCCAGTGGGTCACAACTGCAGTGTCATCCGTAAGGACCATTCCATCAGCCGCCCTGACTGCAACTGTCCGAGGAACAGATTCAGATGTGTGTAATGTTTCGATTCCTCTGTAAGCAGGACGTGGGTCACTAGACCACAGATGGTGTCACCTGCTCACAGATTCCTCTAACAAATGCCTCTTTATCTGCCCTCAGAGCCCTTGCAGCCATCATTCTCAGTTCCCGGTACAGACCAGAGTGGCCATTGAGCCGTGCGCTGCAACTCCTCTCAATGATATCCAGGGTGCCATGCGAGATGAAACACCTCCTTCTGGGAACACCGGTAACACCAACACAACCCTCAGCAACCTTCAGGGTCTTGTCACAGAAGGTCTCCCACATCACATTAGGATCAGAAGAAGCCAATCCGCTACAGCAACAGCTACTCCCCGAGTATGACAGCCATCAGAGTGACCAGACCTTTAAAAGGTGTATCCACCTACAGAGATCTGGCCAGTCCCCAGTCTGCGAACCTCAGAGAGTGCTGCCACTGAAATGCGGAGTTTATGCAGCTCTTCCGATAACAGAGGAAGATGATCATCTTGTCGGAGAGACAAGACATTCCATGCGCCTACCCGTATGGACCACCTCAAATTGGGACCTGAGTGCTGCCGTGCACCACACTAGTTCCGATTCCCAACAGACCTGACCCCATTGGCTGTCAAACGGTTTCGACTCTTCAGTGGATGGGGCTCCCGAAGGCTTTCCCCCATCCCCTTCATGATGCGAGCAGCCTTCCTATTGGCAGCTGCAGCAGAGCTACTCCCGTGGAGAGCAAAAAAAGAGTCCTTGCTGTCATCTCAGAGCTGTGTGAAGTTTTTTTTATGGTGGCTGGTGTGCCAATCCTGCCACCAACCCCCAGTTAAACATCATACCCAGGACCCAATGTCATACCCAAGACCCATTATTGTATTCTAGGAGAATATTTACAAAATGTCAGCTGCTAAACTGAATGGGTAATCTCATAACCACCTCAACCCACACCTATGAACCAGACGCTGAGGTACTTGAACTCTTCTTTTTGCTTTTGCTGCTCACTCCTTAGCTGCCGGGAACATGTCAGTGTTTTCCTTTACAGGACCTTCACCTCATATTTAGAGTTGCTATTTGTCATCTCAACTGCATTACACTTATCAAGTGGACAGTATCATCAGCAAACATTAGAGATGCAAACTGCAAAACATCCACACCTTGTCTGTCCCATTATATTCTGTCAATGAAGATCATAAACGGGACAGGAGATGACATGCACACTTTAATGCACACATTGAATTGACTCAACTTAATGTCAGGTATGTAAACACTACTGTCAGTCTCCAAATACAGGAACCAAATGGCTTGCAACAGCAGCAGCCACATACCCTTTTTAGCACCTTTTACATGATACTACGGTGTACACCGTTTATACGTTTTTTCCAAATTCACAAAGCTCATGTAGATAGGGTTAACAAATTCCCATGACTTCTCAAATATCTATGCAAAGGCAAAAACAAAACAGTCTACCGCTCTACAGCTAGGATGGAATCAGCACTGTTCTTCCTGGATCTGAGCTTCTGAGCCGAACTGAGCCTCAGTAGTTCCCAAGGAGACTCTGCAATTAAAATACACCCCTTTGTTCTCCTTTTTAAAAATAGGGACCACCACCTTAATCTGCTAAACATTGAAAAGGTGAAATGGCCCAAACACCTTCCACAATAACAAGTGCTCTCAACATTTTAAGTCAGATATCATGCGCCCCATTGAGCCACTTTGGTGCCTGAAATAAAACATTTCAATCTAAAGGGGAAATGAAGAGGAAGTCAAAAACAAGTGGGAAAAACAACAGCAGCTTGAGCTTTGATTTCTAAGCATAACCCTCGGTTGAAGATCAAGTCTGTCTTTTAGTCAGTCTGAGTGACAGAGTGGAGGTTCTGGTGGGTTCAGAGCACACGTTTCTATACTTGCCTTTGTGCAGCCCAGACTTCTTCACTTCATCACACTTTAAACTGATTTTTAGAAGTGATCTGAATTTAATATACATTTGAGCAAAAGTATTCCATTTCCTGCCTATGAGGCTAAATTTGAACTTTTCCCCTGTTATCTCACTTAAAGTTATGTATTTTAGTGTTAAAATAACACAAGTCTTCAAAGATTAATTCCAACAACACCGTTGGCCTCTTTTGAAGTGCACTACGCTGGATCTTTTTTATTGGTCCAATATACAACTGCCAGTGGTAGGGAGAATTAATGAGGTTACAGAGGACACTTTTTCCAAAGCTTCTATTTTTTTTGCAATACATCTCTATATACTTTGCTAAATCTTTCTTCACACTTTAAACAGGATTATCTCCTCATTTATTTAGTATATGATACAATCCAGCTTGAAAAAAATATTGCTTCAAAGATCCAAGACCCAGAGTACAGTATTATTTAAAATACAAAACAAGAGAAAGTCCAAGTTTGTGATGATGAAGTTTATAGAGAAAGCTTTTCAATTGACTTTTGGCCACTACACCACCAGAACACCATACTTTTTCTCACTGTTAAGTTTTGGGAGAGGAAGGTCTTGACAAAATTTATCAAAGAGGAGATTAAATTGTGTGTTTCTTATAATTTCTATGCTCTGTGCTATTCACAGAAAACATGTAAAACAATCTTATAAGCCTTATGATTTAAGTTCAAAATGTGAAGGTCAAGTTCAAGAAAAAAAAATCATCTTTCTACAGAAAGAGTAACATAAAAGAAGAGGTCAAAGGAAACCTGGATTTCAGGGTGAATGCTGTTTCCAAATTGGGGTATCAGTGGAACCTAAAAAACTAGGAGTTTATAATGCCAAAAGGTCATAGGCATGACAGAAAATGAAGAATGGCTCGGAGTGAGAGCATCGCACTTATGTCATAACCAATTTCCATCCATCCATTTTCCAACCCGCTGAATCCGAACACAGGGTCACGGGGGTCTGCTGGAGCCAATCCCAACCAACACAGGGCACAAGGCAGGAACCAATCGTGGGTAGGGTTCCAACCCACCGCAGGAAACACACAAACACACCCACACACCAAGCACACACTAGGGCCAATTTAGAATCGCCAATCCACCTAACCTGCATGTCTTTGGACTGTGGCAGGAAACCGGAGCGCCCGGAGGAAACCCACGCAGACACGGGGAGAACATGCAAACTCCACGCAGGGAGGACCCGGGAAGCGAACCCAGGTCCCCAGGTCTCCCAACTGCGAGGCAGCAGCGCTACCCACTGCGCCACCGTGCCGCCCATAACCAATTTATTTCACTTTAAATTTATACTGGTACAAACTGTAAGCCATGTAATTTTTTTCAAGGAATGTATAACAGAATTATTATAATAGTATATATAGAAATAATGAAATGTATACAGGAACCAGGAGCTGCCCTCTGCCCTATAAATTCAAAGGGTCTACCTCAATTTCTGGGGGTTCATTTTGAATGTGCTAGGAGGTGGTGAGTGTTTTCTATCCTTTAATTTACTGCCAAATTCCCCCCTCAGGATAAATAAAGTTCTGTCTATCTGTTGGATTTCTGCATTTTTTGAATTTATTGCTTTGTGTGCATAGAATTGCCTCTGTGTTTTAAGGCAATTCCTTTGGGTCTTGTGCTCCACGGAGCTTCATTGTATTAAAGGGCATTTTTGTTAAAATAAATGTTTTATTTTATAAAGATTCTTCAAGGTCCGTTGTGTGTCTATCCAGGGTTTTTGACCGTGTTTTCCCTTCCAGTGGACATTATTGGAAGTGCTTTTGGGGCTTATGTGCTTTGGAACACCTAGTTTATGACACAAAGTTGATGTAATTATGGAGTGGAGTGATAATTTTAAATGTCCTGATAAATATTTGTGCAGGAGCAAGTTAGACATGTGAACCAATTGTCATGTTTCAGCCAGGGTTCCTCCTCTGGCTTGGGTTGAAATCTTTGTTTTGTGTCCTTTTTTATTTACATTACAATTGGTTCTATTTATTTATATTCATGTTTGTTTTGTTTATGTGTCAATACCTTGGTTTAATCCCGTGTGTTTTGTGAGTGGTTCCCCAAGAGGTGGAGCCACCTACCTACCAACACCCTATAAAGCTGGAGGGTCTCCCATAGTTCCTTGTGGTTCACTGTGAATGTGCTCTGGAGTGGGTGAGATTTTGTGTTTTGCTGTGCCTTTTTGTGAATTTTTGATTTTGGCTTCGTTTCTGGATTCTCTGATGGGACTATGCTGGAATTGCCTTGCCTTTTCAGATAATTCCTATTTGTGCTCCAGAGAGCTTCTCATGCTACTGAGAATTTCATTGAAAACAAAATCTGTTATTTTTATGAAGATCCTGAGTTTGCCCTGTTATCTTTCCGAGATTTGGTGGTATAATCCCCCTCAAATAGGCATTTTTGAAAGTGCTTTTTAGAACCGTTTGGGAATTGCGTGCCTTGGGACCCCAAACTTATAACACTAATGAAGAACAAAGCAAAACAGATGAGATGGAAAGCTTTGTATTTTTAGGGTAAATATGTATTGTAATCAATTTAATTTACAGAAGGCTGAAGACGGCAATGGAAAATTGAAAGGAAATCAGAATATGCTATTATGATTTGAAACCATAAAATATTGTAAAATTAATCCACATCTTAATTCATAAGAAGAGACAGTAAACTGGACTGGAGTAGTACAGTATAGTAAAACTATATTTTTCTAAGAGCTATTTTTATAATAATAAACAATTAATTTCTGATAGTTATATGCTGTTGATAATTATTTTTCTGTGAATATATTTAGATATGAAAAATAAGCAGGATCAAGATACTGTACAAAAAACATACATACTTGACTGAACTTGGTGGTGTTATCAGAAAGTTTTGAAAGCTGCTAGATCAAATTTTTTTCTGAAGTTATTGGCTCTGACTCTCACAACACCTGTGCACTTTTCAACACATTGAGTTCTGTTCTTAAAGTTCATGAAGCTGTCTATCTGGACGCTTCTAGGGAAACTTGCGATAGATTTCTTTACTTTTTGTTGAAGAAGGTTGCAAGCACTAGGGTCCTAATTTCACCACCTTCTCATGATCCATCCATTTTAGTACCCTGTTTGGCTGTGTTTGACCACTTCGAGCCTGTCACTCTCCCCTTTTTAAAGCAGCTGGTTTCCAGTATGAAGCCATCTGGCTCCCCCCTTGATGTCTTCTTAAGGAGGTCTTTTCTACCTTGGGTCCTTCTATTCTTACTATTATTAATAGTAGTTTAAACCTCTATTCTGGTGCCTAAAAATTTTAAACATGCTGTTGCGCAACCTCTGCTGAAAAAAACGGGTCTAGACCACTCTGTTATGTCTAACTTTAGGCTTATTTCCAAGCTTGGAAAAAGTCATCTACACCCAACTGAAGTCCTTCCTGGACGAACATGCAATACTGGAAGTGTTCCAGTCTGGGTTTAAAACTCACCACAGCACTGAGTCCTCTCTGTTAAGGATTTTTAATGATATTCTTTTAACAGTGGACTCTGGTGACTGTGTACTACTTATGCTTCTGGATTTAACAGCTGCCTTTGACACTACAGAGCATGAGATCCTCATCTCCAGGGTAGAGCAGTGGGTGGGCATCACAGTATCAGCTCTCCAGTATCAGTCCTGTCTCTCAGATAGAAGTTTTTGTGTCCTCATTGATGATTTTACTTCCACCTCTGTTGCCCTCCCCTGGGGGGTACCACAGGGGAGGGCAACTTGGGCTCTCTTCTGTTCTCCTTGAACTTGCTGCCACTCTGTGCTATTTTCCAGAAACACTGTATTTCCTTTCATCTTTATGCAGACGACTGTCAGGTGTATTTCCCTCTGAGGCGCCAAGGTCCATGTTCTGTCCAGCCCCTGCTTGATTGCCTTATTGACATAAGGAGTTGGATGGCATTAAATTTTCTAAATTTTAATGAGAACAAGACAGAAGTCATACTATTTAGACCCAATGGCACCAATGGGACCCTCTGCATCGACCTTTCCACTGTGGCTCAATTTGAGAAATCCATGATTGCAAATTTAGGTGTGAAAATGGATTCCACTTTAAAACTTGATAGCCATGTGAATGCAGTGGTAAAATCTTGCCTTTTCCAGTTGAGGCAGCTGTCAAAAATCAAGCCTGTTTTGTATAAACCAGCGTTTCTAACCCTTTAAGTATTTGCAACCCGAGTTTTCATAACAGTTTTAATCGCGCCCCCCTAACGTTTTTTTGAAAGGAGCCCACTAATACCAATTTGTTCTTTTTTAATTAACGATATATCATAGATGCATATTTTATTATACCTACTTAACTTTTATCGACATTTATCTAACTCTATATTTATTTTTCTAGTATCAGAATGTAGTTTAAGTTAATTTGTTTTGGTTTCAATAGATGTATTTTTCATATTTTTGATTCTTGTTTTCTTTTTTTCACATCTTTGTGCCCCCCTTTTTGTTACTTCACACCCCCCCTAGGAGGCCCTGCCCCACAGGTTGAGAACCACTGGTATAAACACAACCTTGAAACAGTGATACATGCTTTTATAACCTCTCATCTAGATTACTGCAATGTACTTCTTTTTGGAATTAGCCAGGCCTCCACTCACCTACAGCTGGTGCAAAATGCTGCTGCTCGATTCTGATGAGCACATTACCCCAATTTTCAAATCCGTTTTAAGATCCTTGTATTTGTTTTTAAATCTTTTAATGGTTGTGCCCCATTTTATTTGTCAGAACTGTTGCACCCTTATGTACCATCTCATTCTCTCAGGTCAATGTCAATTTATTTATATAGCACATTTAAAACAACAAAGGAATGCTGTGGCCAAAGTGCTTTACAATAAAAGAAGAAAAAAACATACAAATAAATAATAAATAGAAGTAAGATTACATACTCACAAAGAGGAAACCATCAGTATTACTGAAGGTCACAGAAAGCAAGTGACTAGAAATGAGTCTTTAATCTTGTTTTAAACAGTTCAATTGTAGATGACTCCTTTATGTGATGAGGTAAAGAGTTCCACAGGTGAGGAGCAGCAGCTGCAAAGGCCCTGTCCCCCTTAGTTTTACACTTGGTACGAGGGACAACAAGAGACAACTGAGCAGAAGATCTAAGAACTCTAGATGGCTGATATAAAACACATAATTCGGATAAATAGGCAGGAGCAAGCCCATGTAAAGGTTTAAAAACTAGCAGCAAGATTTTAAAATCAATTCGAAAACTGACAGGCAGTGTAAAGAAGCTAATATTGGAGAAACAGAATCAGACTTTCTTGCCCCAACCAGAAAGCACGCGGCAGCATTCTGGACCAACTGTAACCTGTGTATCAGGGATTTGCTAATCACAGAATACAGTGAGTTGCAGTAATCAAGGCAAGAAAAGATAAAAGCATGAGTAGCTTTCTCAAGATCCCTAGAAGATAAAAAAGGCCTGATCTTACCTAAAAGACGAAGCCGGAAAAAGCAATTTCTCAAAAGAGAGGTTTCTGTCAAAAATAACACCAAGATGCTTTTACATGTTCCTAAGGCATGATGCAAACTCCAAGGTGATTGGGCTCTTTCAGTTGCAGCTCCAAAACTCTGGAACAATTTGATGTTGCACGTTAGGCAGGCTCCTTCACTTGCTGTCTTTAAATCTTATTTAAAAACACATTTTTACTCCCTGACCTTTAACCCAGTATGATATGTTCACTATCTGTACACTTTTTATTATGAATCTCTTCAGCTCTTATGTGTTTCTGTTTCTTTTACTCTTTGGTTATTGTTTATCTGATATGTTGGGTTTTTATTGTACGGCACTTTGGTCATCCTGAGGATTCACGGGATCCCCTCAAGATTGCTGGATATCATGGCCAGCCTGTACACTGGTACTGTTAGTGCTATGCAGAGTGGAGGCAGGACCTCTGCGTTTTTCCCAGTTGATTCTGGGATTCGTCAGGGGTGTGTTCTGCTCCTACTCTGTCCGATGCTTGTATGGACTGGGTGTTGGGCAAGGTCGTGGGGTCCAGCGGCTGTGGGACATCTGTTGGTGAAGAAAGGTTCACGGATCTTGACTTTGCTGACGATGCTGTGATCTTCGCGGAGTCAATGGAGGCTCTGATCAGGACGCTAGAGACTTAGTGAGGAGTCTGAGTGTCTGGGCTTGCGAGTGTCCTGCATAAAAACCAAGATCCAGGCCTTTAATGACCTCTTAGGCGCTGCCATCAGCAGTGTGTCTGTCTGCGGAGAGAATGTCGACCTTGTTGAGAGGTTTACTTACCTTGGCAGTGTCATTCATGTCTCTGGTGACTCTTCCTATGAAGTCAGTAGATGGATTGGGAGAGCATGGGGGGTCATGAGGTAGCTGAAAAGGGGTGTGTGACACTCCCGATATGTATGCAAAAGGACGAAACTGGGATCCCGAGTTGTTTCGTTGTGTAGTGGATGTGGCAACGCATTGTACCAGTGCATGCTCCCCAACTTGACTTGACTTTGGTCAGCCTTGATGTTGTTTTTAAAGTGCTTTATAAATAAATAAATAAATAACCATGTTGTTGTTAATTTGAAGTTGGACAGGCTGTGCTAATGCGAAACATGTCGCCAGTAGGGGCCTGACAGTTCCCCAAACTCCAGTCACAGTTGCACAGACATTATTTCCAGTACAAGTAAAGGCTTTTAACACAATTGCCTAAACTTTCTTTTTAAACTTTCCCCCTCCACTCTTCCCAGCAAGCTTTGTCCTTCCTTCACACCAGCTTCCCCGTGTGTAGCAGTGCAGTCTCATTTATACCGGACCCAGGAATACTTCCAGTGGCTCCATGCTGCATCAATGAACCTCCAAGTCAGGCTGAACCTCCCTAAACTGGAGACAGCTTGTCCCACCAGCTCCCCCTGGTGGCTCTCACAGCAAAATAGGTGGAAACCACTCTTTGGTGGGTGTTTCATGTGCACAACCAGCAGGGCTGCTCATTTGCACTATAACTTCCATGCAGCCCTGTGGGTGTGCATGTGGACAACCCACCAAAGAGTGGTTGCCACCTATTGTGTTAGGGGAACCCATGGTACCAGAAGGCAAACTCGTTCCACTCTTCCATTATCAAGGCCGGGATGCCAGCCATCCAATGTCTGCTATGAGAAACGTCATCAAACTTTTCTTTGATTTTGTTGAATTTGGATTTTTTCTGGGCATCAGATTCATGAGATTGATGGATAAGTGAGAACTGTTTTGCCTTAAGTTGTCTGCAAATGCCCCAAAATTTATGTTGATTAGAGATGTGTAGCTTTATATATAGAATCGAGAGAGGCAATAGGTTCATGAAGGCTTAGAAGAACAGAAGTCAGGAGTGAGAAGAATACACACAACAGAATTGCCACGATTAACACCCAAACAACGAGGCAAAAACAGGCTCAATGTCAAAAACAAACAAAATCTAATGGTAAAGTAAAAAACAAAAATAATCATTAACTAATTTTCTCTTGGTAAAATTCTTACTTGTGGCAAAAAAAAGAAGTTTGGACAAATTAGAGCCTTAAATAAGACTGCCACCATGACATCACACACAAGTCATGCCTTCAAGTGACACATGGCAACCAAAATCCAAAATGGTGCCCTGATGATGTTATCAGTGTGCAACAACCAAATGGCAAAACTAAACAAAGTTAAGATAAGCAAAACAATGTTTGCATTCAAATCCCTCCAAGTGAGGCAGCATTGGGCACAAGGCAAGAAGGGATCCATCACAAAGCACATTCATCAACTGATTATAATTGAGGGTTTGGGGGGGCTGCAGTCTACTCTGGACAGTCCACCACATTCACCCACAGTGGAACAATGCCGAGTTGGCAGACAACCCTAACCTCAACACTATGCAGACGGTAATGGAACCAAGCTTTGAGGCCTGGACTTTAAACCAATATAAACCTTTATGACAAACATCGTGCTGGACTAAAACACTTAATTTGATGCTTCATTAAATTTACTCAGTTTTCTTTTTACCCACACTTGAATTTCTTTAATACAGCGCTAAAATAAACGTCTCTTATAATGAAGGAACATTTTTTTTTCTTCTGTATTTTTAAAGTTCTGCATTTGAATTGTTTGTGTTATTTTTGGAAAACCATCTAATGGATTATGCTACAGTCAGGCAAATCAAGGGTGAGGCTTAGAACAGCGATGAGGTAAAGCGTAGGATAATGTGTACGAGGAAACAGCCTTGATTTGATTAAGTGTGTTTTTTTTGTTTTTTTTTTTAACATTGAGAAATCAATTATAGAGCTTCAGAAAAGGAGATACAGCTTTAGGGAAAATATTTGTAAATGATAAGGGCAACTCAGTGAGTCTTTGGATAAAAGTCTACAAAGAAAAGCTGATGGGAAAATTTAGAAATAAACATTTCAAATCAAGGTTTCAGGCTTTAATACGAGTTTGACTTCACATAAAAGTTGGAAGGGGATACAGCAGTCTGTGAAGGAGAAATAGGCAGCATGGCCTTTGTGTGAAAACGTTAAAGGTTTAGACCAGTTCAGGTCAATTTTAAAGCTGAGCCTGGGACACTTCTTAATCCTAAATTTGGAACACTTTTAAAAGTCTTGGATTGTTACTGTACACGATATTAAGATGTTGGTCATTGCTGCCAGACAATTGTCTTCTGTCAGCCTCAGCTGTAAGTCCAATTTCCAAGGTTATTCTGAGAGTTCACTGTACACTCGATTAGCAATCTTTGGGCCCATTTGCTGAATTAATAACCAATAACATACAGCTTTCTTCTTACCCTGTGGTCCAGTTTGAAACTTTTTTTGGTTGAAACATTTCTGACAGGAACATTTTTGTGGTTCAAGTTCTGTAATGTGGATTGGCTTGTACCCTGTTCATAACTCACTTGTGTACTTATAAATCTGTTAAGGCGACAGTTCCCACAGTCTTACACAAGCTGCTAGGATGATATCCCAGGCTGTCACACACACTCTGCTTCTTACTGTCTTCCAGATTTCACTACACAGTTATGCTTTAATGAATTTACAGAATGACTGCATTCCACTGTTTGTCAGATACACAGCCAGCCCCAATATAAAGTTCATATTTTGTGTCTTATAATAAGATTTACTTTGCAGAACAAGCCCTTCATTTATCTGTAGCTTAAAATAAACATGTGCCAGAAGCTATTTCACAGCCTTCTATTTTCCAGAATGGTCACCAATACAGTTTGATTTGGAGAGATGGAAGGAACTTTTAAACTGTCCTACAGTAAAGGAATTCTATTACATAGTATCTAATATATACTTAATATTAATTATAATGTATAGAATAGATTATTGGATCAGATGGATCAGTCACTTCATTATTTTTGTATTTGTTTTAAAAAATTGCAACACTTGGTTTTAAACTGGGAATCAATATGTAATATCCATCCATTACTTATGACATTAGAGTATTGTGGAGAGATGCTGATTACTAGAAGAACTGGGTACAAGGCAAGAACCAACCACGAATGTGGTGCCAGTCCATCACAGGGCCCACTGACACACACAACTAGAGCGGCCAGGTAGTGTGGCACAATAGTTAAGGATTTGGACTTCAAACCCTGGGGATGTGGGTTCAAATCCAACTGCTGAAACTGTGTGACCCTGAACAAGTTAGTTCAGCTGCCTGTGCTCCAATTGGAAAACCAAAAGAAACACAACCAGTTGTATCATAAATGTTGTAAGTCACTTTGGATAAAGGCATCAGCCAAATAAGTAATAACACCAACAGTAATCAACCTAATAGAGTGCCTTGCAAAACTATTCAAATTGTAATTGGAGTTTATGTAACGGATTTAACAATATAGTTCAAATTGTTGAAGTGGAATAAAATAACTTGTATGTATGTATATATATTATATTGTCACACACGTGTGAATAGGAGGCAGCTGAAGGGCTTGGAGAATAATGGTAACATATCTGCCCAGGGGGTGGCGGGGTGCACTAACACTCTTTCTAAGTTCCCTGCAGACCAGAAATCCCACCAGGAGCCACTGCCTCAACTCGGGACACGCCACTTCTGGTCCCGGCCCCAAGGACAACATCACTTCCAGTCTCGGCCCCGAGGATGACATCACTTCCCCCAGACTTCCTATAAAGCCTCACTCCCTTCCTCTGGAATTCAGTTCTGTTTTGGACTCTTGTAAACTTGACTTACACTCAAACTATTACTTTTTGCAGCCAGGATACAGATTACATGGGTGGCTGCCCCAGACCTTTGCCATGTCTCATGTCTCTTCATACCACAATATATACAGTATGTGTATATATATATATATATATATAAGGGAAGGTATGTGATATGGTTTGCATATATGTAGTTAGTAATCCACAGAATCATGTATCTTAAAATTGTTTTTTATTCCTAAGATTTCAATAACCTACCAGATGTCATCATCAGAGGGAAATGATTACACGTACAGGAATCAAAGGCAATGTATAACAAATGAGGGGGTGGGGGATTCATAAGGTGGGGTTCAGAGGGTGTTGGTTATAGATTCTTTTTTATTGTGTATTTAGATATTCTTCTCTTTAAACCTGCATATGTTGGGTTCATGTCCAAATGTCCGTTAATTGCATTTTCATTTGAGAACATTTTGATCTTCATTTTGATTATATCTTGCCTGAAGAAGGGGCCTGAGTTGCCTCGAAAGCTTGCATATTATAATCTTTTTAGTTAGCCAATAAAAGATGTCATTTTGCTTGGCTTTTCCCTACATTTGAGAACCATGATTCAGCCAGCTTTCTGGCACTTTGAATATTAGCCCTGAATTTTACTTGCACCGTATCCCAGTTAAACGTGTGTCCAGTTGAACCTGTATGTGTGTATATCAGAGACAGTAGGTTCTTCCTTCTGACAGCATTACGATGTTCTTGTATGCGTGTTGCGAGTGTTTTAGATATTTGTCCCACATATACAAGCTGGGCATGAACTGCATGGTGTACTGTACACTGCGTTCCGTGTCTCTGCTTTTGACATTAAGAAGAACAATCCAGAGTGTTTGAAGGTTTATGGGCTATTTTGATACCTGATTTGGAGAGGATGCACACATACTTTCCCATACACCACAGTGATAGGGAAGGCTGTGCCAAGTAGGACGTGAGATCAGGTTAGAGTTGATTGTCTGCTGAGGTCTGTGGCACCTCCTATGTAAACATTGTTTGATAAATGTCTTGGGGTAGCCGTTTGATGTGAACAGGTGTACAAGATAATGTCTTTTTAGTATTCTTTGTATTACAGTGGGTGTGAATCCTTCGGAACAGAGTCTTAACACAACTCCGTTTATGTGATGAGAGGTGATTGCTTGTAATTAAGGTGACGTCATTACCTCTTTCAATGGAAATGTCCAGGAAATTAATGTGTTGGTTCATTTCTTTTTCCATAGTGAACTGAATTGCAGGGAATATAGAGTGGATGTGGCTGTTGTGGCTGTAGAATTAATTCAGCTGGTCACTTTTTAATATGACGAATGTGTTGTCAATGTAGTGATTCCAAAGTTTAGGTGTGAACTGAGTTAGAGCCATGCTTTAAAATCACTGCATAACCAGTTCAACTATATAGTGTATGCCCAGCTGTATACGTGGGACAAACATCTACAACTCTGGCAGCATGCATACAAGAACATCACAATGCTGAGAAAAGGGAGGACCCACGCTCTCTGATATATGCACATACAGGTTCAACTGGACACACATTTAACTGGGACACGGTGCAAGTAAAATTCAGGGCTAATACTCAAAGTGCCAGACAGCTGGCTAAATCATGGCTCTCAAATGAAAACACCATTAACAGACATTTGAACATGAACCTAACATGTGTAGGCTCAAAAAGAAGAACATCCAAATAATAAAAAACCTTTATGACCAACATCCTCTGAATCCCACCTTATTGATCCACCCCCACCCCATCATTTTCTATACATTGCCTTTGATTCCTGTACATCTAATCATTTTCCTCTAATGATGACACCTGGTAGGTAGGTAAATATTAAAGCAAGTAAAACATCAGAGGTCACATAATTAGTTACTTTGGGTCCACTTGTGGGCAATCAAAGTGTCACATGATCTGTCATATGATGTCTATATAAACAGACCTGTTCTGAAAGATACCTGACTCTGCAACATCATTAAGCAAGCAACATGAAGACCAAGGAGCTCTCCAAACAGGTCAGAGACAAAGTTGTGGAGAAGTATAGATCAGGATTGGGCTATAAAAAAATAAATAAGTCCACCCACAGATGCAAACAAAGACAACAAGGATAACACTTAATAAGCTGCAAAGATCGACGAGATGGTAGTATCTGTTCATAGGACCACTTTAAGCCGTACACTCCACAGACTGAGGCTTTATGGAAGAGTGGCTAGAAAAAGACATTGCTTAAAGGAAAAAATAAAAAACATGTTTGGAGTTTGACCAGTGGCATGTAGCTTACTCCCCAAACACACGGAAGAAGGTTCTTTGGGTAGATATGACTAAAATTAAACTTTTTTGGCCATCATGGGAAACACCATGTGTGGCACAAACCCAACACTGCCCATCACCCTGAGATCACCATTCCCATAGTGAAGCAGGGTGGCGGCACCATCATGCTGTGGGGATGTTTTGTATTGGCAGGTTACAGGAAAACTGGTCAGAACTGAAGGAAAGATGAATGGAACTAAATAAGGGGTAAGTCAGCTAGTGATTTGAGACTGGGATGAAGGTTCACCTTCAAGCAGGACAATGACCCTAGACAAAATTGCTAAAGCTACAACTGGAGTGGTTTAGAGGGAAACATTTCAATGTCATGGAATGGCCTAATCAAAGCCCAGTTCTCAATCCAACTGAGAATCCGGCATAACTTGAAGATTGCTGTACACCAAAGCAACCCATCTAATTTGAAGGAGTTGCAGCAGTTTTGCAGTAAGGAATGGTTGAAAATCCCATTGTGGTAAGCTAACAGAGACATTCCCTAAGAGACTTGCATCTGTAATTGTAGCAAAAGGGGACTCTCCAAAGTATTGACGTTAGGGGGTGAACACCTATGCACATTTATATAATTTTTTGCCTTAATTAGTGTTTGTGCCACAATAAAAAATCTTTTGCAACTTCAAAATGGTAGGCAGTGTAAATCAAATGCTGCTAACCACCCAAAAAATCCATTTAAACTCATAGTTGTAATGTGACAAAACAGGACAATGAATAATTTCACAACGTACTGTGTGTACGTGTATGAGGTATAGTAGGGAAAACAGGACTCCACAGAGGAAAATCCTTAGAGATGTGCACAGAGAACAGTGTGTTGTGTAATGTGTAATACACATCGTCTACAGTATATACGTATGGGCAGTATGCATACCACATACATAGTAAATAAAGTATATGAAAGATAGCCAGACATATACCTGTTTGAAAGTACCTAATATAAAGTAATTACCCTATGAATAATGCAATCTCTAGTTTCATACCATTATAAAACAACACATTAATAAAGACTTAATAATATTTGCAAATCATCAGCAAAGAGGTTACTTACGACTCTGCAACGTGGCACACTAAAATAACTTTACGTTGGTAGCTTAAGTGGGTAGTAACAGGTTTTTCAGTATTGCAACTCTCTATATATATAATCTTCATTTGGATCTTGATTTTTGTTTGTCCGCGAATGAATTAGAAGAAGAAGCACTGGATGGCAGTAGAGAGACAGCTAAAACATAGGCATTGCATTAAGAATCTCCTTCAGGCTTATACTACTGAAGACTGAAGTACTCCAGTCACACCTCAAAACACAGACATTCAAGCTAAACAAATTGTTGTGCTTTAAATTAACTAATCTTTATATATAATCTTCATTTGGATCTTGATCTTTGTTTGTCCGCGAATTCCACGCATGCGTAGACCACCTTCCAGTTTAGTACATTGTTGTTACTCACGGATGTCAACAATGTGCCGGAATAACGAAAGGGGTGGTGGACAGTGTTAAGCTGGTTAGCTCCTGAGGCCTGGTTAGAGAATGAGATTGCCGAAGATAAAAGGTACGTGCCTACGTAACATATGAATGAAAGAAAGACAGTGGGTAAAATGAATGACAACGTAACAGCACGTTCCGGAAATTACTATTGTTACGTTGTAGCCGGCGAGTGCTGCGCGTCTCACAGTTGTACCCTGGCTTGCTCACATGTCAGTGAAGTAATCCCTATTTATGCTTTAAAGAGCCTGGATACTTATGTGTCCCCCTTTTATAACCATTGCTCCGTGTATATTGCCTTACTCTTTGGATTGCCACAAAGCAACCTACGAGATTGGAGAAAGGTTGAGAAGAGATCATGAGAGGAAATGACAGTGTTGTGAAAACAAGACGGACTGTGAACGGAGAGAAGCAGAAATGCTCCTACACCACCACATAATTACCATTCGGACAGTGATTCCGAGTAGGCCGTTCCTATCGAATCAATGTCCAAGGGTTTTGTTTTGTAATTTTGTTTCCCTTATAAAAAATCATAATGCTGTGTGACGAAGGGCCCAGTTCACGACTGGCTGCCGCGTTTAAACAGGGGGCCCTTCACAGACAACTTTAACATGCGCAACGTAGTTGGGCTCACATGGCTAGTACTTTAATATAAGGCTTGTGAATCCTTAATTAATACTTAATAAAACCATATGAAGTTCTCATTTTCACAAGTAATTTTACCAGCATATCACAAGCTCTTAAAATGCTGTGCTGCACAAATGAACAACCATTTTAAAGAAATTTTTATGACCCAAAGAAGCCTTTGTTAATTCCTTATTGCATAACAGTATGTGACTAACAGATGCATTATACAATGCAGGCAGTGTCACCAGTGATAGATATGAAAGGCACACATAGAAGTCTACCAGATAGTTAGAGCAAAACTAAAACTTCCTCTAAAATTCACACATTAAATCCAAAGCTTCAGTACACACAATTTTAACCACTGAGAACAGATAGTTACTCATTTTGTATCTGTTTATAATGTGGCTCTTGGATTGGCTCATTGGTTATCCTTGCTCCTTTCTTCTATACATATTCATCTGCAACCATTAATTGTTCAGATGTGAAGCTGGCCATAAAACATTTGTCCAGTTTTAGTATTGTTCACTAACAGCGGTGAGTGCAAGGCAGGAACCAAACCTTCTTGGGATGCTTATCCATCACAGTCAAATTTAACACTCTAGGATAATTTGAAGTAGCCATGTCTTTGGAATGTGTGAGAAAACTGAGGTAAACTGGGAAAAAATCCACACAGATAAACCTGAATTGTGTGACAGCAGTACAAACCACAATATCATTAGATATTTCCTTGCAACAATAATATAGATGTAGTGGAGCATATTGTAAAGCACTTTCAGCTACATTCTTTGTATGTAAATCTGCTATAGAGATAAATGCTGGTGTTGTTGGAAAATAAAGCCAAAAACACTGGGGCACAGATCACAGGTAAAAACTAAAAAGAAAAAATATGTAATGAGAGTTATTTAACTTTTATTTAGTAAAAAACAATGCAGTAAGCAAAATGTACTTGAAATAAGATAATCTTTAATACAAAATTCTTCATAAGTCAATGATTCTTTCAATAAGGGAAACAAGGTTTAATCTCTTGATATAATATCTTATCACTTGCTTAGATTTCATTTTTCATTTGCAGTCATAAGCATTATACAATATGCTACAGATGAACAAAGGCTTCCTCATTTTAATACAGCATGGCAAAAGTCTAGCGCTGGTTCTATTGCTGGTGAATCTAAAGTTCCTCATTCACTCTGAGGTTGTATCTAAAGGGCACACTACAAACTCCACTACATTATTGAAATTATTTTGAAATATATTTAAATATTTCACAATGCTTTCTATCATCATTGGTTAATTAAGATGTTCAAGGAGCAATGCATCTGTTACAATAAATATCATATTCCCATTAATTGTCCTTTGTTCAAGAAAGATTGCACAAATAGTGCGTTTTCAAAATCCATTTGTGCTAATACTGTATGTACAGTAGTTAAGGGAATCTACAGCCTATTGAGGCAGCATCAAATACAATACAGCATACTCCCACCAGTGCCCCCCCACCCACCAGTCCATCACAGGGTGAAACCAATTCACTCACCCACACTTATGGAGAAAGAGCCAAGTAGCAGTAGCCATGCATGACTTTATTATGTGAAAAAAAAAGCACCACAGCCATGAAGAGAATGTACAGAGTCTACATGTAGAGCGAATGGGCTAGGAACCAATCCCAGGATTCTAACTAAAAGGCAGAAGTGCAAACCACTGTACCACCACACTCTTTACACACTTTTTATATACTGTATATACATACATACATGTTTGTAAATTGAAAAGTGAGAAAAAGAACACACTTAAATGTTAAACCAGGCCCTTGATTTGAATTTTGTACACATTACCTCAAGTAAACATCTTCAAAAGATGTTGTGATGATGGAATTTCCTATTATGTGAAACCCAGGCTCTGTGTAAAAATTTAGGATCAAACACCTCTCTTTGTTTTTAACTCAATTATGCTAATTTGTAAATCTTTTTTTTTTTTTCTGTATCCTGGCTCCCCAAAACCTACAGTGACTCACCCTGTCTTATTCAAGGGTTTGTTTCAGTTTTCGGTATTACATTCATAGGAAGGCATTTAAAGCAAAGGAAAAAAAAAACAATACTACATTGAGAGAAGATTTCCAGATTGTTTTTGTTGGTGTTGGCAATTTGTGAAAGGCATTTTAAAGGTAATAAAAAAACTGTCCCCAGTTGCTCTTACCCTTGTTATTGAACACTTGAAACATGCCCTGAATAACATGCTCATTCTTTTGCAGACATGCTCCCTCTCCTATTCTTCTCACACAGCTCAATTTCTTTAAAAAAAAAAAAAAAAAAAAAAGAGGCTATCTTTTTGTTGGCTGTAACTAAACTTTACTATTTATTTCTTCATGCAAGAAACTAATCTTTCATCTCTTTTTGCCAGAATGAGAAGAAAAGTAGAAGACTATGTGTTACTGTGTAGGATAAAAATGTCAAGGGAGGAGAAATACAATTCTCAGCAGGACTTGTTTTTAATAGTAATGGGGAAATGCACTGATAGCTGGTAAGTTATTCCTACTGGAAACAACCAATGACACATGTGGCACCTTTATATAGAGAAAATTCATTACAC
This sequence comes from Erpetoichthys calabaricus, assembly GCF_900747795.2. NCBI lineage: Eukaryota > Metazoa > Chordata > Cladistia > Polypteriformes > Polypteridae > Erpetoichthys > Erpetoichthys calabaricus. Next base: position 302,654,854 of record NC_041394.2, on the reverse strand, counting down.
TTGGCCATGGGAAAGGAAAACTAAAATGTGCCTTTCTATACAAGGTGTTATTGCTGTCTGGAAGGCAGTGCATCCCAATGACTTAATCACTAGGCTTAACGGCTGTCCATAAAATCCCCACTATAGAAGCACTCTGTGACCTTGTTCAAGTTATTTCAGCTATCAGTGACCTGTTTTAAAAACACTTGTTTGCTCTACTTGAAATTTATGATTTGCTTTAAATACATATTATGAAGTAAACCTCTGGGAGTTAATGCTGAACAATTTTTGTTCATTTGGACATGCAAGTTGATCAGGCACTGATAAGACATTTAAGTACTCACTGATCCTTTTTATAATCACATTCATTTTGACTGTAAATACAGCACGTAACATTTATTAAGGGCACAGAGTGTTTCAGTAATTTGTATTGATGACTCACAGCTCCAGTAGTAACCCAGCCACTGGGGATGCACAAACCAGTGTGTTTCATCTTGCCGGTCCAAAGCCCGGATAAATGGGGACGGTTACGTCAGGAAGGGCATCTGTTGTAAAATGTTGCCAAATCAATATGCGGACAACAATACAAATTTCCATACCGGATTGGTTGAGCCCCAGGTTAACAACGACCGCCACCAGTACTGTTAGCCAACAGGGTGCTGGTGGAAATTGGGCTACTGTTGTCCGAAGAATAACAAGGAGAAGAAGAGGGGGGAGACGTGTCCGGAGGCAGGACGAGAGGAGGAAGGTAAAGAGAATGGAACTGAGGGTTGGCAGTATGACTGGTAAAGGGAGAGAGTTAGCAGATATGATGAAGAGAAGGGAGGTTGATACATTGTGTGTGCAAGAGACTAAATGGAAGGGGAGTAAGGCCAGGTGGATCGGAGGTGGATTCAAATTGTTCTATCATGGTGTGGATGGGAGGAGAAATGGGGTAGGGGTTTTTCTGAGTGTCAGGCAGAGTAATGATTATGAAGCTGGAAACTGGAGGTGGGATGATGAATGTTGTTAGTGCATATGCCCTGCAAGTTGGGTGTGCGATGGAGGAGAAAGAAGATTTTTGGAGTGAGTTGGATGAAGTGATGAACAGTGTACCCAAGGGACATTCGGATTTCAATGGACACGTTGGTAAAGGGAACAGTGGAGACAAGGAGGTGATGGGTAGGTATGGTGTCAAGGAGAGTAATGAAGAAGGTTAGAGGATAGTGGATTTGGCCAAAGGGATGGACATGGCTGTGGTGAATACATATTTAAGAAGAGGGAGGAACATAGGGTTACGTACAAGAGTGGAGGAAGATGTACACAGGTAGATTACATCCTATGCAGAAGAGTTGATCTGAAGGAGATTGAAGACTGCAAGGTGGTGGCAGGGGAAAGTGTAGTTAAGCAGCATAGGATAGTGGTCTGCAGGATGATATTGGAGATCAAGAAGAGGAAGAGAGTGAGAGCAGAGCCAAGGATCAAATGGTGGAAGTTGAAAAAGGAAGACTGCAAGGTTGAGTTTAGGGAGAAGGTGAGACAGGCACTGGGTGGTAGTAAAGAGTTACCAGACAGTTGGGAAACTACAGCAGATGTAGTAAGGGTGACAGCAAGAAGGGTGCTTGCCATGACATCTGGACAGAGGAAGGGGGAAAAGGAAACCTGGTGGTGGAATGAGGAAATACAGGAGAGTATACAGAGGAAGAGGATGGCGAAGAAGAAGTGGGATAGTCAGACAGATGCAGAAAGTAGGCAAGAGTACAAGGAGATAAGGCGCAAGGTGAAGAGAGAGGTGGTGAAGGCTAAAGAAATGGTGTATGATGAGTTGTATGAGAGGTTGGAAACTAAGGAGGGAGAAAAGGACCTGTACCGACAGAGGGACTGAGCTGGGAAAGATGTGCAGCAGGTTAGGGTGATAAAGGATAAAGTTGGAAATGTACTCACAAGCAAGGAGAGTGTGTTGAGCAGATGGAAACAGTACCCTGAGAGGCTGATGAATGAATAGAAAGAGAGAGAAGAGGTTGCAAGATGTGGAGATAGTGAATCAGGATGTGCAACGGATTAGCAAGGAGGAAGTAAGGACAGCTATGAAGAGGATGAAAAATGGAAGGGCCGTTGGTCCAGATGACATACCTAAGGAAGCATGGAGGTGTTTAGGAGAGATGGCAGTGGAGTTTTTAACCAGATTGTTTAATGGGATCTTGGAAAGTGAGAGGATGCCTGAGGAGTGGAGAAGAAGTGTACTGGTGCCGATATTTAAGAATAAAAGGGATGTGCAGGACTGCAGTAACTACAGGGGAATAAAATTGATGAGCCACAGCATGAAGTTATGGGAAAGAGTAGTGGAAGCTAGGTTAAGAAGTGAGGTGATGATTACTGAGCAGCAGTATGGTTTCATGCCAAGAAAGAGCACCAGAGATGCAATGTTTGCTCTGAGGATGTTGATGGAGAAGTATAGAGAAGGCCAGAAGGAGTTGCATTGCGTCTTTGTGGACCTGGAAAAAGCATATGACAAGGTGCCTCGAGAGGAGCTATTGGTATTGTATGAGGAAGTTGGGAGTGGCAGAGAAGTACGTAAGAGTTGTACAGGATATGTACAAGGGAAGTGTGACAATGGTGAGGTCTGCGGTAGGAGTGATGGATGCATTCAAGGTGTTGGTGGGATTACATCAGGGATCAGCTCTGAGCTTTCTTATTTGCAATGGTGATGGACAGGTTGACAGACAAGATCAGACAGGAGTCCCTATGGACTATGATGTTTGCTGATGACATTGTGATCTGTAGCGATAGTAGGGAGCAGGTTGAGGAGACCCTGGAGAGGTGGAGATATGCTCTAGAGAGGAGAGGAATGAAGGTCAGTAGGAACAAGACAGAATACATGTGTGTAAATGAGGGGGAGGTCAGTGGAATGGTGAGGACGCAGGGAGTAGAGTTGGAGAAGGTGGATGAGTTTAAATACTTGGGATCAACAGTACAGAGTAATGGGGATTGTGGAAGAGAGGTGAAAAAGAGAGTACAGGCAGGGTGGAATGGGTGGAGAAGTGTGTCAGGAGTACTCTGTGACAGACGGGTATCAGCAAGAGTGAAAAGGAAGGTCTACAGGGCAGTAGTGAGACCAGCTATGTTATATGGGTTGGAGACGGTGGCACTGACCAGAAAGCAGGAGACAGAGCTGGAGGTAGCAGAGTTAAAGATGCTAAGATTCACATTGGGTGTGACGAGGATGGATAGGATTAGAAATGAGTACATTAGAGGGTTAGCTAAAGTTGGACGGTTGGGAGACAAAGTCAGAGAGGCGAGATTGCATAGGTTTGGACATGTGCAGAGGAGGGATGCTGAGTATATTGGGAGAAGGATTCTAAGGATAGAGCTGCCAGGCAAAAGGAAAAGAGGAAGGCCTAAGAAAAGGTTTATGGATGTGGTGAGAGAGGACATGCAGGTGATGGGTGTAACAGAGCAAGACGCAGAGGACAGAAAGATATGGAAGAAGATGATCCGCTGTGGCAAGCCCTAACGGGAACAGCCGAAAGAAGAAGAAGAACTCACAGCTCTAGTAGTCTGGCTGCTATTGGTGTAGAGTTTAAATATTTTCTCTGTGCTTGCACAAGCTTTTCTGAATACTTTGATCCTTTTCCAGTGCTGAAAGATGTTCATATTACGTTAATTGACCTGATCTACATTAGTGTGAGTGTACGAGTGGGGGTCCCATGCACTACACTGGCATACAAACCTGAGCTGGTTTTTGCTTTGGCCTGTCAATAGTAATTGCTTATTGCCTAAGGAAAAGGCAAACTCAGAAAATGGGTAGATAGCTAGGAATTATGACTGATATGTACGGTTGTTTTAACAGAGTATTTTTTTTTGTTTACAGATTTACAAGTGAAGAAACTAAGAAGAGATTTCCAGATTTGCTTCTCTGTCAGTTGAAGGGGTCACTGTATGTAATGGACTTAAGTTATATGTACAGTGGTGTGAAAAACTATTTGCCCCCTTCCTGATTTCTTATTCTTTTGCATGTTTGTCACACAAAATGTTTCTGATCATCAAACACATTTAACCATTAGTCAAATATAACACAAGTAAACACAAAATGCAGTTTTTAAATGATGGTTTTTATTATTTAGGGAGAAAAAAAATCCAAACCTACATGGCCCTGTGTGAAAAAGTAATTGCCCCCTTGTTAAAAAATAACCTAACTGTGGTGTATCACACCTGAGTTCAATTTCCGTAGCCACCCCCAGGCCTGATTACTGCCACACCTGTTTCAATCAAGAAATCACTTAAATAGGAGCTGCCTGACACAGAGAAGTAGACCAAAAGCACCTCAAAAGCTAGACATCATGCCAAGATCCAAAGAAATTCAGGAACAAATGAGAACAGAAGTAATTGAGATCTATCAGTCTGGTAAAGGTTATAAAGCCATTTCTAAAGCTTTGGGACTCCAGCGAACCACAGTGAGAGCCATTATCCACAAATGGCAAAAACATGGAACAGTGGTGAACCTTCCCAGGAGTGGCCAGCCGACCAAAATTACCCCAAGAGCGCAGAGACGACTCATCCGAGAGGTCACAAAAGACCCCAGGACAACGTCTAAAGAACTGCAGGCCTCACTTGCCTCAATTAAGGTCAGTGTTCACGACTCCACCATAAGAAAGAGACTGGGCAAAAACGGCCTGCATGGCAGATGTCCAAGACGCAAACCACTGTTAAGCAAAAAGAACATTAGGACTCGTCTCAATTTTGCTAAGAAACATCTCAATGATTGCCAAGACTTTTGGGAAAATACCTTGTGGACTGATGAGACAAAAGTTGAACTTTTTGGAAGGCAAATGTCCCGTTACATCTGGCGTAAAAGGAACACAGCATTTCAGAAAAAGAACATCATACCAACAGTAAAATATGGTGGTGGTAGTGTGATGGTCTGGGGTTGTTTTGCTGCTTCAGGACCTGGAAGGCTTGCTGTGATAGATGGAACCATGAATTCTACTGTCTACCAAAAAATCCTGAAGGAGAATGTCCGGCCATCTGTTCGTCAACTCAAGCTGAAGTGATCTTGGGTGCTGCAACAGGACAATGACCCAAAACACACCAGCAAATCCACCTCTGAATGGCTGAAGAAAAACAAAATGAAGACTTTGGAGTGGCCTAGTCAAAGTCCTGACCTGAATCCAATTGAGATGCTATGGCATGACCTTAAAAAGGCGGTTCATGCTAGAAAACCCTCAAATAAAGCTGAATTACAACAATTTTGCAAAGATGAGTGGGCCAAAATTCCTCCAGAGCGCTGTAAAAGACTCATTGCAAGTTATCGCAAACGCTTGATTGCAGTTATTGCTGCTAAGGGTGGCCCAACCAGTTATTAGGTTCAGGGGGCAATTACTTTTTCACACAGGGCCATGTAGGTTTGGATTTTTTTTTCTCCCTAAATAATAAAAACCACCATTTACAAACTGCATTTTGTGTTTACTTGTGTTATATTTGACTAATGGTTAAATGTGTTTGATGATCAGAAACATTTTGTGTGACAAACATGCAAAAGAATAAGAAATCAGGAAGGGGGCAAATAGTTTTTCACACCACTGTACAAGATGAGCAAATAAATATATTGTGTTTCATTAAATGTCTCATCTATAGGAGGAAAATGTTACCTTCCTGCAAGATAAAGGAGTTTTAGTCATTTTCAGCCCTAATTTACTAACGGGGTCGAGGTGTAACTACTTCTCAAATGCTTCACCAAAGTAATTACATTAAATGCATATATTGGGAGACCAATTCCACGTGTCTTATACCTCTTCCTTCCTTTGGTTAATATTGGTTAAATTGCTAATGATAATGACAATAAATATAGTAGGTGTGTTTTATTATATCAAATTCAAAGCAATAACCAGTAAGCAATATGAAAAAGTAATGTCAAAAATAATGTCTTGTTTTCTATGTATAGACATGCACCAAAGAGAAAAATAAGCACCCTCTACTAAAAATTTACACATGACCCAATATGTCAATTTATGACATAAGTAATAGTTCAGATTTGGAATACCTGGGAGCAGCCAAAAGGCCATTGAAAACAGATCATAAGCTATAGATTGCAATTAATATGGGACATATACTGTAACAACTTCACAGTTAAAAGAAATAATAACCTCACCAAATGGTCGACTTCATACTTTGCTACTTTCACCAACCCAGACAGCTCTGACATAAAGATGATTTACTCTTTGTTTTGGATGTCCTTTCCTTCTGGACAGTATGGCTCCTTGGAAACAAACTCTGTACACATCTCACTACAATTTAATGGATTGGAATAGTTATAAAAACAGATTACTTTTATTTTTCTTCGGTGTATGTGTAACTAATGGATATGTTCTGATATTCCCCACTCCTTCTCCTCGACTCTTCTCTTCACCTTCTTTTAGTGGAACTGGTCCTGTTTTTAAAGTGGAATGCAAATGGTGTTGGCTTGACAAGTAGTCATCACATACAGTTAACATCCCATAATAAATGTTCATTTTTTTAAAAAGTGCTCATTTATAGACATACTTTTACTACATTACTAGCTGTGATAGCCATTTAAGATTGGTTGAAATCTAAGTAATCAACGTAGACCTCAGCATTAACATTTACAGTACAATATGTCCATCTGGTTGTTATGTCTCTGTTACATGCCATTTGGTAAAGGATTCGTAAAAACAGTGCTAATGTTTGTGATGTGTCATCTATTGGAAAGCAGAGACATCAACCGGACAGACACTCAGACAGACACACAGACACTTGTCTTTTTATTAAGGTGGAAAAGAAACTTTAAAGGTAACAGAACAAATAAATGCAATTATATGGGATTACTACAGTAGTATAGATCATGACACAGAGAACCTGTGAATACAGAGCACCACTGCAAGTAGTTAGATGTTACAAAAGCTACAAATGATGGGGTTGCCATTACAAGGCCATCTCTGTGATAATCTAATTGACCTGGAAAATTAAACAAAACAATAAAACAAACACCATTAATGGCCACTAGACTGTTTGTTTTTTGAGAGTTTTAGATTAGATATGTAGGCCTTATACAGCATAAAACCATAATGAAAATATCATAGTACACAATATAACCTGAAGATACTACTTAACCAAATTCTGTCAACCACAAGAACAACCACAATTACTGTACTAATCATAGACAAACCAAGGTCAGTGGTACTAATTCTTTCTTCTCTGTGAAGAGGGTGAAACAAAACTTATTAGGGAAGCAGAATTAGTCCCAGGGGAAAAAAATGCCAGCTCTTATTTTGCTCAATAAGGTTTTCCACACACTAGATAAAATACGTGGGAAAATGAATTAAGTGAAAACTCAATGTAATGAAAGTGGCAGTTAACCCGAGGATAAGACAATATACCTTTTTAACCCGTTTAATCCTGAGGAGGGTCGCAGGTGATAAGATCATAAAAAGTTAAAATTAAATATACACCTGAACTAATTGCAAGCTCAAAAATGTGGGGAAAAAAGCAATGGAGGAAAGATGACACTCCACCTAGCTTACTACCTGAGGCAATGGAATTAATTTACATTATAATAGGAGTGGGATATACATTCAGTATCTCTGTGAACTAGGAACCATTTTTTTCAAAAATGTTACATATTCATTTTCTAGACTTATGCATTATCTAGTGCTAATGAAACATTAATGGTTATATAAAGAGGGACAAGCAAGGTCCTAAAAAACAAGAATGAGGTATACAGCCAAATCTTTTCTCTACTCTCTTTCGGCTGCTTACCCACCATTTCCCCTAAAATCAGTCCTGAAGCGAAAAGTAAGAGATGATAGTAGCCATACCTTATATAAAAGCTAGTTTTAAGAGCTCAGATACTCAGTTACCTTTGTATATTTGTATTGGTAACTGACAATTCCAGGTTTCAGTATTTTATTTGTACTTTTTTTGTTTAGCTAGCTATCTTTCAAGAACAAGCTATTGGTAAGATACTTCTGTGCTGAGAATAGTAAAGAAACAAATTTAACATCTCCTGTTATTTTGTACTGCAAGTGCACTTTTCTCTGTACAAATTGTATTTATTGCTGGCAAATTACAGACTTAATGTAATAATTTGAAAACAATACAATCTAAAAAAACAAATCAAAATGTACACAATGAACACATACACATAATTACAAAAGAATGGACTCCCAAGTTCAGCCCTGGGAGGATATACAAACTCTTTTTCAGTGGCCTACGAGACAGTAGCCTTCAGGTTAAATATGTGCAGTGTATTAATCAGGAATTCGGCAAAATGCTGCCCATAGCCAGCCAGTGATGTGATTATTTTTCATGTAAGATTACTTTTCTTACACATAAAACTGATGTGTTTAATTAACTGAATTGTCACTTTACTACAAATGTCAGATTTAACAGAACAGTTGTTGTAAGATTAATTATGTCCTGCAGATTAGAATTACTGACATATGTTAAGGATTCATGTCATGAAATCATCATGTCAAGTTCTAGTTTGTTATTTTTATAGTGTGCATTACAGTTTTTTAAACTATTACCTATACAACAATCATCATAAAGATATTTCATTTACATAAGAAACCAAAAAAGTAAACAATAAAAATACAGCATTCATTCATCCATTCATCTTCTTAACTCACTTAGACTTTTCTAAGAAATATTTGTAGGCCACATAACTAAACAATGACATCAGTTAAAGAATGACACAATGATTGCAATAAAAACTTGCAGCCATGTGATCAGAGAGGCTGCAGTCTATCCCTAAAAACATTACACACAAGGCGGAATAATTACTGGAGAGGATGCCAGTTCATCACAAGGCAAATAAAAATACTAAAAACTATTGTTACTTAAAATATATAAATATTAGACCATATACAAGTATTGAATAAGTGAATCACTTATTCAAAAACAAAAACATTATCTGCAACTGAAAATTGGACATTATCCAACTTTTATTTAAAAAAAGAAAAAGAAAAAAAAAAATAGATATGCAATATGTGACTTTCGTAACATTACTAAACATACTGGTTTTTAGAAAACAAAATTAAGATAAAATACACCATACCGCTCAATTTCTTAACATTGAAAGGAGATCTAGTTTATTATTCACAGAATGACTTTTTTGAAGAATTTAGCTCATAAACTATGGACATCCAGTAAAGTTTGAAATACCTGAATAAGTTCCTTGTCTTCTAAATGCACTAAGCTGTATCCTGCTGAATAGTGCATATTCTGAGATGATCGGTCTTCGCAGCTGATTGAATTTCTGTCAGGAGTATTGCCCTACAAGAGATTGATCTTACAGCAGGTTTCTTTGAAGACCATGTTCTTCATTCCATTTGCATTTATGAAAGACAGCAGATGAGCTGTACAGTGATTGTACTCAACATGCAGAAATCCACAATGTGAATTGTGACATTTATTAGCACAATTTTAAAACAATTGCACTTTCTCACACTGTCTTGCGACAAATATATTCTTAGTCTTTACCGAGATAAAACATTTTATTAAATTTATTTATACAAATAACATATGCAGCAAAAAAAGAAATGCATCACATGCATTCCCATATAATACCTTCATTAACCAATATATTCTTGCCACTGACATACTGTAACACAATAAATCCTTAGCAATAATATTAACCACATCAGGTATAATCTCTTGGCAAATATACACAAGATATAATAAATCTTAAAACTATTACAAATAAAAAGGCATCAAAAAGAGCTTACTTAAAACACATTTAATAAATGTCTTTGATTTACACAGTAGCTTTGCAAAAGCAAATTCTTATCAACAAAAAAAATAAAAGCAAACCATTGTTGTACTGCTAATCAGAGAAGGAGGCAAAATAATGGTTGATGAAGGGAAGCAAGAAACCAGTAAGCTTCAGAATGGATTACTTAGAAGACTAAAATGATCTTCATTGGTTCCAATTAAATGTCACGATTACATTATTTAAGGTAACTTAACTGCCTAAGCTCACAAAAATGATCACTGAGGCAATGGTAACACCTTTCTTTTAAAGAACCTTATAATTTATTCATCCTTTCACTTCTTTGTAAAATTTGTAATTAACAGTGAAAATATAAAGAATTGTCGGGACAAAAAAAAAATGAAAGAAAATGGCACTTAGGAGTTCTTTATTCCAATCACTGCATAACATCTAGGTGATGTTAGTGGGTCAAACAACTGCACCAGTGCAGACCACGAAACACTCTCCTAAAATAAGAAAAAGAAAGTAAGAATTTAAAATGAACAATTTACATATTTACAACTTGTTCCTGAGCACTAAAATTACAGATACTGTATTGTACTGTTATCAGCTGAGGGACTACATAATCAGTTTCATTTAATTCCTTATATAGTTAAGGCACAGGGGGTCAATGTGAATTCAATACAAGGTTAATCCTGTGTTAGTTTGTACAGTAACAGCATTAACAAGACTATCTTTATTAATGTGCTTTTCACAGCTGTGCTTCAGGACTAGCTCTGGATTAAGGGCTAGTGTCATTGTAGTATTCATCTTGGAACAAACATACAACCTTCACAGCATACCAAAGCTAAATACTAGCTGAGACCCAGAAAGGTTAAATGTGCTAAAGATGGTACACACTATGGAATCAAAATGCACAGGCACTCATATAAAAACAGTTACACACCTGAAAAATAAATGCTTTTCTAAGCTTAAGTAAAAATCATTGCAACACTTTTATGGTTCACTAACAGACAGACCACACTCGTTTTGCCACTACATTGCCTTTGTTAGAAAAACAATTTAGTACAGTCAGCCTTAAGTGTTAAATCATTAATTGAATGTACTTTCTGCATTTCACCAAATACTGCTTAGTTTTGACCAGTCCAAAATTAAGTCTGAACAAAAACATAAGGTGACAAAATCAATGGAAAACTGTACCAATCTTCCTGCAAAAAATTGCCGTGATTTTTTAAGATCAGGGAATGAGATGGCTGAGCTGCATAGATACAAGTTGTTGTTTCATGTATTGGGAAAATAATGCCCTGTAAGTACTACTACTCTGTATCGACTTCATTATATATGACTCTCCATGTTTAGAGAGAATTAGACCATTACTCTTCTCAAATGGCAAGTTCAGACTTTCAAAATGGCAGTAGTATTATACAAAGTATGGCAGAATTGAGAGGTACTTCAAAGTAAGAGAAAGGAAAAATAAAATAAAGCAAAAGTGCTGACTAGTAGACAGACTTAACAATCACTGATAAGACAATTACTACAAATGCTGCTTCCAAACTAATTTTTGATTACTTCCACTGTGTTTGATGTTTGTATGGCTTTATTCAGGGGATTTTGGTTTCTTTTCATTAGGCCTTTCACTGAAGGTTTTGATTTATTATACATGACCACTGTTCTTCAAAACATTTCAGTTTTGTGCAGTCACTTGCTTCACTTGTGAAACAAGCAAAGCCAAACAGTGTCTAATTAATATACAAAAGATGGCATGATTTTAGGTAAATATAGCTCTAGACAGAGAAGCAGGATTAAAGGCTGTGTGTAATGATGTTAGGTCCACCATTACATGTATATAATAATAAAAGACGCAAAAGAAACCCAAGCAACAAGCTCATGTAATGTAAGTGTGGGTGACAATGTGGCTTTGTGTTCACTTCTTATTCTTTGTCATTTATTTAAAGCAAAATCAGAAACCAGATGAATGGATATTGATATTACCCCTTGCTAACATTAAATTCTCAAAATTTTTGATTTTGAAGTTGAGTTGGAGTCTGTACCCATATGCATATTCAAAAACATTACAAGTTAAAACTTTTTATGTGTAACTGAATTTACAGTGTTTGCTGAAGACAACCTATGTATATTAATTTCAGTAGTTTATGCTTCTGTTAAATATCTTTCTGTTTTAATTTTGGATCCAGAGAGAGCTAAATGTTAACTTATTTAATGGGCTTGAATGTAAGCATGGCACTACAGGCATTACATTTATTGTCAAAAATCCCAGACAGTTTAACTTACAAATTGATAAAATACCACTGCTCTTTCAAGACATAAATAAAAAAGCCTACAGCCATTGCCAAATATAACCAATTATAGTGCAGAAAATAAAAAATACAGTACATGTTCTGTGCATGCTTTGGAAATGTAATAACATAGCTAATCAGTCAGCTGAGGGACAACCATATTTAGTGTCTAATTACAAAAATTTCTTCACATTTCAAAACAAATGTTAGGATTTCTCTAGCTGTGTCTTCTTTACAAAAGTGAAGAAATGAAAACCTCTGCACACAATGTTCATTCAAAAATATAATTTACAGGTTCCATCCATCCATTTTCCAACCGTTGAATCCGAAAACAGGGTCACAGGGGTCCACTGGAGCCAATCCCAGCCAACACAGTGTGCAAGGCAGGAACCAATCCCAGGCAGGGCACTAACCCACCGCAGGACACACACACACACCAAGCACACACTAGGACCAATTTAGAATCGCCAATCCACCTAACCTGCATGTCTTTGGACGGTTAGAGGAAACCGGAGCACCCGGAGGAAACCCATGCAGACACGGGGAGAACATGCAAACTCCTCGCAGGGAGAACCCGGGAAGCGAACCCGGGTCTCCTTACTGTGAGGCAGTAGCACTACCACTGTACCACTGTGCCGCCCTAATTTACAGGTTGACGTTTCAAACCTTAAACACTGCTCAGACACTTGAATGACTACTTCAAAATAGAAGCGTAATGCAGACCAGTCTAATGATATGATTATTAAATGCACTAGCAGCAGTTGAGCCTCATAGGAACCAGCCTGCTTCATTGCTAAAATGAACTAACTCCACATTTGTTGCAGTCATTTGATTTTTGACAATTTATAAAAATAAAACAATATCCTAGAATAATGAATGAGAAAGAAAATTGTTAATTAAATGTTACTTTTCATTTAGTGTTTTTATTCATGTTTACTGAAAATACAAATGCAAACATAACTCTCACAACAATCAATACCTAGCAAAAGAGTTGTTAATAAACTTTTGATATAAAGTCTTGTTACAAAAGCAACTTTAAAGTGCTGTTTGCAAAGCAATGATTGTAAGTAAAATTATGCTTACTTGTTCATGTAGCATTTGCTTCCGATTTTGACAGTATTTAAGCAAATATATTTTTTAACATAATGTCTTCTGAAAATCACCAAGAAACAGATGAATTGTGTTGTACACTGTGCTGTGTTTAAGAGCAGACTGGAAAGGAAGTCGATAGTCATTATATACTGTAAATCAGAAATGCACTGTATATATTTAAGCATTTATGATTTGGAAAGAAAACTGAAATATTGTTCAGTGTCAATCATTCAATCATCACTTTACATTGTGCCTTTCACTGGGAGAGCCAGAGGACTTTTTAAATCAAACACTTCATATGTACCTATAGCTATTCTGAGAGCAAGAACAACTTAATAAACATCGATTGGAAATTGCCATGCTGTTGGAAAATACATAAATCATACGCAGCATCCCAGTTTCAGGCCAAATATGGCTTAATATGTAATTGCCATCAATTTATAATTTCAAAACTTGGAAGTATAGATGTCTGCAACTTTAATGCATCTTCCCAAACTATTAATGTACTTTAATTCCTTTGACGTACAAAGTATTAGAAAAAAACATACATGTAAGAATTTTATATACAGCAAATGCAGTAGAATGTCTATTTAATTCTGGCAGCAGGAACATATACTTCCTCTTAATGTGCACACATACAAGAAACTGAGCATCACAGATGTTCAAAGTCAAATCCTGACAGAACTAGGCACAGAATAGTCAAATTTAGACTCGTTTTTGTAAGTCACCCACTTCAGTGAAACTACACTTCATAATTATTCTGTGTTATTGCCACATTTAACCTCATTTAAATAGTGTGCTGGTACACAGCAAGTGACCCACAGTGTATATTATAGTATGTAAATATGCTGTATCTTGTTCACATGAACGGTAAATGCAAACAATTATTAGCTGGGCTGTTCTAGAGGCCACTCTGAACAATAAAATTTCATTATATTCTGAGCAAGTGGTGCTTTTAAAAACACTTAAAACAATCATTTCAGGCAGGATTTGAAATTGCTTGAGATAATGTAAATTTTAAAAACAATAGCTAAAATAAACAAAAATCAAAATCAAAATCAAATAAACCACTAAACCATAAATAGACAATCAATTGAATCAACCCATTTGGAAAGACATAACCTGAACATTAAAAATTGTACAGCATTGAAAGGTGGACCGGGAGAGGTAAATGTGAAGAACTGATCAGGTATCAGATATGTAGATAACTGAAAAAAAACTGGTAGGAAAGACCTCAGAAAATGACAATAAAGTGTATGGAATTTAACCACAGTGTGAAAGTCAATGCACAGTCACACCAGTAGAACCCTTTAAACCCATTGTAGCTCCTTTCAATTAACAATAAAATTTGTATTCACATTTGTTACCACTTGGTAATTAGGGTTAAAAACAAACATTTTCTTTATTATTCTATAAACATGAATATTTTATTTACTTTCCGTGCCAGCATCTGATGACCAATTCACATTGTTATCACTATTGCTCGATTTGAGCACTAGTTAAGTTTCAGTTAGTTCTGCAACTGCCTTTAAGGCTTTTCATTTGCCATTGTGTTTTTAAGTGGAGGCTCCACCCCAGTCATAAATATTGATAAGTTAATTTTTAGTGGCAACATGCATAGACATATTTATAATTTTTTGCAGAATTATTTAGATGTCAGCAGAATACTGTCAGAAGCATTATTCGGCTTAAAAATGTAAAGCAGATTATTTCAAGTCACCCTAAACGTGACTCATGGTTAGCCATACTTGCACATATTTATGGCCCCCAAGTCACGCTTAGGGTTAACGCCAAGGAGGTTAACATTATTCATACACTTTTTTAAAATGTACAATCAATCATTAAGAAATGGAAAGAGTATGGCACAGATGTAAATTTGCCTAGAGCAGGTCGTACACAAAACTGAGTGATCATGTTGGAAAAAGACTCATGAGAGAGGCCTATGAGAACTATGAGCCATAAGCTACAGTGGCCAAGGCTATGCAAAAGAGTCATTACAGCTTTACAAAAAACACGGCATGTTATCAAAAACATACCATCCAAACCATGAAACGCAGTAGTGGCAGCATCATGCTGTGGGAATGCTTCTCTACAGTAGGCCCTGAAAGGCTTGTGAGGGTAGAGGACAAAATGAATGCAGAAAATATAGGGAAATCATAGAAGAAAACTTGATGCAGTTTACAAGACAACAACTCCAAGCATAAGGCCAAAGTGACAAAGAAATGGCTTAAAAACATAAATGTTAATATCCTGTGTCACACACGTGTGTTTAGGAGACAGCCAAAGGGCTTAAATACAGGTAATTCCATGCCAGGCCAGGGGGTGGTGGAGTGTACTAATTTTCCCTCTCAATCTGTTGCAGACCATTCTAGGGAAATCCCGCCCGGCTCTGGGGCAGCCAATGACGTTCCTTCCGGTTCCAGGGCTGATGACGTCACTTCCTTAGCTGGACTTTAAAAGCCGCCATACTGTCTGAAGAAGTCAGTTCTGTTTTGGACTCGGTTAAATAAACATGTCTACCATTTTTGACCTATTTTGCAGCCGTAATCGATTAAATGGGTGGCTGCCGCAAACCTTCTTGATGTCTCATGGTCGTTCTTGTGACACGTGGAATGATAAAATCTTAGTGCAGATCTTAATTCCAATTGAGAATTTGTGGCAAGATTTGAAAAAGGCTGGTCATTCACGATCAAGATGCAACCTAAAAGAGCTTGAGCAGTTTTATAGAAAAAAATGTGGGGAAGCTGCAGTATCCAGATGTGCCAAGCTGACTTAGACCTGTCCACACAGACTGAAGGGTGTAATTGCTGTCAAAGGCGCATCTACTAAATATTGGCTTGAAGGGAGTGAAAATCTATGAATTATTTTGTGTTTAATGTGTGTAATTAATCTGGCCTGTTTTCACTTTGATGTGAAAGAGCCTTTAAATGTTGATCTGTGTCCAAACAGCCAAATTAAATCCACCATTACTAAATAGTGTACAACAACAAAATGTGAAAACCTCGAAGGGAATAAATACTTTTTAGACACTGTATAAATATAATTCTTACATTATAAATATATTAAACATTAAATTAAAAAATAAATGTATGAACAGTCAACAAGAAATAATATTACTTAGCAATATTGTCATCAATTTGTAGGGAATAACTCTGAATCAGCGTCTGTGTAAAAGTTGGCATGTTTTTATTTCACTTGTGAACTTTATCTGGGTACTCTAGAAAATATCGAAGATTTTTTGAAATAGAAGATTCAAAAATTGGTCTGAATCATTTATAATGAATGCTCTTTAGGCATCAAAATGAAGAGACTGTAAGGATAACATTACATAGTTTTTATTAATCAACTGGCTTAAAATAAAGCAGTTGAACCATGCAGAACTAATGGCCGAAGATGGATTTTAGTAGCCCAAGAGATCATTAGAAGGCACAAATTTCCCAAACACTCCAACATTTTCCAATTAGTAAGGTTTACGTTCTTACATTTATATTCTACTGGTCTGTTTCAACATTTGTTTAACAATTGGTGCTTTGATCTGGACTTAGTTCCTTTAGATGTGGTCAATTTGGTTACCTATTTATTGCACTCACATTAGGCATTCCTTAAAGGCTTGTAAGCAAAATTATTTTTTACAGCTTTTTAACCTCCAGCCTAGGATACATTATTAAACTCAGTCATCAGCAGAATGTAGAACATCTTTGAAGTATAAACTCAACTGTGTTAAGCAAAAATCACATATGACTTTTCTGACAATAGCAGCTCCAAAGTTTAAATGTTGGCTTTACAATGGTCTGTTGCGAGTGTGTAGTGTGATTGAGGATGACCTGGATGTACTTGAATCCCATCCAGGGCTGGTTTCCGCCTTGTACTCATATCTATCAGGATTGGATTAATGTCACTTTCAGCCACAACTTACAGTCTACAGCTTAACCAGAGCCCTACTTTATTTGAACTATCTTTTTTCTGAAACCATCATGAAATATCTTGTCTCATTTCATCTCTTTTCATACGGATTATCTATTCAACCATGTCACATTGAAATTGTGACCACTGATTGGTTTAACCCTTTTTCCGTCATGCAGGCACAATAAAACAGTAGTTCAAGCAAGTAGCCTGATGTAAATAAATAAATAAACAAATAATAAATAAATGTGAGAGACCAATGCATTACTATGGTGTGTAAGTGTAATTGTTTTGATGGTCAGAGAAAAAAACAACTCGATAAATGCAAAAGCAAGTGTACTGAAAAGACAATAAACAAAGTTCAATAGAATGATATCCTAGCTTTTTAGTGTAACTGTAAACTGTGGCTGCTGCATTTAAAGTCACTTTTTCCTTTTTACTTTTCAAGAAAAAAAATAGGCACAAGACCAAAGAACATGTAATTTTAGTGACATTAAGCAGAGACTTGTAAAGTGCTAATAAAGTGGAATGGAAATTTCTGTCAAACTAATCTTGTAGTAAAAACATACAGTTCTTGAAAGTAATATAAAATATAGAGTGAGAACAAAAGAAACAGGAATCGAGGTAAGGGTGTTTGTACGGGTGCAGTAATGTAGGAGTGACATATGAGATAACATAAAACAATCTGTACACTTATTTCTTCAAGAAAGATGCTAGGCTCTGCAAAATGCTTTTACTCAAACAAGTGCTCAAATAAATACAAGAAATAATTTTTATTACAGCATTTCTTTACTTTGAAAGTACTGTTTTATCAATCAGCAAAAATACCATTACAGTGCAGCTACAGTATATGTAGACCTGGTACCTAATTAATTACCAAAACATTCCACCTACCTAAAACACATTTTTTAACTGGGATAATACTGTACATATCAAATACTATAGGATGTTTAAAAATACACTATAGGCTACTGAACAACTACATTGCACAAGAATTTGTTGTAAATAGGAAAAATGTTATATTAATTAAATGCCTTATACCATACATGAAAAATAGACCAAATAATTCTTTATGGGTTATGAATTTACTTTAGAAATTAAATATACACTGAATCATCCATCCATCCAGTCATCTATCTTGAAAACCACTAATACAAATACAGTCGTCCCTTCAGATGTGCAAACTTGGCTTTCACGGTTTTAGTTATTTGTGAGGTGGCTGTGGACACTTACATGAAATATTTTGAAGCTGGCTGAAAGATCACAAGAGCTTGCAAAGAACACATAAATCAAAAATATATAATTACTGAAAATGATCTGTATCACATAAAATCATATAATACAGGTATCTACATGTTAGTGTTATTTAATATTTGTTAGTTTAAATTAATATTATATTTTTAATATTGAAAGTTATTTTGGTTAAAAAAACAAAAAAAAACCCAAAACAAACAGCCTTGGGATCTATGCAAGCTACCTTCCAGCTGGTACACTTGCTCTCTCTCTTTCTTTGTCTGTCTCACTTTTACCTGAAATCAGTGTAGAGTTCTAGCCATCCTTCTCAGTTCTCAAGTGCTTGCTCACTTCTCTATTTCCTTTCTCCTAATGAGACAGCCCACAACAGTTGTTGAGAGGGGCACATTTGCTGGGAATCTTTCGCTCCTTACCCTGACAAATGTGAAAAGGTTACCTGTAGTTTATATTTAGTACAATGGGGTGCGGCAAGCCTTGGCTTTGCATGGCAAAAAGCCCTGCCAATAAATTGTCATCTAAAGGCCATGTCACATTATGTGATGTTTCCAATGATTTTCAGTCATAGCCTTCATTTACACAATTCTTAGCAAGTTGGTGGTGCAATACTGTGAAACCAGCTGTGAAATGCCCCTCAGCTCAGTCCAACTTGTCTACAGCGTACGTTGACAAAAATCAAATCTTTTTGATTTCGACTTTTGAGGCAGGGGTGGACATCAGAGCTGACAAACAATGAATGCTCATCCAGAAGTACAATGCATAAAATACAGTGATGAGGTATAAGGAACAAAGGGGCTTTGAACCTCACAAACAAAACAGAAGATTGATTGTCTGATCTTTTGAGTTTTATGTACAATGACAGAATAGAAAAAAAGAAAAAAGGGCCAAGATTGTGGCTGAACTGTTAAACCTTCATAAAGCACTCACTCCATCATGCAGAACACTATTGGCTTTCACAAAAAGGTTGGCATGCAGTTGGTAAATTTGACATGCTCAGTAATTTTCAATCATGTAAAGTGACATGGTCTAGTGACGAGATCAGCAACTGCAGTCAGTAAACCTGATATACCCTGTGACCAGAAGTTAACTAATGTGACATTGGTGTTAGTGTTAGCTGCTGATGTTGGTGTCACTTTAGATATGTGACTGAGAGCAAAAAGCTTTGCTTGATCTTTACCTCCACTGGAAGTTTGTTGAACTTTGGCTATCACTTTTATGATGTATTTTGTTTGTATTTATAAACTGTATGGATGCTTGACTTTGCATATATAATTTAAATTTTTGCTGTTTAAAATCTTTAAGTTAAACCTGAAAGCTCCTCCTGTTACCTTTTTTTCCTGTATGCTTTGTGGTTCATAGTACTTTTGGATTACATACTTGATGCTGTATTCTAATCTTGTTTTCTATGTAAGATCCTTGTGGTAATATATGCTTTTAATTGATCAAACCCACCTAGCTCTGCCGAGGAGAGATCCCGTTGTCTTCCAATCTGCCTTTTATACTGTGCCATATAGACATACTGGCACTAAATAGTCCTCCATGCTGGTAGCAATTTCTAATATGGAGAAAAATGTAGGCAGTGCAGCAGCATTTTGAGCTGGCTGTGAAGTCACAAGTCAAAAAGTGATCTATCACTTGCATTGCTATCAAATAATCCTAAAATATATACTGGAGCTGCAGTTCCTAAATGCTGTTAAAAGATGTACAGGTGACATTTATAGTCTTGTATTTTCTGGCAGGCATTAAAATGGTACATGGTGATGGTTAGCTTAAGCCACATGAATATTTTATATCAGTTGCATTTCTTGTGTGAGTAAAGTTAGTTTAGCCTAGATAGTTTTGTAATATCTGGTTTTCACTTTTGACTTTATAAGTAATCAGGCCAGTAAACTGTATGCAAAATTGTATCATTGTTCATTTTCATTCACTATATTCATAAAGCATTTGAATTTGCACAATCCCTTTGGAATTCTCAAAGATGCTGAAGAATTACATGCAGAAAGACGCATGTTAGCTTTTTCAGTAAAAATAGTCTGTTTAAATTTAGTTCATAAACCAAATTAGGTTTAGTTTTAGTTTTGAAACCCTAATTAATTGAATTCCAGGGCCTCCACAGAATTACTGGAAAGAGAGACAGACCTGAGCTTTTCAACAAAGATTAGTTTCATTAATTTTATAGCACATCTTGGATTGTGTGTCACTTTTTCTGATATCCGCAAACAAAAATGCTTGATTCTGTTGCAAATTTTTTTCAATTATGCATCAAATTTTGTGATTACTTTGTCATTAGTTTTGGGTTTTTTTCAGTTATTTACATGTATATTAATAAAAATAAAGCACACTTGTTAACATATAGTATTTTGTGCCACTTTTAATATTATTTTAAACAAGAGTTTTTTACAATCGTAGTCAAAACAAGGTCCGGAAAGCTGACCAGAAAGTAGGAGACAGAGCTGGAGGTAGAAGAGTTAAAGATGCTATGATTTGCATTGGGTGTGACGAGGATGGATAGGATTAGAAATGAGTATATTAGAGGGTCAGCTCAAGTTGTACGGTTGGGAGACAAAGTCAGAGAGGCGAGATTGCATTGGTTTGGACATGTGCAGAGGAGAGATGCTGGGTATATTGGGAGAAGGATGCTAAGAATAGAGTTGCCAGGTGTTGTGATGTGAGATTTTGCATATAACTTGATAAATATTGTGGTGCCCGGTGGGTGTTCATGCCCAGCCAGGATGCCCAGGAGGACCGGAGGAGCGCTTGTGGATCCTCCGGAACACGAGGGGGCGTCCTCCCTGGTTGCTGTGGGGACCACGGGTACAGAGCTTGGAAGCTCATCCCTGTAGGGGCCCGTGGTCACCGCCAGGGGGCGCCCCAATGCCTTGGGAGTGTTGGACCTCAGTACTTCCGCCACACTGGGAAGTGATGGGGGGAAGAGAATTGGAGACACCTGGTGGACTTCCGGTTTCACTGCTGGAGTTTCCGCCACACAGGGGTGTGGCTACGAGCCCTCAGGATGCAGCTGGAGCCATTCCGGGGTGAATAAAAGGGGCCGCCTCCCTCCAGTCAGGGGCAAGAGTCGGGAGGAAGAAGGACGAAGCTTGGCGGAGAGGAGTGGAGGCGGACCAGAGACTATTAAGGCATTGTGTTATGGCCTAGGACTTGAGGGGTGATTGGTGCTGAGGCACTGGGTTTGTCCACTTTCCTTGTAAATATCATGATGAATAAGCGTGTGTTGGGTGAAACCATTGTGTCTACCTGTCTGTGTCCGGGCTGTTTCCCACAATACTTTGTATGTCTTTATTTGTAATTTAGGCAAAGCAATGTAATTTAGTGTAATTTTGGTGAGAGGCATTTGTGTTTGCCCCCCCCCCTTTACGACTGAGTGTCTTTGAATTTTACGACAGGATTTGGGGGGTGTGCTTTAAACTAGTTTGGCGGGTGTTTCTCTGCTAAAGTCTTTCAACCCCTGCAAGGAAGCCAGGTTACTTTAACATATGGTCTTGGGGGGGTGACAGGTTTTAAGATGTTGTATTCCCCCATTGGTCTGAAGTATGGCTGTTTGGAATTGGGTTAGAAGCTTTTAAGTACCATGATGTCCTATTGGCTCTAGGGGTTGGAAAGAGAATCTATAAATCTACTTGCTCAACCACATTCTCTCTCTTACTAACCAACAAATGATGAAGACCATCACACCATGAAATGAAAGGACAACACAATGGAGACCACAGTTTAGCAGCCATATTGGAACAGGCATACAGCCTGTTCTGAAGAAAGCTGAATGATGCTTAACTAGAGACATTTTTAAATAACTACAAGTCTGTGTGCCGCCTGAAACTACACATCACCATTTAATCAGGTTGTATGGTTGCCAATATTCAAATGTACTTTGCATATTGTTATTATTTATGATTATTATCAATAATACATTATTTTATGTGTAACTCAACTCCTGCTTGTCTTTTTACTATGTCTAATTGCCTGAGGTTATAGATATAGAAGGGAAGGTGGGGATAAGTTCTATACCATAATACCTTATAAACAGTGGTAAGTCTGTGAGATTAGGCATTCTGACAAAGGCTACATATTAATAATACAATAGGGGAAAGTAGAGCAATATATATTACTCTACCAAGACAAAACACCAGGGAAGAGGAAAAGAAAAAGGCCTAAGCAAAGGTTTATGGATGTGGTGAGAGAGGACATGGAGGTGATGGGTGTAACAGAGAAAGATGCAGAGGACAGAAAGATATGGAAGAAGATGATCCACTGTGGCAACCCCTAACGGGAGCAGCCGAAAGAAGAAGAAGAAGTCAAAACAAGGTCCATTACCAAAGAAGCAAAATTGATTTATTCTCTCCTTAAAAAGAGCTGTAAATATTATAATATAATTAAAGTAATTAAACAAGTATATGTGGCAATAAATGTAGATGGAATTCAATATTACTGCACTTTATGATGTACTGTATATGCCAAACATTGTGCCCACACCACATATTTATAAAATAAAGTGCCATTCTAATGCTACATTTGTTGTTTGAACACATTAAGAGGAAGGAGGATCAGGGATCTTAATGTCTATGGGCCAGTGTCAACATGAGCATCCTCAATATCAACAGTGTTCTTGGTGTCATCAGCTGCTCCACTGTGAATTCACTGATTGTGGTACAATGACACCAGTACTTTTAGGATGCTGTTGGAGGTTCATTGCTGTCAGCTGGATGGTACAAAAACGCGTGGATTCTGTTGCATGGAAGTTACATGTTCTCCTGTGTTTCTGTAGTTTTCTTTTGATTATTCCAAATTTCTTACCATATCCTCAAAGCCATGCACGTCTGGTTAAACTGCCCCAGTGTGAGTGTTAGTGGACCCTGTGATGGACTATGACCCTTACCAAGCTCTATTCCTGCATTGTACTCAGTACTGTTAGAATCTCTTGATCCCGGCTCCTTTAAATTGGATTATAAAGGCTTGAGAGTGACTATGACTATTATTAGTTTACCAGTGAACATAATATATTTGATTTGAGAGTACCATGAACCGTTGCCAAAACCAAAAAATATTTCTATAAGACCATGAGGGAATGAAAGGTGAATTGCAGTATCATGGGGGAAGGTGTGCTGCTAAAGTATATTTTTCTGCTAAAATGTATTTCTTTTCAGAGTCAGAGAGGTGGCATCTTTAGCCATGGGTATATCTACAGTGGATTTTATGGACAGTTATACTTGAGCATTGTTTTTTATCATATTATGCGTGTCACTGATTTTCATTTTCAGATTCAATGTTTAACAGGTGACCAGTTCACTATACAGCATTTTGGGTCAACTTCTCATGTTTTAAATATGCTGTATAAATAAAACTGACTTGTCTTGACTTAATATAAACATTTTAAGAAATGATGATCACAAGTGCCTTAAACTGTCAAAACAATCAAGTGTCCATGTCGATGTCACCAAGTTGACAATCAATGAAACAATCATGTGTCAGCATGGCAAAGGCATAAAAGAAAAAGCGGGCTGTAATGTTAAAAGTCTGATCAATTCTTTGTTAAGAAGCTCTGTTCTTTAAGTCATTCAGGGGCCTATGGGGGTCTTAGTCTGGGCTTGTGCTAGAGTGAGACATAGCATGAGATACACAATTTTGCACTTGCAGTTGATCCTTCATGGCTAAATTGTTATTTGTCTGAAAGTATGTTTTCTCTATATTTGATCCAGCCCTTGAAAAAAAAAAAAACACTGCCTGCATGTGGAATTTATTTTGTAACACTGTATACTGCAACTGCACTTAGTCTTAGTCTTGGTCTGCTAGTCCTCAGCTCTGGGGCACACTGTAACAGTGCTAAACCTGAAAGTTAGTCTTGTTACCATAAATATGTACTAAGACCGGATCAACACGGGATCATCCCATGCTGACAGCACACTGCAACTGACCTAAACTGTTTTCTCTCATCCTAAATGAAAACATGAGATTATAAATTTTTCTCTGGCATCATTTTAAACTACATGGGGTAAGAAAAATTTCATGAAACTATGAACTATGAAAAATTATATATTGGGTAAAGGAATGTTCACAGTAATCAGAAAAGTTTAAAAACATTGCAAAATTGCGGGAGACTCAATTCGTAAATGACTATGGAGCTAACATGGAAGGCTGCAAGAATACTTTACATAGAGACAAAACTGCCTTGTTTTGTTTGAGTAATGGTTCTGCAATCACACTCAAAAGTATTATAAAGTATGACAAAGTATTCTAATCACTACTTTGCTAGTGAAGCAAAGGTAAACACATGATCCACAGAATGCAATTAATAAGAAAAGAACAGTTTATTAGGGTTGGAGTTTCAAAATGGGGAAAGGAGCAAGGATGGTGTGGGACGGAATTGATTCTAAAGAAATAGTGCATCAAACTACAGTATGTACAGTCTTCACTACAGTTCTGGCCAAAAGGAGTGCCTTTACTGTGCTGTGCTGGTTGCTACATTCTGTTAGAAGGACTATTATTACATGACGAAACCGAGTCTCTCTCCCTGTCTACTCTCTAAAGATGTCACTTTCGTTCTTTTCTCTGATCCTGCAGACACTACTTATCCTTCTGTTTCTCTGTCTCTCTTTCTCTCAGTAATTTTTTGGTAAAACAATACTCAACCATACTGTCACACAGCTATTTAAAATTCATAAAATTCTCTTACATCCCACTCTGGGCAGCCTCCTCTCTTCCCTGTTTGGTTTGTGTTGGCAGCTCACATCCCATCTTGCCTGTAGTACTCATTTATATAGCCAGGTCACGCTGTCACCTTCCCATCTTATCTTAGCATACAGTCATAGCTGAGTTGCTACAGTAGTAAAGTCTGTCATGTATCAATAGTGTTGGGAACATTGAAGTAGCTTAGTCATATTACCCATTACTTAAAAGAAGTAACTAAATGCACCTTTCACTGGCCAGCATTTTGTTATTGAATCCTAAGTCCATACAGAAATCTTCATGAAAATGACCACAAACATAGCCAAAATTTGACAGTTTTCTTGTGTTTTATAAATACGTCTAGTTCTCCACATGCAGTGAAATAAACAATAAACATCCCTTTTTTCCCATTCCCATATGCAAGCTCCCCCCAAGATTCACAGTATGGTATCAGATCACACTGTTTCAAAATATATATAGTAAATTGTAGGATTAAAACTAAACTGACACTTTATTTATAGGTTTCTTTTGCTGGATTGCACACAGCACTCTTTTCTGCTTGGCTGTGTGATTGTGCCTTTCAAAGGACAATATACCACATTTGCTTCATGCTTTACACTCAGTTGCTGCTGCATTAATCATTGGCTCCCTGTGACATTAAAATCTGGGCCGATTAAATTTACCCCTCAGCACATGCAGGACTAAATGGATACCTATTAATTTTTATTCAGTTCATTTCACTTGATAAGAAAAGAAGCACTATGCATGCGCTTAACTTCTTTCTCACTATCTGAAACCAAACAGTCTGAGTTAACAAGTGTGCATAATGTTAAATACTTCTGTTAAGTATTTTTTAATTATAAGCTTGCAAAAGTAATGCAGTAACATATATCTTTTTTTTTTGTTTCTTAAGTAACACATTTATTTTTAATTCAATAAAATAAGTATTATACAGAATTGTAAAATTGCCAGAAAGCAAAAAAAAAAAAAAAAATAAGGGACACAGCGAAGATTTGATTTTGATTAAAGTCAAAAGTTCAACTATAATCTTGAAATTTCAACTTTATTTTCATAGTTTATTTCATATGGAATCATATAGAGACACAGAGAAGAAAAAATTAGAGGCACATTAAAGAAAAAAACAGGTCTATTTTCTGATTTAAAATACTTTAGTGACTGCAAAATCAGCTGCATGGTCAATTCGGAGAACCTTCATGACATTTGTGATGAGGCCCTCAAAGGCTGGGTGTATGAATCTGTTTTCCACTGGTTTAATTTAAATAATGTGTGCGTTAATTTCATGAGCTGGTGGTCTGAGGCACGAACGCAGAATTCAATGGATGTTATTCAGGATGGGCTTTCTTTATTGCAGCCGTATCAACTCCCAGTTCCTGTCCTTCCGTTTTCCTTCTCCACATAACCAATTGCCACACAATAAATGACTCAGTAACTAAGTAAAACAATTTAAGGAACATTGAAAAATGTTAAGCTATATATGTTTAATTATTCCATCCATCCACTTTCCATTCACTTATCAGGGGATAGGGCTGCAGGGATGCTGAAACCCATCCCAGCAGGCATCAGGCACAAGGCAGGAAGGATCTCTGGATGGGGTGTCAGCCCATTGCAGGGTGAACACACAAACACATTCAGTAGAACCAGTTTAGCATCACCAAATCACCTGCATCTCTTTGTAAAGAAACCAGAACATCCTATAGAAACCCACAAGAAAAACATGCAAACTCCAGGCAGGGAACGCCCAGGACGTGACCACCTTATTGAAAGCCAGCAGTGTTAACACTGTGCCACTGTTGAACCCACATGCTTAATTTTTAATAGTATAGATTATTTAAATTTATTTCTAAAATATAATATACATGATTTAATGCATTTCATCATGAAAATGATATCATGTAAAAATATTAGTGTTCTAAATGTTCAAAGAGCTGCCTCATCCTGAATTTGATGTACTCCTGTCGCATAAGAGCAAGCCTCTTTAAGAAGCATGTAGTGATTAATAACTAGGTCAGGGAGGGCTTAGAAAACCATGCATTTAATCTGATAGTTTAGTTGTGATGGAGTCTGAGAAACACTCTTAAACTAAACACTTATTTTAAGATGGAGTTTACAATGTTCTTAGTGTTAAAATGCCTTTGGTAAACATAGTTCAGGATAGTAGGGCTACAACGTGGATTGCATATTACATATGCACATGCAAATCAGCCTTTTAACCATTTAAACTGAAAGTATTACAGACACAAACCCATCTTTAATCATTTGAAATCATCCCTGGAGAGACGCATGGATCATGAGATATTTTATTTTGACATTTTGACTTTAAATTTCAAAATTAATTTAAAAATTTGGCCTTTAATGATGCTAATTTAATTGGCCAAGTAAATTACAAGGTTAAAGTTGAAATTTTGAGATTAAAGTTGAAATTTCAATTTTATCAAGAAATATACCAGTTTTTTCTTCACTGAGTCCCTAATTTTTTTTCTTCTCTGTCGCCCTAGTATACTTCTGTAGTAGTGTTAGGTTAATCGTTACTTTAAAAATTAATTCTATATTTTCCAGAACTAATTTTATTTTAAAATTTTACTATTTGGCTTATGTACAGTTGATGTATTTTCATGGTATTATGGTTAAAATTTATAGAGTCATCTTATCCGTGAATAGTATGGTAGCTGTTCATTTTCCTCAATAAAAAATAGAACTCAGTTCATTTCCTCCTAAAACAATGAACTCATTGTTAGTCAGAAATCTGATAATATAAGCATTTCTTATCATCGAGTAGGAAAGCTTTCAAGATTAACGGGCACCTTTCATTTATCTCTTGCACTGTTTTTGTTCATTCCAACTACAAGATGCAATAAACAGTTCTGTACTTGGCATCAAAAGCAATAAGTTAGTCACAGATTTTAACGTGTTAGCTTTTATAATTTTAGCATTTGTAATTAAAGTACCCTTATGTGGATTTCTTAAAAAACTTTTCTTTTAATAGAACTAAGGGACTTTGCCCCCTGCTCTCTTTGCTCGCCAACCCCTTTCTCCCTGCCAGCGCATTGCACCGTTGTGAAGAGGGGGGCTGAACGCACCCCAAGGGGACGCGGCCGCTCCTCTGAAACCCCTCTTTCATGGTGATACAATGGGAAACAAAAACATTTTTTTTTAACCTCCTCTTTGCTCAATCAGCCGCTGACTTGCTGCTGTGCTGCATGATCTGCACTTTGCGCGCCTACTGCTCCCCCACCCCCCACCAGCGCTATGTGCCATTGTGAAGAGGGGGTCTGAACGCACCCCATGGAGATGTGGCCGCTTCTCCAAAACCCCTCTTAAACGTTGATACAATGGGAAACAAATACATTTTTTTTTTACCTCCTCTTGCTCGATCAGCTGCTGCTGTCACGCTATCTGCATTTTGTACGGCGCTTCGAATGTTTAAAAGGCTGTACTGCAGCTGTCTTTTTGTCTCACTGCCTTGTCTCTCTTCTCCCCCAGACATCCTCAAACACTATTCTATCTCTTATTTCACTGAGTGAAATTTTCCATTTACTGTATTTGCGCTAATGCGATCTTTACTCTCCTTTTTTTGAGACTTTTGAATTTTCCTACTTCCATTATCTCTAACCTGCTCTGCATGTGTATCATGGGACTTGCTTCCAAAGGTTGTAAGTATGACGTGACTTGAACGTCTCGCGGGATGTGAAAGTGTCTCTCTGTCTCTCTTCAAAAGATCACGTCTTATCGCAGGAAAAAAGTCTCGTCACAAGATTTTTTTATAATAGAGAGATATATATTTAGATACTGTATTAGCAGTTTGAAGTCTAGAATCGAAGCAGACTTCAGTATGCATTTTCTTCTTGTTTATTTACAAGCAATCTTAAAGGACTCTACATTATCACCCACAATCCAAAGATAGGCTGTCAAGAGAATTTGCTTAATATATAACCAGCCCTTATATACATTTATTTGACTGCATTTGTGTGTGGTGTGTAACAGGAAGGAAGTCACCCAAGATGGGTTCCTTCACTATGCTCAGACTACTGCCAAGGTTGACTTTTGAACCCCATAACAATTAACTAGATTAAGAAATTTTTATTAAATGCATAGGTGGATTTAGTCTGTATATAAAGATTACAAATTAGTTTTACATGCTAAATTGTCATACCTTATTACTAATCTTTAATAACAGCTGGGATCACTTTCATTTATTTGCTTCACAATTTTCAATATTTATATCTAGAGCTTTCTTAAATACGATACACATGGGCCAAGTATTAATAAATAACATCTAAACTGTAAATAGTATTACAGATGTGGTGATAAAAACATTGAAAATGATAAAAAACAGACTGTTTCTTTCAAGAAAAAAAATGTCATTGAGCTGCAAAATTATGTAGAAAAGTAGTTAAATGGACATGCAAGTATAAATAGAATCTGATTTAGAGTAATTTAGAGTAAAAAGGTTCAAATCTATAACATACTGTGTTTTCAATGTGCTACAATTTAAATGATGAATAGAGCTAAGTTTACAGTATTCTGGGTTAAAAAGCCCAAGGGAAGCATTTTCTTATGCTTACTTTTTCTTCATATGTTGTTCAGTTTATCAAGGTGGTACAGTACCTGCTCCTTTAGATAGCACAGACGGTCAAGGAGAATTAATCCCTCAATGCATGGAGCCAAGGTCAACTTCAGCTTAAAGAAAAGACACAGATGTTTCATTGGTTGATTTATTAAATATCTAATCATAACAACTCTCTCTGGTCTTACATTACTTACCAAAAATGTCCAGAGTAATTTGGACTGCTCTAGTGGGTACAGGAATAGCATTATTAGGCTCTAATGTGGAAACAGGCTTTATATTCATTCTAAGTACAGACTCACATGACTTTATAAGATGAGGTAGGTATTATGTACTTTTACCAGAATTTTGCCCAACCAGATATACTACGTGGATACTCCATGAATACACTGCATTACACAGATTGTCTCTTCTTCCTACTCCTTGGGTCAATAATGTCATGTTCAATCAAGCAGAAAATCAGAATTAATTCATTTCGAGCAAGTGGAAAATGCAACCAACCTCAAGACACCCAGATAATAATCAAGAAAAAATTCTATGTAGTATATACAGTTAAGCTTTTGGAAAATTAGATATTTTTTAGTGATTTTTTTCTGGTCACATATTTTACAATTGTTTTTCTTTCCTTTTTATGGTCTCTCTGTTCGATTTGTTTTATTAATGGTTGGCTAATGTTAAAGCTATTAGACTTTGAGCATCACTCATGGGCAACAAGGTAGCATACTGAACAGCACTGCATTCTCACAGTTCTTCTCCTGAAGACAAATCTTACTGTCTTTGTTTCTTTGTGCTAGTCAGCTAGTAGCCTTCCCTTCATTTTATATCCCAAAGGTGTGCAGGTCAATGTAATTTTGAACTCTTATCCGATTGAGTGTCAGGAAATGTGCTCTGCAATGAACTGGCATTGTATTCAATGTTATTTTTTACTTGTTGGGATGTGCTCTGACATATAGGTACCCTGTTTAGAAGTGAGAATGAAAAATGAATGAGCAATTACTCATTACTTTATGTGTCACAGTGTACGGCACTCTAGGCATTACAACTGAAGGTACTAGGTAGGCTAAAACAAATTAACTTACCTCACTTTATTTTATTTTTTGTATAGTCCTAAAAGAATCCTGATTTGAATAGAAAATGGTATATTTTACTGCAATAATGTAAACCTTTTTAACTGTTAATTTTCTGGTCAGTGTTATAATAATGCTGAAAGCAATATGCAAAAAGTAGAAACTGATCCTGACTGTGATTGAGCAATCCATTGCAGGGCACATTGAAATACAGATGTAGCCAAAAAAAAATTCACACAAACATTGAGAGAATAAAGAAGCTCGGCACATATGACATCCCATCTGTTAATTGAGAAAGTAACTAAGCACAGTAAAACAGCACCATTACCCTCTACAACTTAGACACTAAATGTGTATTTTAACTTTCAAAATAAATGACCTTTTCTAAATTGAAAGAAGATAATTACTGATATACAGTACATTATTTACAATGCAATTGTTTTGCATTAATGAAGTGTCAATCACTGGCCATCTGCACAACAGAAAATCTGCCTCAGTAGTCTCTTTTGTCTGTTAGACAGAATCTGCATATCTTCTTTTATGACATAGCAACTATTAGGAATTATAGACAAATTTTTAATACTAAAAGAGTTTTACAAAGTTCACCCACAACATTAAATCACACCTGAGCATCCTATATAAGACAACATCTTTAGGATTCTGGGTTACACTTTATTTATTTAAATATTAGCAGGATTATGTCCATTTCTAGCTGGGTAAATACATTGTTTAGGACACATTTAGTTTCTTTTCTCCTGTGTAATACTAGACAATAACACCAGAAGAGCTTATCTTGTTATTTTGGACAAAACTAGTAACTGTAGTACATAACAACTTACCATATTAAATGCTTCCATTTCATTAATTCGTGGTCTATATTTAATTTGATAGTCATCAATTACATGGTCAGAAAGCTGAAAAAAAATGAAAGTAATGTCAACATATAGTACATTTAGGTTATAGCACCGCTACGAGAAAATCATTAAAATGTTTCTGCTTTTAGCCCTCACCTTCAACTTGCATAAAACAGAATAGTGATATGATAAAAACACCTTGCTTCACTCACAAATAAGGATCAAAACCTAGATAAAATTGCACTAATCTAATAAAAATATTGACTTTTGAATAAACTTATTATGGCATACATTCTGTCACTTAACTATTAAATTTATATCATAAGCAGTAACTGCATCAGAAGTAATTCTTAATTTCAGATTGTAAACCTTCAGTAAATTAATGCAGTAAACAATTAAAAGTCTATCATCATTATCACTAGATTAAACTATTTCAGTTAGGGACAAGTATTTTGATTTAGTAGTCATTACATTTAGTAAATGTATTACATTTTTCTTTTATTTATAAACACATTCATCTTAAAAAATGGAAATATTTAAAGTTATAGTTTATTTTTAAATATAAAATGAGAAACCTAAACAAGGTGAATCAGAGATTTATCAAAAAAATGTGAACGGCACTATTTTCAAATTCATACAATATTTTTTACAAACATTCAGAATTTTACTACAGACTTTTTTTATTTTGAAACAAATAATACTGGCTGCTGAAACACTGCTTAAAATATAAATATATATGTATTTATCTTTTTTAAAACATTTGTAACCCTTAAATGTGCAATAGTTTTTAAGTGTTAACAGATGTAATTAATTTTATTTATTTAATAGGGTTATTTTATACAGCGTGCTAACAAGTTATTCCTAATAACTGACGACATAATCATAAAAATAAACTAAAATATAAATATGCAGTGCTTGTTTCTTACCATCATACAGACACCTTGTATTTAAACTTTTTACTACTTTGTCAAAAGTTATTTTGCAGTGCACGCTTCACTGATTGCTAGAATCGCTGAACTTGATAAATGCTGGTGAGTGTGAGGAGCATAATTAGTTTTTGATTCTTTATCTGTAAGTGCATTGAACAACCTTCCATTTTAATAATGGTAGTATGTTGTCTTGTTTTACACAATCAACACTACTATAACTAACAGATAGATCTTTTGTTAATATAACTATAAATCCACCTCTGTCTATCAGTATTTTACTGCAGAAGCTTTCAAATACTAACATTTTTATAATTTATGCTACATTATTTTAAACATCTTGCAAGCTTAACAAAATAAACTAACATTAATGTGCTTTCATATGTTTAAGATCAAGTTCATTTATACATATAATGCCACAGTTTTCGGAAAGCACAGTATACTCCACATAATAAAGCTACTTTGTTTTATGTCTTTGAGATGGAATAACTCTGCTACATTTGGTCAAGGGTATATAAAGACTGCTGACACTAAAAACAGCTTTTCGCCATGTCCTCCAATGTACAGGTTTCTCCACATGCAGAATGCATACAGTCACAGCACACAAGATTTACGGCAGTGTCTTTGGCAGCACACATTCAGTTGTTGGCCAATGTATTAGGCCGTTACTATGGTGATATGCTGAGATGTACCCACTAACACAGCCAGAGAAAACTGCATGACCATTGCGTCATTTACTAAAACACTTCCTGCTCTTTTATCATGACCAACAAATTTTTTTTTTAATTGTACTTCAAATATTTGCACTTTAAACATAAGAAAACAACTGTACTTTGTAATGACCCGCTTTGAAAATGTAACATGTAGCATTATTACTAAATAAATATACTTTTTAAAGAGTAAAAGTATTTGCATTTAAAAACACTTTAAAAAGTAAAATTCCCTACAAAATCTACTCAAGCACAGTAGCAAAAGCAGTGGAATATCACCACTGCTTTTTGCAATTGCCACTGAGCCACTGGCAGTTCACTGTCGAAATGCTTATGAGATAAAGGGGATTATCAGAGAAGGGCTTGAACAGAAAATTTCTCTATATGCAGATGATATGGTACTGTATATATCAGATCCACAAAACACTGCGCCTGCAGTCCTAACAGCACTAATAGAATTTCAAATGATTTCTGGTCTCAGAATTAATTTGAATAAAAGTGTGCTCTTTCTAGTGAACGCTCAAGCACACAATATTAGGTTGGACACCTTCCCTTTCATCACTGCAGATCAGTTTAAATACCTAGGGGTAAACATCACAAGTAAACATAAAGGTCTTTATCAACAAAATTTTGCTGTCTGCAAAGAAAAAATTAAGTAAGACTTGCATAGATGGTCTACCCTTTATCTCACTTTAGTTGGAAGAATTAACACTGTCAAGATGAATATTCTTCCTAAGCTTCTTTTTCTATTTCAGAACATTCCAATATACATCAATAAATCATTTTTTAAGAAGTTTGATTCAATCATAACCTCATTTATTTGGAATTCAAAACATCCATTAGGGCGACCCTACAAAGACCTAAGGCAGAGGTTGGCATGGCTCTACCTAACAACTTTCAATTTTATTATTGAGCAGCAAATATACAAGCTATAAAAACCTGGACACAAATAAATGAACATACACAGGCTCAAACGTACGCAGTTTTTAATGTCTGGAAAACATTTGGGATTAAATCACTTAGAAATCTGTACATAGACAACGTCTTCACATCCTACAAACAATTACACTCCAAATTTACCTTTCCAACAACACATTTCTTTCACTACTTCCATATTAGAAAGTGTGTTAAACAAAACCTGCCCAATTTCCTCACCTCACTCCAACCTCTATTCAGGAAAAATATTGATCAGTCTTGAGGACTCAGACGGAATTTCTGTAATGTATAAAAACTTTTTACAGTCCCTCCCTTTCAAAGATCCTAGAGTAAAGTGGGAAAAGGATCTCTTACTCAACATTTCAGAATTCACTCTAGCTCCATATGTGCAAAGCATACAATTATTCAACTTAAAATTATATATCAAGCGCATCTGTCTTGTTTAAAATTGTCCAAAATGTTTCCAGGGCAAGATACAATCTGCAAACGTTGCAATCAAGATTCAGCCTCATTGGGACGTATGTTTTGAAGGCATCAAATTAACATCACTTTGAACCAAAATCTTTCAATGCCTTTCAGGCAGCCTTGGGTCACAATTCCTCCTAATCCACTAACAGCTGTGTTTGGTGTACTTCCAGATGGGCTTAAAGTGAAGAAGGACAAACAAACTGCAATTGCCTTTACTTCACTATTGGTACATAGACCTATCTTGCTCAAATGTAAGAATCCTAACTCACCTCTTTTAAGGGAGTGGGTAACTGATATTAAATACTATTTGAAATCAGAAAAACACAAATTCTCACTTAGAGGACCTGTACAAAACTTTTTCAAAACCGGGCAGGACCTAATCAATAACATTTTAGAATAATTGTTTAAATTGAGGAAGCAGATTCTCTTCCCTTTTTTATATTCTATTTATTTATTTATTTTTCCTACTATTAAAGTTTTACTCTGTTGGCCTAGCTCTCTTTCTCATGGGTAGGAGTTGAATTGTTTCAAACCTAGGTTTGTAAAACTTGACTTGCACGTATGAAATGTTATTTCAAAGTCAAAGTCAAAGTGAACTTTATTGTCATCTCAACCATATACAAGTATACAGATAGACAAAATTGCGAAGCTCAGGGTCCACAGTGTAACAACATGACGTGCAAATAATAAATTAAAAATAGAATTAAAATTTAAAAATTTAAAATTAAAACACAAACAAGACAAGACATTGTGCAAAGATAGGACAAAGAAGTAGCAGCAATATTGATGTGTAAGATATGTAATATAATAAATAAATAATAAATAATATAGATAATACAGAAATGATCAGTGTATAATAATAGTTGTTTAAGACATGTGTAAACAATGACAGGTCAGAATGTTTCACAGCAGAAGGATAACAACAGTGTCAAAATACTTAAAGGTCAGTATGAGATTTTCAGTTCTTTTTCTACATGCACACTTGTCTTTGCAGGAAAGTGGCTCGCATGTATAAAAATTCTGTTTTTAGAGGTGGTTGAGGCCGTGTGCAAGGTCCCAGGGGGCAGCCTGGTGTTAAGGAGTCTAACAGCTTGGGGGTAAAAACTCTCCTGCAGCCTGGCAGATCTGGCTTTGATGCTGCAGTATCTTCTCTTGGATGGCAGAAGTATGAAAAGTCCATGTGAGGGGTGTAAGGGGTCCTGCACAATGCTGCAGGCCTTGCGGACACTGCGTTTGTAAAATATGTCCTGTAATGAAGGGAGAGGCACCCCAATAATGCTCTCTGCTGTCTTCACTATCCTTTGCAGGCACTTGCGGTCGGATATGTTGCAGTTGCCATACCAGACAGTGATGCAGCTGGTCAGAACACTCTCAATGGTGCCTCTGGAGAATATGGTGAGGATGGAAGGGGGAAGACTTGCTCGCTTCAGTCGCCTCAGGAAGTGTAGTCTCTGCTGGGTTTTCTTGATTAGTGATGAGGTGTTATGTGTCCACTTAGGTTCCTCAGTTATGTGCACACAGAGGAACTTGGTACTCCTAACAGTCTCCATATCTAAACCGTTGATGCTGAGTGGGATGTGGGCAGGACGTGATTTTCTGAAGTCCACAATGATCTCTTTTGTCTTGTCGACGTTGAGAGATAGATTGTTGTCTTCACACCATGTGGACAGCCGTTCCACCTCATCTCTGTATGCTGTTTCATCATCCCTGCTTATCAGTCCCAGCACCGTTGTATCATCCGCAAACTTGATGATGTGGTTGGTGTTGTGCGTGGCTGTGCAGTTGTGAGTCAGCAGGGTGAACAGCAGTGGACTAAGCACGCAGCCCTGCAGTGCTTCAGTGCTCAGTGTGATGATGCTGGAAGTGTTGTAGCCCATCCGAACTGACTGGGGCCTCTCTGTCAAGAAGTCCAGGATCCAATTGCAGAGGGCGGTGTTCAGGCCCAGCCTGCTCAGTTTTACAATCAGTTTTGGTGGGATGATTGTGTTGAAGGCAGAGCTAAAGTCTATGAATAGCATCCTGACATATGTGTCTTTTTTATCCAGATGTGTCAGGGAGAGGTGAAGGGCAGAGCATATGGCATCCTCAGTTGACCTGTTTGAGCGGTATGCAAACTGAAGAGGGTCAAGAGAGGCAGGGAGATTAGTCTTTATGTGTGACATGACTAACCTTTCGAAGCACTTCATTATGATTGGCGTGAGTGCAACTGGTCGGTAATTAAAAAAAAAAAAAATCAATCAAAATCAATCTACCTATCTGTCTATGACAGCTGAGATGTGTTGTGCCTATCTTAGTTCATTACTGACAATAGTAATAATAATAATATTATTATTGATATATTTTATTTATATAAGGCACCTTTCTAAGCACTCAAGGACACCGAACAAACAATAAATAAAAGAGCACAATGTCACCGATGAGCTAGGCAGTGAAGACATCAACAATGAAGCAAGGGATGGTGCAAAAAGTGCAGAGTGCTTTTATTTAAAATCAGCAAACAAAAACAGTTATGTCCCAACAAAAAGTGCAGTGCTCCACAGTTCCAATAAATAATCCATAAAAACAGTGAAAAATGGGGATAAAAAGCAATAAATAAATCCATTAAAAATAAGAAGTTAAAATGCAGTCTCTCTCCTCACGATCTCAGCACACCTCCATCTCTCATTCTCCCTGGCTCACCCATTGCTCGTGTAGCAGCTACGAGCTCCTTTCGGCTGACCTCCGTCTTGGCTGCCTCCAGGCATCACAGTCAGACTGTCAGAGGTCGGCTCTCCTCCCTTCTTTCTTTGCGCTCACATGGTTGCATCTCGGAAGCCTAGGGAGTGCTCCTGCCTTGCTCACCACACTCCATCTGAATGTTCAGTGCGGTGGGCTAGCACCTAGAACGCCACAGCTAATGCTCCTTCACGGGGCTCCAGCTCGTGCTGTCTCCTCCTTCCAAGTGGCTAGATCCTCCTGCTTAGACTGCCTTTTACTTTCTTTAACCTCCTTTCTCCTTTGATCTTTTTCCTTTTCTTTTCCTTAATCGATCCCCATCCTTGATTTCTTCTTTAGTTTTCCTCGCTCGATTCCCCATCTTTAATTTCTCCTTTCCTTTTACTTTTCCTCCTCCTTTTCCCCTTGTGTCGGCCCGTATATATACACAAGTCTCCGTGGGCGCAGTGCCTTAATCACACGACGCAGGAAGCCAATGAAGCAATTGAGAACAACCGCACCCGCACGTGCAGGTGCAGCTCGCCCCAACTACTTCATTAACTCCCCGCGGTCGTGCAATTGCGCCCATGGAGACTGACACGGCTTCATGGATTTAAAAACCTGGCCATATTTTATGAAGCCGCGGACCCGCTATAACACACTAAGGCCAAAATTATTTCCACTGTCACTTAGGAAATGCATATCTTTGCCTCAGGTGAGCTTCAAGTTTTGAGAGCTCGTTTGACCTCAGCAGGCCAAATAAAATTGAAATGTGAGTGGGTGTAATTTAGTTGGCCTTACATGACTGCAGCAGAGCAACCATTAGTAGCTTAAAATGGGCTAAAAAAAACCAAAAACAACCTGAAAGAGCTCATAATGGTAAAATATAAAAGACTTTGTGGCATATTTCCCCCAGGCAACAATAAAGCATTATATACTAAAAATATCCTGTGCTCAAGACAAGATACACATACAAAGTGATCTGGATGAGTTGGGCAGCTGCATACCACATCTCTATCTCATTCAACTATATCATATTGCCTCTATCACAATATAATGTGTTGCAAATGTATACAGCAAGAAAAAATCCAACAATGCAGCAATATTTTTTGTTTTTGTGAATTCTACTAACTGTTTCTTTTGAAAGGGCTGTTAATGTATTGCACTACAACTTGCTACCTGAAGGGAGTAAAAAGAAAGAATTTCTTTTTCCATCATTATTTGTATATTTTCAAGTGCACAAAAACTGTCTCTGCTATAACAAATTGGAATATACACACAAATCAAGTGACAGCTCCATGAAAATGCACAGTATTTCTTTTTGCCTCATGTCTGTTTACATAAAAGTCAACTTCTGCATCTGTTTCTGGAGGTATTTGTGAGACACGTTTAACATAATACTGCTGAATTTAAATGTGCTAAAACACAGAAAGAAGCAAACAAACAACATGATATACAGTAAAAATATAAATATATATACACTACATATAAAATGTAATGGTACATCTAGGGCAGTGTTGCATTTCAGCCAGGGTTCCTTGCCCGGCTGGGGTTGAAATCCTTGTTTCATGTTCTTTAAGTTAATTTTTAAGTTATTCATTTAAGTTAATGTTACTTTTGTTAATTATTTGCATTGTTCCTTGCTTTTGATTTTCTCTCTAAGTCTTTGTTATGTGCTTTGTATTTTGCGGGTGGTTTTCAAGAGGCAGAACTAAGTGCCCATCACCACCAGGACCTGCCCTCATACCTACAGGGAGATTCACTCTAAAGAGGCTCAGAATATTCTGTTGTAACTCCCGTTAGGATGAAACAATCTAAAGGGGTACGGGTGGTATGCACCCAGGTTGCAAATGGAGATTAAACGTTGCGACGGCTGTCCGGCGCCTACCTCATCACTCCATTACAGGGGCTTCCCAGCTTGACTGAAGCTCCATATACTGAGGAGCACATTGCACATTGTTTCATTC
This sequence comes from Erpetoichthys calabaricus, assembly GCF_900747795.2. NCBI lineage: Eukaryota > Metazoa > Chordata > Cladistia > Polypteriformes > Polypteridae > Erpetoichthys > Erpetoichthys calabaricus. Next base: position 302,615,741 of record NC_041394.2, on the reverse strand, counting down.
AAATTGCTTCATCCTAGCGAGAGTTATTGCAGAATATTCAGGGCATCTTTCGAGTGTATCTCCCTGTATAAAGGTGAGGGTTTCCTACGGTTCTTAGCAGACCATCTAAATGCTCCCTGGAGTTTTTGGTGAGTTACTGTAATTTTTTGTACTTTGCTTTTGTGATTCATTGGATTTTTGATTTGTTTGCTTTGTTTTTGACCATTCTTTGAATTTGTGTACTGGGACTTTGTTTGCATTGGGTTGCCTTATTGTTTTAGGCATCATTTTTGTTAAAGAGCATTTTTCTGAAAATAAATCCTTTATTTTATAAAGATGAGCTTGCCCTTATATCTAGCCAGAGCTGAATGGTAAATCTCCCCATTAGCCATTATGGCTTGTGGAAGCTGGTCCAGACACAGACAGGTAGACATGTTTAAAGCACCACAACACGTTTATTTACAATACTAATATTTACAATAGTGACACACACAACCTCAAAACTCCCCCAAAGTCCAGGCCTTCTCAATAGTGCCTCTCTCTCTCAGGTCTGCCTCTACTCCTCTCCTCCAAGACTTTGTCTCTCGACCTCCCGACTCCAGCCATTGAATGGAGAGAGGCGGCCCCTTTTATACACACCCGGATGTGCTCCAGGTGCCTCCCGATTAGCTTCCGCCGGCACTCCCCAGTGTGGCAGAAGTACCGGCTGCACACCCGGAAGCACTCCAGGTGTCCCTGGTCTTCTTACCCCCAGCACTTCTGGGTGTGGCGGAAGTGCTGAGGGCCAGGGCTCCTTCAGGCATTCGTGCGCCCCCTGGCGGTGACCACAGGCCCCTATAGGGTTGAGCTTCCAAGCTCAGGTCCCTTAGTCCCCAAAGCCATCAAGGTGGTCCCACTCTCGTGGTCTGGAGGAGGCGTAAGCCCTCCTCCGGTCCTCCTGGGCATCCCGGCTGGGTACCACCCCCGGCCCCTCGCCACAGGCTCTCTTTGTGGTTTGCAACTTCAAGTTCATAACAGGCTGTAGGTATCCACTAAGAAAGGGCATTTCAATCTGTCAAAATTTAGAGTTAAAAAACACAACAGTTAAGCTAAATACAACAAAATCTCAAAAATGCCTTGAAGGATATGATTGAAATTTGTTGACGTGCAGAAAAAAAAATTAACTGGCATGTGTTTTTAATTTGTATTCTAATGCAATGCTTCCTCCATTTTGTCAAACTGCTGACAGCGATCTCAAAGAGAAATGGGGTGTGCTGGTTTATGCAAATGAAGACTGCCTACAGAAGTGAAGTGAAAGAAGCAAAGTTTGGCAAAGCTCAAAGAAGATACGACTGGCAAGTGCTTGTTATGCACTGTGGCTCTGAGCCCAGTCAATTTCATGTAACTGATACAATAAGAAAGATATTTAATATACTAGGGGGTTGTGCCCCCCTGCTCGCTTCGCACTTGTTAAAACTTACCTATCAGAAACAGGTTATAAGACCATTTCTAAGGCTACGAGACTCCAATATCTGGAACAATGGTGAATCTTCTCAAGAAAGCCCCATACTAGATCTACCCCAACAATAAAGTGATGACTCATTCAAGAAACCATAGAGGATCCTAGAAGAACAGCCAAAGAATTTAGAGGCTGCTGTAGCCTCAGCTAAGGTTCAGGATTCCACAATTAGAAATAATCCAAGTAAAAATTGGATTTGTGGGAGATTAGCACGGCAGAAATCTCTGTGATCCAAATGTAACATCAATGCTCTTTGAAAAGAAACAACTGGATGAACCCCAAGTCTTTTGGAATAATTCTCTATGGAAAGACGAGTCAAAAGTAGAAATCTAAGCCATCATGACAGATTTTTAAGAGACAATGATGATTGTGTTTTTTAACATTAATGGACGTGTTCAGAATTGTTAACCTGAGGAAGGACTGTTAATCAGCAATATTAAATTGAACTACTGATGCATCTAAAGCATTAGAAAAAAATCTTAAGAAATCGCACACCCAAAACTGCATTTTGCACTTTGACACTGCATCTGCACATACTGTGTTGTCAGTTTTAAGAGTTTTTTGACTAAAAACAATGTATTTATTGCTACACCCCTGGTATTTTCCAGATCTTACTCCGTGTCACTTCTTGTTGTTCGCAAATTAAAAGTGAGACTGAAGGGAAGAGGATTTACTAACATGGGAGAAATCTAGGAAAACACATAAGAGTGTCTTGATGTGGTAACAAAAGATGAGTACAGGAAATGTTTCCAGGAATGAGAGAAGCTCTGTGACAGGTGCACTGCAGCACAATGAGAGAATTTTAAAGGTTACTGAAAGGGAAATGTTGTAAGCTTCATAATAAAATTTTATTTTTAACAATTCTTTGAATTTTTGGGTCTCCTCTCATATATGGTATACACACAGTATATACACATACATATGTACACCAAAAATACCTTATGATTATCACTTACAGTGCATCCGGAAAGTATACACAGCGCATCACTTTTTCCACATTTTGTTATGTTACTGCCTTATTCCAAAATGGATTAAATTCATTTTTTCCTCAGTATTCTACACACAACACCCCATAATGACAACGTGAAAAAAGTTTACTTGAGATTTTTGCAAATTTATTAAAAATAAAAAAATTGAGAAAGCACATGTACATAAGTATTCACAACCTTTGCCATGAAGCTCAAAATTGAGCTCAGGTGCATCCTGTTTCCTCTGATCATCCTTGAGATGTTTCTGCAGCTTAATTGGAGTCCACCTGTGGTAAATTCAGTTGATTAGACATGATTTGGAAAGGCACACACCTGTCTATATAAGGTCCCACAGTTGACAGTTCATGTCAGAGCACAAACCAAGCATGAAGTCAAAGGAAATGTCTGTAGACCTCCGAGACAGGATTGTCTCGAGGCACAAATCTGGGGAAGGTTACAGAAAAATTTCTGCTGCTTTGAAGGTCCCAATGAGCACAGTGGCCTCCATCATCCGTAAGTGGAAGAAGTTCGAAACCACCAGGACTCTTCCTAGAGCTGGCCAGCCATTTAAACTGAGCGATCGGGGGAGAAGGGCCTTAGTCAGGGAGGTGACCAAGAACCCGATGGTCACTCTGTCAGAGCTCCAGAGGTCCTCTGTGGAGAGAGGAGAACCTTCCAGAAGGACAACCATCTCTGCAGCAATCCACCAATCAGGCCTGTATGGTAGAGTGGCCAGACGGAAGCCACTCCTTAGTAAAAGGCACATGGCAGCCCGCCTGGAGTTTGCCAAAAGGCACCTGAAGGACTCTCAGACCATGAGAAAGAAAATTCTCTGGTCTGATGAGACAAAGATTGAACTCTTTGGTGTGAATGCCTGGCGTCATGTTTGGAGGAAACCAGGCACCGCTCATCACCAGGCCAATACCATCCCTACAGTGAAGCATGGTGGTGGCAGCATCATGCTGTGGGGAAGTTTTTCAGCGGCAGGGACTGGGAGACTATTCAGGATAAAGGGAAAGATGGCTGCAGCAATGTACAGAGACATCCTGGATGAAAACCTGCTTCAGAGAGCTCTTGACCTCAGACTGGGGCGACGGTTCATCCTTCAGCAGGACAGAGACACAGCCAAGATATCAAAGGAGTGGCTTCAGGACAACTCTGTGAATGTCCTTGAGTGGCCCAGCCAGAGCCCAGACTCCGATTGAACATCTCTGGAGAGATCTTAAAATGGCTGTGCACCGACGCTTCCCATCCAACCTGATGGAGCTTGAGAGGTGCTGCAAACAGCAATGGGCGAAACTGGCCAAGGATAGGTGGGCCAAGCTTGTGGCATCATATTCAAAAAGACTTAAGGCTGTAACTGCTGCCAAAAGTGCATCGACAAAGTATTGAGCAAAGGCTGTGAATACTTATGTACATGTGATTTCTCAGTTTTTTTATTTTTAATAAATTTGCAAAAACCTCAAGTAAACCTTTTTCACGTTGTCATTATGGGGTGTTGTGTGTAGAATTCTGAGGAAAAAAATGAATTTAATCCATTTTGGAATAAGGCTGTAACATAACAAAATGTGGAAAAAGTGATGCGCTGTGAATACTTTCCAGATGTACTGTACATCTTATTCAACTCAGGTAAACTATAATTAGTGACTAATTTGAGCTATTGGTTCATCATGCAACTTATGGTTAATCTAATTAACATGTTAATGTTTCAAGAGTACAGTGCATAGTGCCACAGCTGCCATGGACTAGTGATGCATCACCACTGTGCACCTCTTAGTTGTCATTCATTCAGAAAGGAAAAATGGTTGGATTGCCAATGTGCACTCACAATGTGTTATGTGCACTCTAGGCTGATCTTCCAAGAGCTGTTCATTGATCATATTACAAAGTTCCACACACATGCACATGTAAACACTAAATAAAAACATAATGTTAAAAAAAAAATCTCTTTTGCAATATATCCTGAATACATCTTTTTTATATCTAGTATGTATGGTTTAATTATGCCTATATTTTCCTAAATCAGAATGCAGGAAACTGCAGTGCAGTTAGAAATCAGCTACATTAAAGGTTTATCAACAAGCACAGATTCTAAGAACAGGAATACCTTGGTTAACAAATCTTCTAAGAACAAAGCTCCTTTACAAAAAGCTCAGCATAAAAAGCAGTCAGTCAGTACACAACTTCCTTACACAAAATAGTTCTTGATCGTTGATACTGTGTGTACTACAGAACATGAATGTTATCCTGTGTGTGTGCTTAGTTATTTCACGTTATAATTAATATTTTTAAAAAGTAATAATTGTAATTTGACCAGTATGTCACAAAAGCATAAAGAAATATCTTGAGAAACAGCAAACTAAGTTACAAAAATGGTAGAAGTGGAAGACAAGAAATGCATCATAGTAAAATTATTGGGTTTAGCACCTAAAAATGAAAGGAGGTGGTGCGGAGCCCTGAAAAGAGGCTGGGCATGAACAGAGAACACTTGCTGATGCTTCTTTGCTGGTAAAATACAATAGCTTGGGCACATTGCCACTGATAAATGTATTTAAAGATCCTGGCATACATTGTGTCACAGTTTTGGAGAAAGCGAGGCAGATGATGTTGCGTCTGAGCCCAAGACAGGTGTGAGGCACAACTGCTGGCATGAATGTCTGAGCAGTGAACAAAGCAGATGTATTTTGCCTCAGGGGGCTTTATTTGACAAGATAGCCCTGGCTTGAGTACATTTCCAGTCACCTTTTTATAATTTCTTGTACAATTTAAGGTATCTGAAATCCATTTCAAGATGGTAAAAGTCCCAATACAAAACATATTTTACCCTTTAAGTCATTTTGTGATATCTTAACTTATTTATCATATTTTAGATATCTCAAATTATGTTCCTACCTTTGTGTCATCCAAGTCCAACTTTCTCAATGATTTTCTTATGTAATCCACAAACGAGGTTGCCTTGGCATACACATTTCCAACACGTTTTTCACTGTAACATAAATAAATCTTAGCTTTAAACAATATAGGACTTGATTTTGTCAATAAAGGTACACTTCACTGCAAATTGAAAAATGATACAGACCTTGTTTACTGTATAGATATATGCACAAATGCATCTATTAATAGATAAAAGCAATCTGATTAAAAAAGCAGCAATCCTAAAACTGCCATGACTCTGTGGAGAGATGAGGCAACAGTTAGACTTTGTTATTAAAGTTTTTAGTGAAGCTACAAACTTGCTTAAAAAGAAGAAATTAAACAGTTCAGAATGATCAAGTCAGGCTCTAGACCAGGGATGCAGAACGTACAGGCCCGCCACATGGTTCTGTCTGGCCCGTGATCTGATCAGTGAAATACAATAAATATTATCTGTTGCTGACTCATATACAGTCATATGAAAACGTTTTGGGAACCCCTCTTAATTCTTTGGATTTTTCTTTATCATTGGCTGAGCTTTCACAGTAGCAACTTTCTTTTAATATATGACATGCCTTATGGAAACAGTAGCATTTCAGCAGTGACATTAAGTTTATTGAATTAACAGAAAATATGCAATATGCATCATAACAAAATTAGACAGGTGCATAAATTTGGGCACCCCAATAGAGACATTACATCAATATTTGGTTGAACCTCCTTTTGCAAATATAACAGCCTCTAGACGCCTCCTATAGCCTTTGATGAGTGTCTGGATTCTGGATGGAGGTATTTTTGACCATTCTTCCATACAAAATCTCTCCAGTTCAGTTAAATGTGATGGCTGCCTAGCATGGACAGCCTGCTTCAAATCATCCAATATATTTTCGATGATATTCAAGTCAGGGGATTGTGACGCCCATTCCAGAACATTGTACTTCTCCCTTTGCATGAATGCCTTTGTAGATTTCGAACTGTGTTTTGGGTCATTGTCTTGTTGGAATATCCAACCCCTGTGTAACTTCAACTTTGAGAATGATACTTGAACATTATCCTGAAGAAGTTGTTGATACTGGGTTGAATTCATCCAACCCTCGACTTTAACAAGGGCCCCAGTCCCTGAACTAGCCACACAGCCCCACAGCATGATGGAACCTCCACCAAATTTGACAGTAGGTAGCAGGTGCTTTTCTTGGAATGCAGTATTCTTCTTCCACCATGCAAAGCGATTTTTGTTATGACCAAATAACTCAATTTTTGTCTCATTAGTCCAAAGCACTTTGTTCCAAAATTAATCTGGCTTGTCTAAATGAGCATTTGCATACAACAAGTTTACGGTGTGAGTGCAGAAAGGCCTTCTTTCTCATCACCCTGCAATACAGATGTTCTTTGTGCAAATTGCGCTGAATTATAGAACGATGTACAGATACATCATCTGCAGCAAGATGTTCTTGCAGGTCTTAGGAGGTGATCTGTGGGTTGTCTGTAACCATTCTCATAACCCTGCGCATTTGCTGCTCCTGTATTTTTCTTGGCCTGCCAGACCTGGGTTTAATAGCAACTGTAGCCTTCTATTTCCTGATTACATTCCTTACAGTTGAAACTGACAGTTTAAACTTCTGAGATAACTTTTTGTAGCCTTCCCCTAAACCATGATACTGAACAATCTTTGTTTTTAGATCTTTTGAGAGTTGCTTTGAGGATCCCATGCTGTCACTTTTCAGAGGAGAGTCAAAGGGAAGCACAACTTGCAACTGACCACCTTAAATGCCTTTTCTCATGATTGGATGGACACACCTGTCTATGAAGTTCAAGGTTTAACGAGCTAATCCAACCAATTTGGTGTTGCAAGTAATCAGAATCGAGCAGTTACATGCATTCAAAGCAACAAAATTACAAGGGTACCCAAATTTTTGCAGTGCCAGTTTGTCACATTTTATTTAATTTCATACAACTAAATACTGCTTCACTGAAAATCTTTGTTTGGAAAACACCCCAGTACTCAGATGTTCCTAGGAAATGAAAGACATACCACTGTTATCTTTTTTGTTGAAAGTAAATTATTATGCAGTCTGAGAGGAATTCACAAACTTTTTCATATGACTGTACATGTTCATATGAACTACAACAGAGGCATTGGAAACTGACTGGCCCCCATAAGCTGCAGTTTCTAAGATGGTGGTTCTGGTTTGTACTTGTGCTTTTTCTATTATGTTTCCACATTTTTTTTTTTTTTTTATCTGTTTGTTTTGTTTTTCGAAATAGGGTAAATTTGGTTGGAAAGGGGTAGTAACAGTTCAGATTAAGAGGGTTTTAGGATGTAATTCACTTTAATTTGGGTTGTTTGTTTATCAATCTGTCAGGTTTGACAAGTCTTTCTGTTGAAAACTGTCTTATAAATCTGGCAACCCTGATTTATTAGATGTGTGAACTTAACATTTTTCATTTGCTGTTTAAATAAGATAAGTCAAAATGTCCTTATCTAAGAAACACAAGGTGGATTTTAAATGTCGCGTATTTGAGGAGAAATGGATGACAAAATATTTTTTCGATGAAGTGAATCACAAATCGACTTACTTAGTTTGCTCTCAACAAGTGGCAGTAGCGAAAGAGTTAAACATCTGAAGACATTACGAAACCAACCATGGAAAAATGTATGACCAATATACTGGAAAATTGTTAGACAACAAGGTCAATGTTTAACTGCTGCTCTTCAAAAGCAACAGTCTGTCTTCAGTTGTAGTTGTGAGGTGAACGATGCAGACGTGAAGGCCACTTTTATTATTGCCAGTGAGACTGCATTGGTATCAAAGCCGTTTTCTGTAGATGAGTTGGTTAAAACATGCATGGTGAAAGCAAATGAACTTGTTTAATCCGACACACAACAGACTTTTACAAGTATATGTTTATTGAGACAAACGGTTCCAGACAGATATGGCACAGGACTTGCACAGGCAAGTGAAGGAGAATGTAAGGACATTTATTTGTTTTTCTGTTGCAACAGATGAGAGCACTGATGTGACCAAAGTGGCCCAGCTTGTTGTTTTATCAGTGTTTATAAATGTTTGAACATTTATGAGGAGTTTGTTGAACTTATTCCCATAATGACACAACAACTTCCAGTGAAATTTTCACATGTTTAGTCAAATGCTTGGAATGAAGCTAGAAATGAACTGGTCTCATGCTGTAAGTTTAGCTACTGATGGTGCACCATTTATGTGCAGAACTGGATGATCCGAGATGGATTCATGACTGGACATGTATGGTTTATATAATTGAGCACCTAAATGCTCTGATTATAAATATGCAAGGTCAAAACAAATTTGTAACTGAGTACATCAATAGCATCCGTGGATTTCAACAGAAACAATCTGTGAGAAACACATCTTGTGGCTAACAATCCTGTACATTTTCCCTGTTTGAAAGAATCGAGTACTGGAGGAGTGAATGACAACATGGATCAATACAAGAACAAAATAACATCACTGAAAACTGAGTTTCAGCAGTGTTTTTTAGATCCTAAACAGACTCAACCTGATAATCAAGTTGTTTACCTCACCCTTCATCATCAACCCATCTGATGCACCCATAGACCTGCAAATGGCACTGATTGACTTACAGTGCAACAATTTTGTCACTGTAGGTCTGCAAACCTTTTACCAGTGTCTTCTGCCAAAATATCCACAACTGACAGCTTCACTAATTTTAGCATGTTTGGAAGTACTTACATATGTGAGCAAGCATTTTCAGTTATGAATGTAAATAAGTCAAAATTGCCTTCTCGATGGACACACACACTTAAATGATATGAAAGTTGCCATTACTCAGAGGCTCTCTCCTGATATTGAAGAGCTTATTAAGGCTTCTTAGAAGTAGAAGCCTAATGTTATAACTCTAGTGCATTATATTAAATTCTTCATACAGAAATTACTTCTATTAACAATTCTATTATCAATTTAACTGAGTGACTTTGCAGCAAATTAGAATGTCTTAGGTATGATTATTATTGATAGTATAATTATATACTGTATATATTTATTTTGTCACACGTGCGCATAGGAGGCAGCTAAAGGGCTTCAGTAAGGGCAGTTCCGAGGCATGCCGGGATGTGGCAGAGTACACGGACTCTTTTTCTCCCTTTCCTGTAGACCATTCACGGGAGATTCCACCTGGCTCTCTTGACGTCACTTTCGGGACCGAGCCTATGGAAGGAGACCTTGCCGGCTCCGGCCCCTGTGATATCACATCCGGGCTCGAACCTATGGCTGAAGACCTTCATGAGCCTGACCCCTATGATCTCATTTCCTGTCTTCCCCTTTAACACTAGAATTACCAGAGCCTACGAAAAAACTTGTATATCCGGCCCACCTTAAATCGCTTCTTAAATCCGTTCACACCTCTCCGCCAGCATCCTTTGTCCTCTAAATGTGCTGATAAAAGACAAGCTGCCAGCAGCCGGCTATTCCATCCCCCCACCGACTTAGAACGTGAGCGAAGTTTTCCCAGCTCACGCCTTGATTGATTATGTGGGAGTGAAGTGGAGTTTTACAGTGGAAATAAGAGATCATTATTCTAAAGTAATCTGTGTAAACACATTGTTAAAACAGAAACTTTTTCATATTTTAGTAATAAATGTTACAAAATGTAGTAGGCATAAACTATAGAATATATAAAGCCCGAGTTCCAAAGATCAAATAAACACTTTCACAAAAGCTTCAAGAATGATTCAACAGCTTCTGTGGCGTAGCGCGCTAAGATTTGCCTCTTAGCGCAGAGCAGCTTTTCCTTGCCTCACAGACCTGAGTTCGATTCCCCGCTGGGGATGAAGTGTTGCTTTTTTTTTTCTTTTCTTTTAAACCTCAAACGGACATAAAATTTATACATTGGTATGCACTGTCAGTTACTGAGATCGTTATATTTTCATGTGGGATGCTTCTTTTCAAATATTTTTTTAACAATTGAGACTGCAATTAACAGGAACAACTGTCCTTATAACTTATTTTTAAGATCCATAACACACAGACAGACAGAGCACTGCGTAATAGAGAGACAGACAGGCAGAGAAGTCACTAGATATATAAATAAACAGGGAAGCCACGTGTACTGAAAGAAAAAAAGAACAACATGTGCGTTGTCCCTGCTGCGCTGAATAAGCGCAGGCGCTCTAACATCACCCCTCCCCAGTCAGATCGTTGTTAAAAAAATATTTGAAAAGGAGCATCCCACATGAAAATATAACGATCTCAGTAACTGACAGTGCATACCAATGTATAAATTTTATGTCCGTTTGAGGTTTAAAAGAAAAGAAAAAAAAAAGCAACACTTCATCCCCAGCGGGGAATCGAACTCAGGTTTGTGAGGCAAGGAAAAGCTGCTCTGCGCTAAGAGGCAAATCTTAGCGCGCTACGCCACAGAAGCTGCTGAATCATTCTTGAAGCTTTTGTGAAAGTGTTTATTTGATCTTTGGAACTCGGGCTTTATATATTCTATAGTTTATGCCTACTACATTTTGTAACATTTATTACTAAAATATGAAAAAGTTTCTGTTTTAACAATGTGTTTACACAGATTACTTTAGAATAATGATCTCTTATTTCCACTGTAAAACTTCACTTCACTCCCACATAATCAATCAAGGCGTGAGCTGAGAAAACTTCGCTCACGTTCTAAGTCGGTGGGGGGATGGAATAGCCGGCTGCTGGCAGCTTGTTTTTCTCAGCACATTTAGAGGACAAAGGATGCTGGCGGAGAGGTGTGAACGGATTTAAGAAGCGATTTAAGGTGGGCCGGATATACGAGTTTTTTTGTAGGCTCTGGTAATTCTAGTGTTAAAAGCCTGCATCTTTTCCCTATTCCCTCAGTTCTGTTTTGGACTCGGTTGTGTGCACATCAGTGCCGTATTCATTTGAAAATGACTTTTGCAGCCTGGAACTCAATTATACGGGTGGCTGCCCCAAACCTTTCTATGACTCTGTGTCAAGTTTGTGACAATATATATATATATATATATATATATATATATATATATATATATATATATATATATATATATATGTTTATTGTGGTACCTGGCTGGGGATCATGCCCAGCCGGGATGCCCAGGAGGACCGGAGGAGGGCTTGTGCTTCTTCCAGAACACGAGGGGGCATCCGCCCTGGTTGCTTTGGGAGCCACGGGTACAGAGCTTGGAAGCTCAACCCTGTAGGGGCCCGTGGTCACTGCCAGGGGGCGTCCCGATGCCTTGGGAGCCCTGGACCTCAGCACTTCCGCCACACCCGGAAGTGCTGGGGGGAAGAGGACTGGGGACACCCGGAGGACTTCCGGATACACCGCCAGAGCTTCCGCCACACAGGGGTGTGGCCACAGAAGCTCATTGGGATGCACCTGGAGTCCATCCGGGGTGGATAAAAGGGACGCCTCTCTCCAGTCAGGGGCAAGAGTCGGGTGGAAGTGGACGAAGATTGGTGGAGAGGAGTGGAGGTGGACCAGAGACTGTGAGAAGGCGTTGTGTTGTGGCCAAGGACTTGAGGGGTGACTGGTGCTGCGGCACTGGGTTTGTGCTCACCGTTGTAAATAATTATGTATAATAAACGTGTGTTGGGTGAAATCAACATGTCTACTTGTCTGTGTCCGGGCTGTTCCCCACAATATATATATATTATATATAAATAGTTTACCACTTAATTTGGGAAGACTGCATATAAGCAGTGATGAAGCGTTTTCAATGCCCTGTTTTACTATTCAGTAAATATCCCAGTCACATGCAATGTAAAAGTGTTTTAGAAACAATGTTTATTGTATTTAAACCAATATTAAAAACTGTAACCATTTCATTTTTTTATGTATTTATTAAATATTTACACAGCACCATAAAAAAGAATTAATGATTACAATATTTTTATCATATACAGGTAACAACTGATCGGATTTTTGTGAAGAACTGATCTGGTACCGGTCTCTGAATTTTTTACTAATCAATAAATGAGTTTGCCACCCCTGCTCTAGACCTTATTTCTAATGAAAAAATATGAAACAGACAAGGCTATAAATAAAAATGAACTGAAATATTTCTGCAAACAGGAATAAGCCAAAATCTATCTGAAGAGTAGCTACAGAAGACAATTAGTGGGGGTTATCTCTGCGAAGGAAAGTTCCTCCAATTACTAAATTATATGATTCACAATTTTTTTCTATCCTTAACTTTAAATCAAAGAGCGGTTAAACAAACCCCCTATGATGGAAAACAATTTTGGACGGCGTTTTCCCTTGCCCGGACGCGGGTCACCGGGGCCCCACTCTGGAGCCAGGCCTGGAGGTGGGGCTCGATGGCGAGCGCCTGGTGGCCGGGCCTGCACCCATGGGGCTCGGCCGGGCACAGCCCGAAGAGGCAACGTGGGTCCCCCTTCCCATGGGCTCACCACCTATGGGAGGGGCCAAGGAGGTCGGGTGCAGTGTGAGTTGGGTGGTGGCCGAAGGCAGGGACCTTGGCGGTCCGATCCTCGGCTACAGAAGCTGGCTCTTGGGATGTGGAATGTCACCTCTCTGAAGGGGAAGGAGCCTGAGCTAGTGTGCGAAGTTGAGAGGTTCCGGCTAGATATAGTCGGACTCACCTCGACGCACAGCTTGGACTCTGGAACCAATCTCCTTGAGAGGGGCTGGACTCTCTACCACTCTGGAGTTGCCCCCGGTGAGAGGCGCCGAGCGGGTGTGGGTATACTTATTGCCCCACGACTTGGAGCCTGTACATTGGGGTTTACCCCGGTGGACGAGAGGGTAGCCTCCCTTCGCTTTTGTGCGTATGCACCGAACAGCAGTTCGGAGTACCCACCCTTTTTGGAGTCCCTGGAGGGGGTGCTAGAGGGCATACCTTCTGGGGACTCCCTCGTTCTGCTGGGAGACTTCAATGCTCACGTGGGCAATGACAGTGAGACCTGGAAGGGCGTGATTGGGAGGAATGGCCCCCCCGATCTGAACCCGAGCAGTGTTTTGTTATTGGACTTCTGTGCTCGTCACGGATTGTCCATAATGAACACCATGTTCAAGCATAGGGGTGTTCATATGTGCACTTGGCACCAGGACACCCTAGGCCTCAGTTCGATGATCGACTTTGTGGTCGTGTCGTCGGACTTGCGGCCACATGTCTTGGACACTCGGGTGAAGAGAGGGGCAGAGCTGTCAACTAATCACCACCTGGTGGTGAGTTGGCTTCGATGGTGGGGGAGGATGCCGGTCAGGCGTGGTAGGCCCAAACGTGTTGTGAGGGTCTGCTGGGAACGTCTGGCAGAGCCCCCTGTCAGAAGTAGCTTCAACTCCCACCTCTGGCAGAACTTCGACCACATCCCGAGGGAGGTGGGGGACATTGAGTCCGAATGGGCCATGTTCCGTGCCTCTATTGTTGAGGCAGCTGACTGGAGCTGTGGCCGTAAGGTGGTCGGTGCCTGTCGTGGCGGCAATCCCCGAACCCGTTGGTGGACACCGGCGGTGAAGGATGCCGTCAAGCTGAATAAGGAGTCATACTGGTCCCTTTTGTCCTGTGGGACCCTGGAGGCAGCTGATAGGTACCGGCAGGCCAAGCGGAATGCGGCTTTGGTGGTTGCTGAGGCAAAAACTCAGGCGTGGGAGGAGTTCGGGGAGGCCATGGAGAACGACTTTCGGACAGCTTAGAGGAGATTCTGGTCCACCATCCGGCGTCTCAGGAAGGGGAAGCAGTGCAGTGTCAACACTGTATATGGTGGGGATGGTGCGCTGCTGACCTCGACTCGGGACGTTGTGGGTCGGTGGGGGGAGTACTTCGAAGACCTACTCAATCCCATTAACATGCCTTCCAATGAGGAAGCAGAGCCTGGGGACTCAGAGGTGGGCTCCCCCATCTCTGGGACTGAGGTCACGAGGTGGTCAAAAAACTCCTTGGTGGCAGGGCCCCGGGGGTGGATGAGATACGCCCGGAATTCCTCAAGGCTCTGGATGTTGTAGGACTGTCTTGGTTGACACGCCTCTGCAACATCGCATGGACATCAGGGACAGTGCCTCTGGATTGGCAGACCGGGGGTGGTGGTCCCCCTCTTTAAGAAAGGGGATCGGAGGGTGTGTTCCAACTACAGAGGGATCACACTCCTCAGCCTCCCTGGAAAAGTCTATTCAGGGGTCCTGGAGAGGAGGGTCCGTCGGATAGTCGAGCCTCGGATTCAGGAGGAACAGTGTGGTTTTCGTCCTGGTCGCGGAACAGTGGACCAGCTCTATACCCTTAGCAGGGTCCTGGAGGGTGCATGGGAGTTTGCCCAACCAGTCTACATGTGTTTTGTGGACTTGGAAAAGGCATTCGACCGTGTCCCTCGGGGAATCCTGTGGGGGGTACTCCGAGAGTATGGGGGTACCGGCCCCCTTGATAAGGGCTGTTCGGTCCCTGTGCGATCGGTGCCAGAGCTTGGTCCGCATTGCCGGCAGTAAGTCGAACCCGTTTCAAGTGAGAGTTGGACTCCGCCAGGGCTGCCCTTTGTCACCGATTCTGTTCATAACTTTTATGGACAGAATTTCTAGGCGCAGCCAGGGCATTGAGGGGGTCCGGTTTGGTGGGCTCAGGATTGGGTCACTGCTTTTTGCAGATGATGTTGTCCTGTTTGCTTCATCAGGCCGTGATCTTCAGCTCTCTCTGGATCGGTTCGCAGCCGAGTGTGAAGCGGCTGGGATGAGAATCAGCACCTCCAAATCCGAGACCATGGTCTTCAGCCGGAAAAGGGTGGAGTGCCCTCTCAGGGTTGGTAGCAAGATCCTGCCCCAAGTGGAGGAGTTCAAGTATCTCGGGGTCTTGTTCACGAGTGAGGGAAGAATGGAGCGTGAGATCGACAGGCGGATCGGTGCGGCATCCGCAGTAATGCGGGTGCTGCATCGGTCTGTCGTGGTGAAAAAGGAGCTGAGCCGCAAGGTGAAGCTCTCAATTTACCAGTCGATCTATGTTCCTACCCTCACCTATGGTCATGAGCTATGGGTAGTGACCGAAAGAACGAGATCGCGAATACAAGCGAGTTTCCTCCGCAGGGTGTCTAGGCTTTCCCTTAAAGATAGGGTGAGAAGCTCAGTCATCCGGGAGGGGCTCAGATTAGAGCCGCTGCTCCTCCGCATCGAGAGAAGTCAGATGAGGTGGCTCGGGCATCTGATCAGGATGCCTCCTGGACGCCTCCCTGGTGAGGTGTTCCGGGCACGTCTAACCGGAAGGAGGCCCCGGGGAAGACCCAGGACACGTTGGAGGGACTATGTCTCTCGACTGGCCTGGGAACGCCTTGGGATTCTCCCGGAAGAGCTAGAAGAAGTGGCTGGGGAGAGGGAAGTATGGGCATCTCTGCTCAAGCTGCTGCCCCCGCGACCCGACCTCGGATAAGCGGGAGACAATGGATGGATGAATGGATGGATGAACTTTAAATCAGGGTTTCTTAAGTTCAGTTCTGCCCCCCGTGGCTGCAGATTTTTGTCCCATCCGATTTTTTCTTTTAACTTGAATATTACCTTAAATAAGGAAGGTTTGATTTCACAGCTCTTTTGTTATCAGTCCATAAATTACAAACTGGTAATGTGAAAATGTACATAATGAGGCAAGAATGTATGTAAGTTTGATCGGAAAGAATGAATTCTTTTAGCTGTTTGGTATTTTGCTCCTTTTCAATGTTCTGGTTATTTAACCCATTATTTATCAATATGAACACAAATGGTTAACACTGAAAGTGTCCTTTAGGTTTCAGAGTTGTTTCCACTGATGTCTTCTTTGTTTGTCAATAATTCGTTGTATTTGGATACACCTAAAGAAGCAACATCCACAAAAAGTCCATTATAAACCAGAGTTAAGTATTTATCTGTCAAAAGGTATGAATATTTCCACATTTCTTACAAAAGTAAATCCCAAACTATTGCATTTTTTAAAATGAAAAATAAAAGAAGCGGAAAAAGGTCAAGTAATTAAACAGTGACATCAACTAAAGGTGAAAATGTCTCACTCATTCGGAAATGTAATTAAAACAAAAATTCACAACTGAACTTCAGTGCTACTGATTTAAAATCTATGACCAAAAAAAGTTTGCCATTCATTTAATTAGACTGTATTTATCTATTATTATGACTGAGAGAAGATAACATAATATGTGCCATTTATACAGGAATATAGAAAATGAAAAACGGTTACCCTAAATTTACAAAATTAATTAATCTACATTTATATAATAAGTGTTCTGAAAAAACATTCTCTGAGGATACATAGAAAGTACTAAGGCAGTCTAGTATAATACTAGCCCTTGTCCCAGATTGATGGGGACCCTACCCAGCCGGGACATCTGGATGGTCCCCGTGATTGACAATACCTCCCCTGGGCCATGAGGGGCCAGCCGCCCGGGTCTGCTTATGGGCCACTGGACCGGAGCTGGGACACTCATCCCTACCGGAGGACGTGGCCACCGCCAGGTGGTGCCCAGACAGCTGTGAGGTCTTGGTTTGGCAGCACTTCCGCCACACCAGGAAGTGCTGCCGGAAGAATTCCCAGTGGCACACGGACTGCTTCCGGGGGCTCTCTTGACACTTCCACCACACCAGGAAGTGTCGTCAGGGGGAGCACCTGGAGCTCATCCGGGTCGGTATATAAAGGACCGCCTCCCTCCAGAAGCAGAGCCAGAGTTGGGAGGAAGGAGACAAAGCTTGTGAGGAGGGGAGAGGAGGTCATTGTGAAGAGAAAGAGAAAGAGAGTAAGGAAGAGAGTTGGTGGATGAAGGCATTGTGGTGCTGAAAGGAAAAATAAAGAAGTGTGTTTTGGACATTCTGGTGTCTGTCTGTGTCTGGGGGTATGCTTTCCACACCCTATCCAGTAATCCACTTTAGGGAATAACAGATACATAATAGGAAAATAGTGTCAGTGTCTGGGATCAAATAAACCAAGTTAAAGTAATGTATTTGTGAAATCATAGTTAAAATTATACATTAACCTTATATTACAGGATTGCAAAAAATAGTACCTCTTTGTTTGTGGGACTTTTTTTCTTCCTCCTGCACTCATATTGGCATGAAAATTTATCTTGTGTTTTTTTCAATAACTTTTACATTTTCATCTGGGTGAGTGTGGTACACACAAGTGCCCCCTGTTCAAATGTATAAATATGTGGATATACCAGATCAAAGCCAAATTGTTTGGTGGACTGCACATACCAAGAAATAATAAGTAAATAAGTCATTTACTTTACAAATTACTTTGCTATAATATTTTGAAAAGGCTTCATTTAAACTTGGAAGATTATTTCTCCTTGAATACTGTTTTGTACCCAGTGCTGCATGGATAGACTTTAAAGTACTGTGAGTAGAGGAATTTTAACTCAATGTAAAATACTTAATAAAGATAGTTTTTTTTTTTTCTTTTTCATGAAAGTGTCTTTTCTATGAAAGGCTTCCATTGTTAAGCTATTGTAATGAACTGTTTCACTTATTTCTGTTTATTCATGTCTTGTAACTTCTTCATGCACTCTCATACTCTACTAGACTCCCTTTACTTACAGCTCTTACTTTCCAAAATTTCTCTGTATAATTTAATCTTGGCTATGAAATACTACAAGATAAAACACACTTTGTAATATGATAAAAAAAAATCTGACATTTATCAGCATAATGAAAACACTGATCAAATACTGCTAACTTTAAAAGGCCTAATGCTTCATCAACGGCAATCAAGGTTATCTGTTGAACAATACCTGTAAAAACAACTAATTCTCATATGCTCTGTCTGAAGAGAAAACTAAAAATATACACAATTACTACACATTCCAGAGGTGGTGGCTGAGTACTGCCATCTGCTGGCCACATCACATTACATAATGGAGTAAATAGTTTTTTTTTTCCAATAGAAAAAACAAAAATCTGCAATGGCTTGATAATGAGATGCTCTTCACCTCTTCAAGTGTTTAAATCTGATTTATACTTGATGCCAGTAGCCAAAACATCTATTTTTGTTACTTTTTATTCATGTGCGGGTTTTAAAACTATGGTATTCATCTAAATGAACATTTTTAGTACTTGGACATTTTTGGGCAAAATTCAAATTGGCATAATGAGTGGAAAACAGTAAATCAATTCATAAAATGATCAAACATGGGACTGGAATTAAATGTGGGAATCTGTCAATATTACTAAATCCAAAGAAAAGAACAGTAACCATCAATAAATTGTTTCAATTAAAAACAGGCAGTTGTTCTGCAGTCGTGTTTCAATTTTTATTTCTCATGAAAAAAATATGATTTTACTACCAGTAACTTGTACAACTTTATGTTTTATACATGTTTTTAAGAATCACAAACATGCATTGCTCTTTCTTTCAATAAATTGGCCACCAAACATTTTATCTTTAAGCCTCTCTTGATATTGGTGCATATCTGGATAGCAATGCTACTACTTAGCAACCCAAAGATAGGGTATACGTAAAAGTCTATTTTTAATTTTATTTTCAGATAGATAGATAGATAGATAGATAGATAGATAGATAGATAGATAGATAGATAGATAGATAGATAGATAGATAGATAGATAGATAGATAGATAGATAGATAGATAGATAGATAGATACTTTATTAATCTCCAAGGGGAAATTCACATACTCCAGCAGCAGCATACTGATAAAAAACAATATTAATTAAAGAGTGATAAAAATGCAGTGCAACTTAAAAAATGCAAGGTGGAGAGTGTGAGACAGGTATAACAGTCAATAATCTTGTGTAGTGTTAACGTTTACCCCCCTGGGTGGAACTGAAGAGTCGCATAGTGTGGGGGAGGAACGATCTCCTCAGTCTGTCAGTGGAGCAGGACAGTGACAGCAGTGTGTCGCTGAAGCTGCTCCTCTGTCTGGAGATGACACTGTTTAGTGGATGCAGTGGATTCTCCATGATTGACAGGAGCCTGCTCAGTGCCCGTTGCTCTGCCACAGATGTCAAACTGTCCAGCTCCATGCCTACAATAGAGCCTGCCTTCCTCACCAGTTTGTACAGGCGTGAGGCGTCCCTCTTCTTTATACTGCCTCTCTAGCACACCACCGTGTAGAAGAGGGCGCTTGCCACAACCGTCTGATAGAACATCTGCAGCATCTTA
The DNA here is from genome assembly GCF_900747795.2 of Erpetoichthys calabaricus. Lineage (NCBI taxonomy): Eukaryota > Metazoa > Chordata > Cladistia > Polypteriformes > Polypteridae > Erpetoichthys > Erpetoichthys calabaricus. The sequence continues at coordinate 302,596,280 of NC_041394.2, read as the reverse complement.
TTGCAGATGTTGAAGGACGCCAGCCTTCTAAGGAAGTATAGTCGGCTCTGTCCTCTCTTGCACAGAGAATCAGTATTGGCAGTCCAGTCCAGTTTATCATCCACCTGCACTCCCAGGTATTTATAGATCTGTACCCTCTGCACACAGTCACCTCTGATAATCACGGGGTCCGTGAGGGGCCTGGGCCTCCTAAAATCCACCACCAGCTCTTTGGTTTTGCTAGTGTTCAGTTGTAGGTGGTGTGAGTTGCACCATTTAACAAAGTCCTTGATTAGGTTCTTACACTCCCTCTAACTACACTACTAGATTTACAGGAGTCTACTAATAAACACATAATGACTAATGGAAGAAATAAAATGTTTGACTGCTCCATTGACCCTTGTTGAAGAAAACTATAAGGAACCACAGACCCCATTACTACTGCTGCTTTACCCAAAACACTGCACTAATTTTGGTTCTAATTAAACCTACTACAGGTGTCCAAATTAGGAATTTTCACAGTCTAGGAGCTTTCCACTGTCTCCTAGTATAGATAAAAATACTGAATTATCTACCTTAAACCAAAACACTTTGTTACTGCATCCTTTCTAAGCTCAGTCTGACTTGTTGCATTATTCTACTACCTTAACGCCCAATGGCCCATTGAACACTTCAAAATAAATGTGTCATTATACAAATACAGCCAATAAATTCTACAGTGCTTGCATCGCTTTATACATGGTTAGCAATTCTGACCAGGATAAGCAAATATAGAAAAGATAACGGAACAACAAATTACAGTATTATTCAGAATGAATTATTTATTCTCTGTGTTTTTTTTCCGAACAATGTAGTTAAAATATTACATTTCCAATAGTAATCTATTTTCTGATTTAAAATTAGTGATTACCAGTACTGAGAAAATTATAGTTACTTGAGAAGAATTAAGATAATATGTGAATGAGACATTAACTATAAGAATAGTATACTGGATAGAATATATGCACAAAGCTCTGAAATTTCTAAGGTAATTAAAGAAAAGAAAAGCAGTCAGAGGAAGAGAGAAATATTAACCCCTCGTTAATTTAATGATCTCATACCAGTGACTTGCTTTGCTCACATGTACCTGCCATCTGCTTCTTTTAGTCACTGCTAAAAAGGTTGTGACTGTAAGTGAGAATGAGGACAAAGACAGGTGTTTAAAACAATAATTTAACCTATAACTAGATTTTATTTCAAAGTTTTCAAAGGGTTCAACAGCTGCAATATTTTGTGCTACCCCTTCAATTTATTAGTCAGTCTAAGAATCCAGTTTACCCTCACTTGTAAACTTGACAGCCTTCTTAATTCAGATTAAATAGAGCACTAGCCTCTAACCTAGTACCAGTTAACCTATTCTGAGCTAAATATAATAAGATCTATTGTGGTAATCATATTTTGAATTATTTGACCCATTCCCTTGGACCAATTTTCCAATATCTCTAATTTATTGTTTTTATACTTTGCACTAAACACCAATATGACAACATAACAAATTTAAGAAATTAAAAGGGACCTGTTCATAAAGTTCATATGTACAGCTAACAGCTAACTTATCACAGATATTTTTTAATAGCTGCCAGAAACTATATTTCACCTACGTGATAACAGACTGTCATAACCTTCTGAGTGAACAAGTGCTTAATGATTTGGTGTTAAATGCAAATCTGGCATAGCTCAATGAATTCCTGGCATATAAACACAATCCAGGTCTAAGCTTGATTCTAGTAGGACTACATTTTTTCATCCCCACCAAATTCTTAACTGATTTAAAGGAAACATGTCAAATAACAGGGTAGCCTGTTGCTATTTTTTGACTGAAAATTAAAGAAATACCAATATTGGTCCTACTTCTTCAATGATTTGAGTGCACAAGAGTTATGTCTCTTTTTGTCCATGGTTTTAATTTATTTGCTAATTAACATGAGGCTTTATTTACTTGATTTCTTTTTATTCACCAATAACAAAAGAAGTGAAAATAAGATGGTAGCCAATAATGATTAATGTTAATACTGTGCCACAAGGCAATTGAAAAAACAGCTGTTTGAGTAAAACAGGAGAAAAGAAAAAGGTAAAAAAAAAACAAAAAAAAACACAGGCATCTGGTTGAGAAAACTGTTTTTAAAGAGAAACCTATATATATAATTCACTAAGCTGCCGCCAGCGCAAGCAAGACACCCATGGAAGCACGCAGGACGGAGCCACGCCCACCAACTCTAAGACCATTGGATACGACGAGAACTCGGAGAGCCACGCCCACCATCTCTGACGCAGCAACTCACAAAACACGGCGTCATTGGATACGACAACAACTCGCAGAGCCACGGCCACCAACTCGGACGCAGCAACTCACAGAGCAGGGCGTCATTCACGTTCGTCTCTGCTACACTCCACATGCACCTCCACATGCAGCATGTTTGTCGCGATGTGAATCACTGTATGCAGCGTGTAAAACAGTTTGTTTGTCACGGATGTGAATCGCAGTATGCGGCGTGTAGAACAGTTTGCGAGGGGTATCCCATGGTCTTACAGTTGGTGGGCGGGTCTCTGTTAGTTGCTCTTGCAAGCGGGCACATGACCAGGCAGTGTGTATGCTTCGAGAGTGAGGGTGGACGCGACAGCACCATCTAAGAGGAATCATATTTGTCGCGGATGTGTTCCGCCCTCCACGCGCACCAGCTGTTCAGCCCCGTCCCTCGCTCTAGGAGGTGGGGGCGCGGCGGTGGTCCTCCAGTTTTCAGTCACCGACAATTGTATGTTGCTCTGTCCAGAGTTCCATTACAGTCATATCCTCAAACCCACCCCATAAGAAAAAGCATGTTTGTCGCGGATGTGAATCGCTGTATGCAGCGTGTAAAACAGTGTGTTTGTCGCGGATGTGAATCGCTGTATGCGGCGTGTAGAACAGTTTGCGAGGAGTATCCCATGGTCTTACAGTTGGTGGGCGGGTCTCTGTTAGTTGCTCTTGCGAACGGGCACATGACCAGGCAGTGTGTATGCTTCGAGAGCGAGGGTGGACGCGACAGCACCATCTACGATGAATCATATTTGTCGCGGATGTGTTCTGCCCTCCGCGTGTGCCAGCGGTCCTCCAGTTTTCAGTCACGGACAATTGTATGTTGCTCTGTCCAGAGTTCTCTTACAGTCGTATCCTCAAACCCACCCCATAAGAAGAAGCATGTTTGTCGCGGATGTGAATCGCTGTATGCATCGTGTAGAACAGTTTGTTTGTCACGGATGTGAATCGCTGTATGCGGCGTGTAGAACAGTTTGCGAGGGGTATCCCATGGTCTTACAGTTGGTGGGCGGGTCTCTGTTAGTTGCTCTTGCGAGCGGGCACATGACCAGGCGGTGAGTATGCTTCGAGAGCGAGTGTGGACGCGACAGCACCATCTACGAAGAATCATATTTGTCGCGGGTGTGAATCGCTGTATGCAGTGTGTAGAACAGTTTGCGAGGGGTATCCTATGGTCTTAGCAGTGTCTATGCTTCGATGTGAATCGCTGTATGCGGCGTGTAACACGCTGTATTGTATGTTGCCCTCTCCAATGTTACATCTTTTCATTCACCTACAGTCGTATCCTCAAAACCAACCCCATTTGGACAACTGTGTCTTTCAGGGAGTGTTCACATATCAATACATAATTATGTGGCGTATGCTACGCCGCGGGTTGGCCTATAACCTATAAACTAACAAATATCCAATGTAGCACAATAATATCAGGAATAACTTGTCTAATTAAATGACATTCTCCTAAATTAAATTATTACAGAATTATATTTTAAATATTATCAAAGATCTGTCTAATGATCAGATATATTCACCTGTTGGGAAAGAGAGGAACTGCCAAAGTATTTTTTCAAGAAGATACAGTAGCAATGAAAATAAATAAAAATGCAATGTTTCTACAATTGAAATACACATTTATAAAGCTTCTGATTACCATTTTTTGACAACAGCTTTCTGTTTACCTGTTATTCCAACATAATCAAAAAAAAAGTCTAATACAACCTAACAACCCATACAAAACAACTGATGCTCACACTTGATTGTTTTTAATCTGTAAGGGAGAAAATTCTGACTATTACATGCATGGTCATGTTGCAAAATTAGATCCAAAGGCAACTGGTAGCATTTGATTTTGACATGATTAGTGTGAACGCTCATTGTCTTAATCAAAATGTTCATTCACACAAGGTAATGCGGATCATGATCAGCCTGATACAGTAGCATTTGACCTGTTACAAATAGCAGTTAAAAAAACTACTGAAGCAGTGCCCCGCATGATGTACACTTATCAACAGTCTCTCTTTTTTTTTTTAGCTGTGTTCACTAAATTACACTTTGCTTTATGTACTAGTAGAGGCCATAAAATAAATTAATAAAAAGAGCTGTACACAATGAATCCCAAAATAAACATGCATTATTATTATTTTTTTTTAAGTTAGAAGTTAGTTACAAGTCTTCCCCTTCTTGTGGAGCCATCTGACCACTTCAGGGTCTATCAGAGTTAAATAATCTTTTGAGTTATGTTTAATTTTTATTGACATATTTTATTTTGTATCTCTGTTGAAATAAAAATTATTGCAGTAAATGTGAAGTATGTGCACATTTTAATTATAATTCAGTAAATTCCTTAATGCATATGTTATATAATTATATTATCTACAGAAAAACGTAGAAATAATAAAGAATATTTAAAAGGGAAAAAAGTGTGTAATACTTGTTTTAACTTAAGATTTTGTAATGTATTTTTTCTAAAGTTTTTAATTGCTTGTCCTTTTTTGAAGTTAACTGTGAAGGAGTACTTTTTAAAAGCAATCATCTTGAAAAAACAGTCAACAGTAAATTATTTAAAAATCTATAAAATCCAACCTGTTCCTTTACTTGTTCAGTTTGTGATACAGCATAAGATTACACTATAAAAACAAATTTTGAAAACTGTTCTGGGCAAACAAATGTAGGTTTTAGTTCAAAGAACCAAAAAAAGCTAAAACTTTACACGTAAATAAAATCCAATTTTGCATATTTGAAACTGAGAAGATATGTTTTTCCAATTTAAAAGTAGCTCACCTTTTAAATGTACCAAAGTGTTCCTTTATTATTACATGGAGAACTGCTCTGTAAAATAGTGATTCAATAGGAAGCTGTAAAACAAAAAAAAATAAAAAGAATGAGTAAAAACATTTGTAAATACAGTATATAATTTTCATTTTTAAGGCAATGCCCTAGAAGCATTACTATAAAAGGTAAACTTGATTTCTGTTCCACAGACAACTGTATAGTACTCTGTTTTAGGCAATAGAATAAAAATAAACATCTTTTTAGTTTTGCTCTTGTATAAATTTTTTGCACATACCATTAAAAAGCAATCACTTTAGTGCTACTAATGTAATATATAACCCAAGATTACATGAATATTCACACAACAAAATGCAATTTCTCAAGATTACGTTAAAATCTAAAATAAAATTAGGGTTTGGGTGTTTGTTCCTCACAAATCCCCACTACTTGTTTTCTTAAAAATGACTTCCAGTTAACTTTAAAATCGATTTCATACTCCTCCTTCTAAAAAACAAAATGTTGAATAGACTGTTCCTCTGTACCTCATTGAATATTTTAATGCTTACATATGAAGCATGCCCTACAGTCAAAAGACATAGGCTAACATAAAACATTACCACATTGGGCACAGGCCCGGAGGTATATAATCTTTACATTTTAAAAATTATATTTTCTACAAGGGCTGGCAGAGTAGTACCGTATCGCAATTACAGTCTGCCAACTTAAGGGTTTGCTTTTAGCCAAAATTTGTTAACATTTTGAAGATTTTCACTTCCTGACACTTCATTGTCAATATGTTTTGTTATCCCTGTCTGTTTCATATTTGCTAATAATACTCTTGTTTGATTGGATTTATCATCAGTTGATAATTTTAGGTCTTAAGTAATATGTTAACAATGAAAGAGACCTTTGCTAAATAATTACCACCAAAAAAGTAAAAAAGTGAAACTGTAAAAGGTGATAGGCACACAAAAACTAAGACAGCATCACTAAAGCTATAAACATTTCATAAAATTACAGTAGGACAATAAGCTGAAGTGTGACCAAAACAGTTTTACAATGAATAATAATCAGACTTCACTTCTTATACAAATGTCTATATTTCTTAAAACTCCATAAAAAGTCAGGAGCATTCAATTATAATGTTATGTTCTTTGCTCACACTGGGTTCTGAAAAGCATCTGTGTACTCTTATCATCATCATCAACATGCAATCATCTCGGACTGTTTTATCTAGTGAGGATCATAGTGACAACAGATAAAATATGTCAACCCAGACTATTTTGTCACTAACTACAGATTTCAGCTTTTCCATGAGGAATTCCTAGGTGTTTCCAAGCCATCTGAGAGATGCAATCCCTCCAGCATGTTCTGGGTCTGCCAGAGAGGGAGAGAGAGAGATGGAGGGAGGGAAGGAGGGTTTAGGTAGATAGATAGATAGATAGATAGATAGATAGATAGATAGATAGATAGATAGATAGATAGATAGATAGATAGATAGATAGATAGATAGATAGATAGATAGATAGATAGATAGATAGATAGATAGATAGATAGATAGATAGTCAGTCAGTCTAAGCCCAGTGGAATGTGCCCATAGAAGCTCCATGGGGAATCATCTGGGGAGTACTCTAATGAAATAGTCAAACCACCCCAAATGTCTCCTCTCGATCCAGAGGAACAGTGACTCTATTTTGAGACTCTACTGAACTGCTGAGTTTCTCACCCTCAAGGTGTGCCATCCCAGCAGGTCTGTGAAGAAACCTAATTTCTGCCACTTGCAATTGCAATCTCATTCTTTCGGTCATTAATCACAGTTGATGATCATAGGTGAGGACAGGGATGTAACTCGACTGGTAAACCAAGAGTTTTGCCTTTAGACTTAGTTCCTGTTTTGCAATTGTAGATCAGTACAACACCTGCAGAACTGCTATCATCGTTCCAATCTGCTTATCAATCTCATGTTTCCTTCACTAAGGGCAGTCGTCCCCCCTCACTCGAGGAGAGCATTAAGGATCTGGAGAATATCCTGATCCTCAAACCTGCTGCTTCACACTTGGCAGCGAATTGTGCAAGTGTGTACCAAAAATCACAGTAAGATGATGCAAAGAGGGCATCATTGTTTTGTGATGCCTCGTAAAACAGCAGCTTGAATATAGCTTAGACTACAGATTCCTATAGTCGTAACTGAACAACCAGAGTGAGAGGACAGGCAGACACAAATGTAAAAATATCAAGGAAAAATATAAAAGCTATTCATTATATTTGTGCCAAATTAGAGTCTTGTGCCAAACAATAATGTATTATTAATAAAATCAGTCTTGTGCACTAACACAATCAAAAAGTAAAGTGCAACTATAAATGAATTAAAAAAAATAAAAAAGTCTCAACTTACTTCACTCTTTACCCTCCTCAAAATTACTCAGGGCAAACAGACTTCACTGAGCACTTTAACAGGACACTGACTAACTCACGCCACCAGTTTCTCAATTACGGTCTCTCCAGGACTTTCAGAGGACTTAATTTTGTAGGCACTGCCATATCCTCCTTCCCGTTACAAGACTGTCAGATGAATATAAGCAAACCAATTGAATATCTTATAGCACATACAGCTTCTGTCATTCCCAGTTGGAGGTTTTTGCCACCACCTCAGTAAACAACTGGAAGACTTACCTCAGAACACTGCATCACCTTCTTCCCCTGTCATGGAGCTTGCAGAAGGCTGCTATGCTTTACTGATAAACCACACCAACAGAAACTGACCCACACTTGCTCTTGCAGCATTTCAAATATTCTCATAGGATGCCTGCAGCCAATCCTGATCAGACAACTCTTCAACCCCACCTATAGACTTACATGCCAACAAGTTTGCCCCACTGCATTCAATATCTGAATTTCAGCCCCTATTATATGGTATTGAACTTGCACACATGCACACACATGCCCTCATGCGAAATGGATCCATGGTCAAGTCTCTTTTCCTGAACTCTGCTCAGGTAAAATCTCTCCCAGAACTCTTTCCAGACCCTCACATGGCTTTTACTACCCAGCACCTCACCTGTTGCTTTTTTTCCATAGGAGACAGAACACCTCCCATGGACAAATGTCTCAAAAGACCTCTCACACCTTTGCACGTTCATCTGCCACCTCCACCTACGGAGCAATAGCAGGCAGCTGTCCAGCCACTCAAGCCGGCACCTGGTACTGCACATTATTGCCTCCTTGCACTGAGGTAAGTACAGCCATTGGATGGAGTGTCCCCTTTAGCACCCTGGCATAGGCCTTATCTGGAAGGCTGAGGAGTGTGATCCCTTTTTAGTTGTAACACCATTCTTCCAGTTCAAGGGCACTTTACTCACATTCCATGCAACACTGAATAGACATGTTAGCCAAGGTATCTCAAAAATATGCAGTGCTTTCCACATCTCTAGTCAGACCTCATCCACCCCAGCAGCTTTAACACTATGGAGTCCTTAGTCCACCATAGAGACTTTGGCAACAGTGATGAGACCCCAACTCCCACTGGAAGTGTCCAACAGTGCCTCCTCATAGGTGGAGCTGTATATACCTGGTTGAGGAGCTGCTCGGAGTGACAATGCTGTTAACAAATATTTCATTGGTTTGATTGTCTTTAAAAATCAATTAATTAAAAACATTTAATTTTAATATTAGATTTTAATGTTGGGATTGGATTGTGGGTTTGTTTTCACAATTTTATTGTATTTTTTCTTTGCTGTAATATGCTTGCTTAGTTCTTATTTCATTCTTTGTTTTGTTTGCATTTTGGCATCACATTAATGTCATCACATGTATTCATTTTGCTCGTGTCAAAGTAATCATCACAGTTATCATTAATATAAATCTCTGATATATTCTGCTGGTGCCTTTTTGGAGAAACAGAGGATGAGGTGGCTCAAGAAAAAAAGAAGAGAAAAAGAATGTTTTCTCTAGGGAAAGAAAACTAAAAACATTTGTTTTTGTTTTGTTTTTATTTTTAAGTATGGGGATCTTCATCTGTTAAGTCTTACTAAATTATGACTGTCCTGTTACATCTGCTGTGTGGCAGTGAGTACAAATGGCCGCAGTCATGTGATCTTAAATCACAGGCTGTTGTTTATCCCACCTGTTACTTTCCTGAAGCTGTTACCCATAATCCTTGTCTTGGGGCATCCAGTAAATTTAGTCTTGATACAAATCTTAAATTAATTGATAACCAAAAAATAAGGTGTATAATTAGACCAAGAGATAAAACCAGACCCTCCACCAGGGGCATCTGTAATAGAAATTTACTACAAATTAAAACAAAAAATATATCGCCAATTCAGAAAGAAGCATACAGTTTTAAATGCTGCTTATTGAACATTCGCTCTCTTGGCACTAAAGCTGTTTTGGTAAATGATATTATATTAAGTACAAACTCTGATCTGTGTCTTCTCACCGAAACCTGGCTTAGTAAATGTGACACTGTACCCCTAGCTGAGGCGTCACCAGATGGATACTCGTTCCTTCATAAGTCTAGAGATTCAGGTCGAGGAGGGGGCCTTGGAATAATTCATTGTAACAAAATGCAAATCACTTCTAAAAATTTAGGCAACTTTACATCCTTTGAAGCATTCATTTTAAATATTAAAACAGATTCCAACACAATTATAGTACTAGTCTATAGACCACCAGGGCCGTATTCATTGTTCATGTCTGAATTTAGCAACCTTTTATCTGACTTGGCTATAAATTATGATCACGTAGTACTGATGGGAGATTTTAATGTACACATTGATGTGGAAACTGACACTTTTAGCAAATGTTTTACTTATTTGTTAAATTCAGTAGGATTTTGTCAGAATGTCAGAGGTCCAACTCATAATCATAACCACACATTAGATTTAATTATAACTTACAAAGTTGAAATTCAAAATTTAATTATTACTCCATTAAATGAAGTTATTTCTGATCACTACTTAATTACATTTGATTTGGTCCTGCCCTTGCGAACACACTCCCAGATTAAAACAAAGACAGTGCGGCATCTAGATTGTAATTCTGCTTCAAAATTTATAGATACTTTGAGTAAGTCGAGTGTAATTGTGGACAACCATTTAGATCAGTTAACATCAAATGTAAACACAGAAAACAATCTAGATGAGCTAACATCACATTATAATGTGACCTTGAGAGATGCTCTGGACACAGTGGCTCCCCTTAAAACAAAAGTGATCAAAGCACATAGAAACTCTCCCTGGTTTAATGAAAACACTCGAGCTCTTAAATTAGAGTGTCGAAAACTGGAACGCAGATGGAGAACAACAAAGCTACAGGTCTTTCAAATTGCATGGACAGAGAGTGTTAATAAATATAAAAAAGCCCTCTTTAAAGCTCGGTCAGAATATTATTCTACATTAATAGATAGCAATAATAAAAATCCTCGGGCACTGTTTAGAACAGTGGCTAAATTAACAAATGGAAATTCAGATCAACAGTGCAAAATACCAACAGACATTAGCAGTACAGACTTTATTAACTTCTTCAATGAGAAAATTAAAAATATAAGATCCCAGATCTCTGCATCACAGTACAAACCAAATACTAGCTTAGCAGACCCTGTCTCACATTGCACTCGGCACTTTAGTAATTTTAATCCTGTAACTGAGCAGGAAGTCTTAAGTTTAATTTCTAAAATGAAGCCCACTACTTGTTCCCTAGATCCAGTGCCAACAAAACTAGTAAAAAGTGCAATGGATGTTCTTGCAGCGCCTATCCTAAACATTATCAATAGTTCATTATTGCATGGCACAGTACCAGATGCACTAAAAGTGTCAGTCATTAAACCATTACTTAAAAAGTCAGACCTTGACCCACACATACTTAATAATTATAGGCCTATTTCAAATTTACCGTTTCTCTCTAAAATACTAGAAAAAGTAGTCGCCAGTCAGCTTCAGACACACCTTATGCATTACAATTTATTTGAGAAATTCCAGTCTGGTTTTCGCACTGGTCATAGTACAGAAACGGCACTAACACGGGTTGTAAATGACATTCTGATATCCTCTGATGAAGGAAACTCAACTGTAATTATGTTGTTGGACTTAAGTGCAGCATTTGACACCATCGACCATTCTATTTTACTGCACAGGCTAGAAAATGATGTTGGGCTTACAGGCACCGTGCTCGCTTGGTTTAGTTCTTACTTATCAAATCGATTCCAATATGTACAGAAATGTGCTGACAGTACTCCATCATTATACACAGAAGTTCAATATGGTGTCCCGCAGGGCTCAGTACTGGGACCTTTACTGTTTTCACTGTACATGCTTCCACTGGGATCTATCATTAGGAAACATAATGTTAATTTTCACTCGTATGCAGATGACACTCAGTTATACCTTTCATTTAAATCAAATGAAGTTTCTCCAATGTGGTCTTTAATTAGTTGTGTTAGTGAATTAAAGGAGTGGATGAATAAGAACTACTTGTCTTTAAATACAGATAAAACAGAGATGTTAATTGTTGGAGGGAATGATGCTGATCACAATAATATTTTGTCATCATTTAACTCGATGGGAATCCCAGTCAATTTTACTGAATCAGCCCGCAATCTAGGAGTTATCTTTGACTCTAGCATGTCATTTAAAGCGCATATTACAAAGTTGTCCAAAACATGTTTCTTCCATCTTAAAAATGTTAGGAAATTAAGGCGCTTTTTAAATAAACAGGATTCTGAGAAACTAATTCATGCATTTATCTCTAGTAGGATTGACTACTGCAATGCGGTGTTCACTGGATGTTCAAACTGTTCTTTATACAGCCTCCAGTTAATCCAAAATGCGGCTGCGAGAATTATTACAAGAACAAGAAAATACGAACACATAACTCCAGTTCTTAAATCCTTACACTGGCTCCCGGTTAAGTTCAGGGCAGATTTCAAAATCCTTCTTTTAACATATAAATCATTAAATGGTCGAGGTCCGGCTTACTTGTCTGAACTTATCATGACTTACAAACCAGAGCGCACATTAAGATCTCAAGATGCCGGTCTGCTTATGATTCCAAGGATTAATAAAATAACAGTGGGGGGTCGAACTTTTAGTTACAGGGCCCCTAAACTGTGGAATGGTCTGCCTGCTACTATAAGAGATGCCCCTTCGGTCTCAGCTTTTAAATCCCGGCTGAAGACTCACTACTTCAGTTTAGCATATCCTGACTAGAGCTGCTGATTAACTGTACAGACTGCATCTCTGTTGTTAGTCATTAGCACTTAAACATAAGTAACATGACAGTTATAATTGTATACTAACCCTCACTTATTCTGTTTTTCTTCTCGGTACTCAAATGTGGCACTTGGTGCTACGGCCCACCCGCCAAGTTGTTTTGCCTGCCTAAGGAAAAGTCATCTCTGATGGAGGATCGCAGGAATCGTGGGAGAGAGGGGTCCTTTCATCGGATTGGCTGGCCCAGCACTGTTTCAGCTGTGGAATGGCCAAATGGGGGAGGCACCTTGAAGGATGAGGTCTCCAGGACTCTATACAAATACAAATCTTATTATGGGATATATCATCTACTGTTAAATTCTGCTCTGTACTTCTAAAATTTATATATATTTTTTTTTATTTCTTACTATATTCAGAAATTGTTCTGTGTACTGTACTGTATTGTATTGACCCCCTTCTTTTGACACCCACTGCACGCCCAATCTACCTGGAAAGGGGTCTCTCTCTGAACTGCCTTTCCCAAGGTTTCTTCCATTTTTCCCTACTAGGTTTTTTTGGGAGTTTTTCCTTGTCTTCTTAGAGAGTCAAGGCTGGGGGGCTGTCAAGAGGCAGGGCCTGTTAAAGCCCATTGCGGCACTTCCTGTGTGATTTTGGGCTATACAAAAATAAACTGTATTGTATTGTATTGTAAATGTTGAATTCTTCAGGAGCAATGTGTATCTTAATCTTGTTAACTAGCCCATCCACTAAGGTAGTAGCTCCTCTTTCTCTATTAATATTGACATCCAGCAAACTGGAGGCTGTCTTCTGCTTGTTTAGCCGTTTAGTTTAAATTCAAAATAGAAAATACCTTCTGTATTTTTACATTTTTTGAGCAGCTAGCCAATGTAAGCAGTGACTACTTTGTTGTATAAGTGGTGGCAGTCTTGTTTGTGTTGTCTGCCAGCGTACCAACCTTTTTCTGTGGCAGCTGTTTAACTGTATTGCCAGATTGCCCATTCAAACAGCCATGCTGAAACTTTAGTTATTTCATGTTTCATATTACATTTGTTATGAGTGTTTCTGATGATCTTCTCTGCTTCTGCGCCTCTTTCAAGGCTATACATTCTTTTTGCAAATACTTTGGAAATGACCTAGTCTTTACTTTTAGGTGAACAGTATCGCATGTTTCTTTTATCTATACTCTCCTGTGACATCCCTTTTACTCACTGGAGTTCACCTTCTCCTTGACCTTTCTGCTCTTTCTGACTTTCCAGAAGATATTGTTCTCTTTATGCGAAAATCACTGTCAAGTTAGCTTTAGCCTCTTGTTGAAAATCACAATATTTATCAGAGAACGCTGGGAATTTGAGTTTGGTACAGCCCTTTTGGGTTCCGGGGGGACTGCCAAGAGGAGCTGCAGAACCCTATACTGGACTTCAATTACACCTGGGAGTAATTCCAGGTAATGCTGATGAGCCATCTGGAGCACTCCCAGGTGCTGAATAAAAGGAGCCGCCTCACTCCATTTGGAAAGCAAGAGTCAGGAGGAAGAAGGGTGAAGCTTGCCGGAAGAGGAGCGGAGGAGGAAGGACAGAAAGAGAGATGAAGAGAAGAAAAGGACTGTGAATCGTGTACTATTGGTGCTTTGTACTGTGCTGTGCTCTGGACAGCGAGGACTAAGCACTTCCCAGCTGTAAATAAAGTGTGTTTTGTGCTGCAGTTGTGTCTCTGCCTGTTTGTGTCGAGTTAGGGTGGCTGTATGTGCCCTGGAGGGCCACAATATTGTAGCTGCGAAGTATAAGGAGAGTTCAAGCACAGGTAAAACATGTGCCGAAAGAAATCTCTCAGTCCAAAGGTTTGTTTTAAAAATATTTAGTGAAAGTTAAAAGCAAATAATCCACACAAGAATAAAGAAAAAAGTTATTACACACGTAGAATAAAAGGCAAAAAAAAGAAAAAATGTATCTTCTCTAGATAAACTTAGCTTTTCTTGAGAAACTTTAGTTATTTCTGTACTTAAAAGTTCTTTACTTCTTCTTCTATACAGGTAGTCCCCAGGTTACGGACATCCGACATATGAACGGGGCTGCAGATGCGATGTATGCGCCTCAGTAACTGCCGCTCCGTAAATCTTCGGCCCGGGGATGCTGCAAGCGGTGGCTGGATGGAGGCTGGAGGGAGGTTGATTTCGCTGCTCGCGCAATGTAGTGTCCGTCGGGCGGCTCCCAGCGGCAAGTGGTTTCACTGCCCATCCACGGCTGCCCCCCCACCACACACGGCTGCCCCCCCACCACACACAGCTGCCCCATTCGTTCTAGGTGGGCGGCTGGTAATGCTGCAAGTGGTGACCCTGTTGTGGCTGAACTGAGGCCATTGAGGGTGAACGGGGAGGCGGGGGGTAGCATTGTAGTGTGCCTCAGATGGCTGCGTGTTGAATGGGGGCGGTGGACACTGCAGGCAGCATACTGTAGTGGAGGTGAGTGTGATGTGGGCTGGTGATGAACCACTCCTCGGTGCCCCCATTCATTCTCAATAGCACGCCTGCTTGTACTGTTACGCACATAGCAGGAAGTTGTCTCTTGTCCGTACAGGGTGGTCCAGATCTAATTCTGCAGATCCAGATCGTATGGATGACTTTGATTAATGCAGGGACGATTCCAGTTCGGCGCGAAGACAATTCTTCGTGTCGTCAGTTCGCACACTTGTCGATGGTCCGGGATTTTTCGGGTGATTTTCTATGTAACAAACTGAATAAGTTATAGCGTAATGAAAATTGCGTAGTTAGATCTGGACCACCCTATATATCAGATGTGTTGACGACTGGTGCCTAATCTGCTGTGATAGTGTGTACAGTGCTGTACAGAAGAGCTCATTTTAACCCTTCAAGAATGTCTCTGAAACACAAATCTGATGCAAGTGCTGGTGCTACAGTAAAGAAGAGAAAAACCATCACCATTGAAAATAAAGTAGAAATAATAAAAAGGTCAGAAAGAGGTGAAACTCCATCATTCATTCACCTGGGGACTGCCTGTACTTAAAGATTCTTAACTTCTTATATACTTAAAGATTCTTAGCTTCTTCTTCTGTACACTATAAGCGTACAGTTCTGCACTTAAATAAGCACGTTATCTTATGAGTTACTTCACACACTCAGAAGGCCCGTAGGGCCTTAGGCACGGTTTAAAACCATGTGCCCTCTACACCTTACACATGGCAAGGCTGGTCACTAACTGAGAATAAAATTTAGTCACAGCTGTTAGAAATAGCTAGACTATACCAATTTTACTCAACTTATGGGGGTTATAGGAACCTCCCGTAGATTATGCATTGTCATCTAGTAAAATATTTATGAATCTTATGTAACTAGAAAATGGCTCTTCAACATCAGGCCCCTCATTGTTTATGCTAGGGCAGAAATCATTTACTTTAACATTACTTAGTAAGAGCCTTCACTACTTTATTGAACTTAAACATAACTTAAGAAACTTTAAAACTTAAATTCTACTGTAAACACACAAGCACAATTATTCAAGCATGCAAAAGGTAAAATTAATCATTTCAGTCATTTGCTGCTTCCTGGAGCAGGCACAGTTTGTTCACAGGTCTGTCTAGTGTGCTGGTCTTGGTCTGCACATAAACCCTTCTGACTGCCCCTCTGCATCTGGCATTGTCTTTATGACTTGACCCTATACCCAGGAGTTACAGGGTGTAGCATCTTGTAATTACGCCCACAATGTCCAATTTCTTTATGAACTTGTTGCATAATGAGAGTAGCAATATGTGAATTATTCTGAATGTTTGGAGGGTGTTTTGCCTCTTCTGGCATAGCAGATTTGCTGAGTCTTCCTCCGCCTCTCAATACTCCTTTTTGCAGTACTGGGTCCAGTTTGTTGATTTTACTACCTTTATTTACATGCTGATTTTTACTTAAGGCTTTAACTTCCTCTGGGTAAGCTTGTAGTTGACTGAGGTGAAGTGTTCATCTTCTGCTTTAGACAAGTCATCTAGAGACAGTGGCTTCAGCCTCGTTATCGATTTGTATTCCTTCATATGTTCTGTGAACAGTATCTTTTGTCTTTCTGGGCTATGACCAGAATGACTGACTGTATATTGAATTGCCTTTCTCTCTTCTTTCAGATGCAGTAGCATTTCTTTGAAACTAAGGAACCAAGTTATTTCTTTCTTTAAATTGAACCATTTTGAGTAGTACTCTACAAGTCTTTTTACTGGTTCAACTTTTTTCTTCTACACTAGCAAAATTTACTACACACCTTTTGATTTCCAGATCGTCCTTAGTAGACAGGTCCACTTCATTCTGTCTCTTAGGCCTTTCGTGCTCTGGCTGTAGCAGGAAGTTTGGGCTTTGTATCCAAGTCTTACTTTTCTATTGTCAATTCTGTTGATACCTGATCTGTAGGATTTTGTGCAGATGTGACATACCTCCATTGCGAGGGTTGTGAGTGCTCTCTTTTTTTTTTTGTTTTTTTTTTTTTGTTCTTTATTTCGCCTTATACAATTTCTTGTATTAGGAATTTGGTAGTTTTCGCATACCCCTTGGGGTCAGAGCGCAGGGTCAGTCATTGTACAGCGCCCCTGGAGCAATTACAGGTTAAGGGCCTTGCTCAAGGGCCCAGCAGAGCAGTGGCCTTTTTGGCAGTGACGGGGATTCGAACCGGCAACCTTCGGGATACCAGCACAGATCCTTAGCCTCAGAGCCACCACTCCGCCTGTACTTATCACTGCAATTCTATTGGCAACAAAAGTTTTGTAGTGTGCACTTTCATTTGCAATGTACCTTAGTACTGTGGTGCTGTCAGTCCAAAAGATTGACTGTTGCAGGGGTATCTGTAGTTCTTGTTTTAACATTTTGTCCATTTTGACTGCTACCACTGCTGCTGCAAGTTCTAACCTTGGTATAGTGACAGGTTTTAGTGTTGCCACTCTTGATTTCCCCATTATAAATGAACAATGTCTCTTATTTTCTTTATTAGTCAGAATCAGGTAGGAAACAGTGCCATACCCATTTTCTGAAACACCTCCAAAATTATGCATTTGTGCAGACATTATTTGACCAAATTCAGGCGGTTTAATGCACCTGTTTACATTGTAATCAACAAGTAGCTGCAAATCGTCCATCCATTTTTCCCATTGCTGGACATACTTAACCTCCACTTCTTGATCCCATGCATATTTCTCTTTACACAGTTCTCTTAGAATAAGCTTAGCAGGCAATATGACTGGTGTTAAAAATCCAAGTGGACTGTATATTGAACTGACCACTGACAGAATACCATGTCTTGTAGCAGGCTTATCTTGCAGCTTTTCCTGGAACTTCAAACTGTCAGTCTGTGTGCACCATTGAACACCTAAGGCTCTTTCACCTGGTAACAAATCATGGCTTAAGTCTAAGTCCTTTTGATCTACTGCCCTGTCTTCCTCTGGAATGGACAAGACTGCTCTGCTATTACTTATCCATTTTGTAAGATAAAATCCTCCCTTTAAGCACAGGGCTTGAAGATCTCTGGCCAATTTTATGGCTTATTCTTCTGTAGCAACTGACTTTAAACAGTCATCAACACAGAAGTTGTGCAGCACAGTGTTAACTGCTTCCTCTGGAGCTGTGCCTCTTGCATCCTCTGCTGTTCTTCATAAGGCATAACACTAGAATTACCAGAGCCTACGAAAAAACTCGTAAATCCGTCCCACCTTAAATCGCGTCTTAAATCCGTTTGCACATCTCCGTCAGAGTCTTTTGTCATCTAAATGTGCTGATAAACAAAAGCTACTAGCAGCCAGGTATTCCATCCCCCCACCGACTTAGAATGAACTTCTCCTAGCTCATGCCTTGCCTTGATTTGATTATCTGGGATTGAAGTGGAGTTTTAGAGTGGAAATAATTCTAGCATTATTTGGAATACACGCATTTCATGTATGTTCCGTTTCTATAGTAGTCTGTGCAAACACATTTTTAAAACAGAAACGTTTTTCATATTCTAATAGTAAATGACAAAATGTAGGCATAAACTATATAACGTATGAAGCCTGAAGTCCATATATCAAAGAAACACTTTCACAAAAGGTACAAATAAGAGAACACGTGCGCTTTTATTCAAAAATATAACTGCACAAAAAAAAAAGCTGCATTAGCATGCCACATTGACACTGTTACTACAACCGCCGCGGTGGCGTAATGGTATCAGTTCCTGACTGGGAATCAGAGGGTGGCGAGTTCGATACCCGCACGGCTCCACTTCGAGAAATGAACTGCTCTTATTCTTACAATTTTAGAGTAACAACATAAATTTGATTTCAGTCTGTAACAGCCGGTGTAACTTATGATACTGGTAAAGGTTAGCTTTTTTTTTTTTTCATTCACTTTTCATTCTCGCAGTCGCATTCAGAATCAATCCATACAACCCCATCTGACACAGCTGGTTTCACATAAATAAAAGTGCACTTTTATTCAAGACTATAACCGAAGAATAAAGAAAGCAAGTTACAGTTGGTGGTTGATACGACAGCTTGCGTGGTGCAATGTTAAGAACTGCTGATTTCAAGTGACGGTGAGATACGAAGAAGGCAGCTTCGCCAGCATTTGTGTGTCAGAACCCTTTTGGGGGCGGTAGTATGCATCGTGGTACACTGCAGACCTATAGCGCGTCTTTATGTCAGATGGGGTTATATGGATTGATTCTGAATGCGACTGCAAGAATGAAAAGTGAATTAAAAAAAAAAAAAAAGCTAACCTTTACCAGTATCATAAGTTACACCGGCTGTTACAGACTGAAATCAAATTTATGTTGTTATTCTAAAATTGTAAGAATAAGCGCAGTTCACTTCTCGAAGTGGAGCCGTGCGGGTATCGAACTCGCCACCCTCTGATTCCCAGTCAGGAACTGATACCATTACGCCACCGCGGCGGTTGTAGTAACAGTGTCAATGTGGCATGCTAACGCGGCTTTTTTTTTTGTGCAGTTATATTTTTGAATAAAAGCGCACGTGTTCTCTTATTTGTACCTTTTGTGAAAGTGTTTCTTTGATATATGGACTTCAGGCTTCATACGTTATATAGTTTATGCCTACATTTTGTCATTTACTATTAGAATATGAAAAACGTTTCTGTTTTAAAAATGTGTTTGCACAGACTACTATAGAAACGGAACACACATGAAATGCGTGTATTCCAAATAACGCTAGAATTATTTCCACTCTAAAACTCCACTTCAATCCCAGATAATCAAATCAAGGCAAAGCATGAGCTAGGAGAAGTTCATTCTAAGTCAGTGGGGGGATGGAATAGCTGGCTGCTAGTAGCTTTTGTTTATCAGCACATTTAGATGACAAAAGACTCTGGCGGAGATGTGCAAACGGATTTAAGACGCGATTTAAGGTGGGACGGATTTCCGAGTTTTTTCGTAGGCTCTGGTAATTCTAGTGATAAGAGGCACAACTGGGTGATGAAGTGGCACCAAAAAGATGTAATGTCATTTGTATTCCTCTAGTCCATTGTTTAGATTACCTTCAGGCCACCACAGGAAACGAAGAAGATCAGTGTCTTCATCTGGAACTTTCACTTGATTTAATGTCTGCCATGAGAGCAATTGACTCCTCTCTGAATCTTATAAGAACTCCAAAGAGTGTATTAGTTAAATCGGGTCCTTTCAGCAACTGTTCATTTAGAGAAAAGCCTTGGTAAGTGGCTGTACAGTTAAAAAACACTGATTTTATTTTTCTTTGGATGATATACTCCATGGTGAGGGATGTACCACACTCACTCTCTTTCGAGGGTCAGCTGTTCAGTGGGTACCTTAATGGCATATCCTTTATCTAAAATGTCTTTCATGAAAATTTTGTAATCCTTATGGAATGTTGGATACTTTGTGAGTTTCTTTTTGAGTCCAATGGTACGTTGTTCTGGAATGCAACGATTGTTTGGCACTTTAAGCGTTTCATCTTTAAAAGGTAGATTAATGCAATAGTGTCCATCCACTAGCCTTGCAGTATCTGAAGCTATGCGCATGAATTAAATGTCCTCCTGTGACATACAGTGGTGTGAAAAACTATTTGCCCCCTTCCTGATTTCTTATTCTTTTGCATGTTTGTCACACAAAATGTTTCTGATCATCAAACACATTTAACCATTAGTCAAATATAACACAAGTAAACACAAAATGCAGTTTTTAAATGATGGTGTTTATTATTTAGGGAGAAAAAAAATCCAAACCTACATGGCCCTGTGTGAAAAAGTAATTGCCCCCTTGTTAAAAAATAACCTAACTGTGGTGTATCACACCTGAGTTCAATTTCCGTAGCCACCCCCATGCCTGATTACTGCCACACCTGTTTCAATCAAGAAATCACTTAAATAGGAGCTGCCTGACACAGAGAAGTAGACCAAAAGCACCTCAAAAGCTAGACATCATGCCAAGATCCAAAGAAATTCAGGAACAAATGAGAACAGAAGTAATTGAGATCTATCAGTCTGGTAAAGGTTATAAAGCCATTTCTAAAGCTTTGGGACTCCAGCGAACCACAGTGAGAGCCATTATCCACAAATGGCAAAAACATGGAACAGTGGTGAACCTTCCCAGGAGTGGCCGGCCGACCAAAATTACCCCAAGAGCGCAGAGACGACTCATCCGAGAGGTCACAAAAGACCCCAGGACAACGTCTAAAGAACTGCAGGCCTCACTTGCCTCAATTAAGGTCAGTGTTCACGCCTCCACCATAAGAAAGAGACTGGGCAAAAACGGCCTGCATGGCAGATTTCCAAGACGCAAACCACTGTTAAGCAAAAAGAACATTAGGGCTCGTCTCAATTTTGCTAAGAAACATCTCAATGATTGCCAAGACTTTTGGGAAAATACCTTGTGGACTGATGAGACAAAAGTTGAACTTTTTGGAAGGCAAATGTCCCATTACATCTGGCGTAAAAGGAACACAGCATTTCAGAAAAAGAACATCATACCAACAGTAAAATATGGTGGTGGTAGTGTGATGGTCTGGGGTTGTTTTGCTGCTTCAGGACCTGGAAGGCTTGCTGTGATAGATGGAACCATGAATTCTACTGTCTACCAAAAAATCCTGAAGGAGAATGTCTGGCCATCTGTTCGTCAACTCAAGCTGAAGCGATCTTGGGTGATGCAACAGAACAATGACCCAAAACACACCAGCAAATCCACCTCTGAATCGCTGAAGAAAAACAAAATGAAGACTTTGGAGTGGCCTAGTCAAAGTCCTGACCTGAATCCAATTGAGATGCTATGGCATGACCTTAAAAAGGCGGTTCATGCTAGAAAACCCTCAAATAAAGCTGAATTACAACAATTTTGCAAAGATGAGTGGGCCAAAATTCCTCCAGAGCGCTGTAAAAGACTCATTGCAAGTTATCGCAAACGCTTGATTGCAGTTATTGCTGCTAAGGGTGGCCCAACCAGTTATTAGGTTCAGGGGGCAATTACTTTTTCACACAGGGCCATGTAGGTTTGGATTTTTTTTTCTCCCTAAATAATAAAAACCACCATTTACAAACTGCATTTTGTGTTTACTTGTGTTATATTTGACTAATGGTTAAATGTGTTTGATGATCAGAAACATTTTGTGTGACAAACATGCAAAAGAATAAGAAATCAGGAAGGGGGCAAATAGTTTTTCACACCACTGTATTCCTCACAGCTGCGTTCTGGAAAGTCTATATTATATTGTTGGAGTAACATTTGTTCTACCTCCATTACTGTTACATGATTGACTGAATAACTTTGCATTCTTTCTTTGTCTGAGCCCTTTATCAATCCATTAACAATCCACCCACGGAATGTTTTCACAGCATAAAGTCCTTCACCTTCACTATGTATGATTTGCCATGGCTCCATGACTTTAGGGGCATTTGTACCTAATAACAATAATATTAATAACAGAATTGTGATAATATTATTGCTTTGGTCAGCATTTATCTAGGGTAGATGCATGTCTTTTAGATAAGACAATTTCTTGACATCTTCTTGTGTTGGGATGTTCTCCTTATTCTCTGGTATAGAGTTCACTGTGTACACTTCTAGTAAATCAAAAAATGTATTTTCCTCTATCCCACAGACTTGTAACTCGGTTAAAACTGTGCACTTTACCAATTTCTGTCTATTTACTTTGTCTCTATCTACAGTACTGATGTAGATATGAAACTTTCTTCCAGAAAGATTTAACTGCTTTTGCAAACTTTCTGTGCATAATGTAGCTGAGCTACCAGAGTCTTTCAGAGCATATTTTTCTACACATTTTTCACTCGTTTCAGACTTAACTTTAAATGGAGTCACAGCTAAGACACACTCTTTACCGGCCCCGGTATCAGTACAAGTTTCTAGTGGTTCCAAAGAAATATGGGCAGAAGAAATGTTCTCCTCTTCCGACTTAGTGTTCTCCTTTACAGGAGGTGTGGCTTTATCATCATTATCTATTTCCTTATTCATATGCAGAATTACTGGATGTAAATGAGAGCACATTTTGCATTTAATCTTTTCTTCACAGTCTTTACTAAGCTGTTCTTGTATAAGACCCTTAAAGCATAAGCCTTTAGATTTCAAAAAGTCAATTTTACTTTTGTAAGTTATTTTCTGAATTGCGATGCATTCGTTAAGATCGTGAGTTTCATTGCAAAAAAGACAGAGCTTACCGCTTGTACTTCCAGCCGTCTCCGCCTTTTTGACTGTGGTGTCTGTATTCCCTTTTTGGTCAGCAGCAGAAAGGTTTATAGAAAAATTGCTCGGGACGCCTTTTGAAGGGTACTTCTCTTGATCAGTCTTTTCTATTTCTTTCTTGAAGGTATGGCTTTGGTAGGAGCCGCCATACATGGAATCCAAGGCAGATGTTGTCTGTTCCTCCAGAAAACCATGTAAGTCAGTGAGTCCTGGTCTGCTTCTTTCTTTAGTTTTGATTTTTGCAGCTTTACTTTGCCAAAGCTCTCGTAGTTCTTGAGGAAGCTTTGATGACATAGTGCGGATATTTAAATTGTTATCAAATTCGGTTCCGTTCTTTAAACCCGACATAACACTTTTACAATTACCAAGAAAGATTTTGTATGCCATTAAGCTCTCTCCATCACCTGTTCTTATTTGTGACCACTTCTTGACTTTATTCGCATAGGCGTTCCCTATTTATAAGTGGTTTCCATATAAAGTCTCGATCAGTTTTCTGGCCTTTCTGTAACCTTCTGCTGGCGGCAGATATGTATAGTTCTGTGAGATGTCTCTAGGCATTTCTTTGGTAAATTGTATTAAGTACTCTAATTTGTCTCCAGGATCATTTACTACCTAATCGATAGCTCAATCAAATGCCCTGATAAAGTTTATATAAGTCAATGGATCGCCATCAAATATTGGAACCTTTCTATGGGGTACATTAGACGCTTGTGTCTTAATTTGTTGTTCTTCAGTTGATCATGACACTGTTCATAATGCGGTTGTTGAAGAGGTGCTGATGTTTTATTTTGTTGATCATAAAGCAGTTGCTGAGGATTGTTTTTATTTTCATCTTTATACAGAAAGTCACAAATACTTGTATCTTCTGGTTTTGTGTTTCTTACATTTGGTTTCTGAGGAACATGATAAGGATTTAATGTACTTGGACTGTGATTGCGTCTTTTAAGAGCTTTCAATTTTGCATCAGATTCTGCTATAGCTGCTTCCAACTCCAATTGATCTCTTTTAGCCTTTAGCTGTATTTCCAATTGGAGCAACTGTGCTTCTTCCATATCTAGAGCCTGTTGTCTTTTTTGATTCTGAGCTTTAGCCAACAGCACAGCGTGTGCTGCCTCTTGAGATCAGAGGGCACTAACTGAGGTAGTTGCTGAACTTGCATAACCTTTAGTTTTTGCAGAGATTTGGGAGTCCTTAACTGCAGGGGAAATGTCATCTTTCTTTCTGTAATCCCTGAATTGGTTAGCAGAAAAGTTGGGTTCCTGGTTGAGACTTCTTGGTACAGTATAAAGGAAGCCACCTCACTAAGTTCAGAGAGCCGGAGTCGGGAGGTGGAGGACAGAGCTTGACGGAGAGGAGAGGAGAGGAGTGGAGGTGACAGAAAAATAGAGAAGGAGAAACATAGAGAGAGAGAGAGAGAGAGAGAGAGAGAGAGAGAGAGAGAGAGAGAGAGAGAGAGGAAGAAAGGACTGAGAAGTGATTACTGGGGATTTAGCGCTGTGTGCTGAAAGAAGGAAGAAAAAAATAAACAGTGTGTGCGTTGGGACTTGTGAGTCTGTATGTCTGTCTGCGTCAGGGCTGATTTACCACAATATATATATATAGTAAATTTATAATATAGATATTGTATATATCATGCAATTGTGCATTCCTCCCTGTAGCCCTTTCTGCTCACTATAACTGGCTATGCAGTGGGTGTTCTCACTGTATGAAGTTTTAATGGTTTGATTTAATTTGGATTACTCTGTATTATCACAGTAATTTTATAAAAATGTAATCACAAAAAACTCTACTAGAGAATCTGAAATATTTAAGGAAAAATTTAAAATGTTACATTAAATTTATATGATAAAACTACACTTAAACAGATCTATATTTTCACTTTTACAAAAAAATCAACTTACGTGAATTCAAATGCTACAGTTAAAGTAAGTACAGGCTCACCTCATTAACCCTTTAACCGCCAACTCCCTAAATATTCCCCACGCCAGGCGAAATCTGAACAATTTTTGTTTTTTTACTTTTTTACATTTTTTTTACATTTTTTACATTTATTCAAGCAGTATTGACCACTAAATGTTGTGCAAGTTGCCAGTGTATACACGAAATCTATAAATGTAACCTGAATTCTCAGCTAAGCAAAACATCTTGATACCAAACCGTGCCCTTTTCAATGGTAGATACTGTCGAAACTGTAAGCGGCCCTTCCACGACAATAAACTTTCATCAACTGCAACTGACGGTCCTGGCATGTAGGGCAACTGAAATGCTTCAAATAAATGATCAATCAAAGGACGTAGCTTGAACAAGTGGTCGCGGTTTGGATCTTTCTTATCTGGCTCATTTCTGTTGTCATTCAAATGAAAGAATTTCAGCAGCAAAGAGAATCGGTTACGTGTCATGACAGCTGCAAAAATAGGTGTTGCATACATAGGATCTGTAGACCAGTACATCTCAATATCTGGTTTTCTGATTATTCCCATCAACATCAAAATCCCAATGAATTTTTTCATTTCGTTTTCATCAGTGTCAAACCAAGCACGAACACGGGAATGTGGAGGTAAATTGGGATTTTTCTCAATAAACTGTGCTGCATACAGATTTGTCTGATGAACAAAATGTCTAATCAAATCAGGTGACACAAACAGCTCATAAAACTGCTCAGCAGTGTAATTGTTTACATCAACAATAAAGCCACACGTTCCCTCAAACGAATGCAGAAAAGGTAGTTCACCACGGGCAGCAGCCCAGCTGAGATGCTGGGGATACACCCACTCAGCGCCGTCATCCGATGCGTCTTCATTCACAATATCATGCAGCGCACGTTGCTGCTCATCACTGTCACTAAAATCTTCTTCAGAACTGCTACAATCATGATCAGAACTGTCCAAAATCGCCTGCAAAGCCTCACTTGAAGTCAGTTTACGTTTCGCCATATTCACAGCTGTTACATGCGAATCACGTCACATGACCGGCCAAAACAACCACAGACTTGTCGAAATACAACGTAGTAATAATACCCACGCCAAACCGTCAGTTATACTACTTGTCAGGCATTCATATAACCACAGGCAAATGTGCCGGATAATTCCGGCAGTATGGCGTTAGCATTAAAACAACGGTGCCGGATATATCCGGCAGAGGGCGGTGAAGGGGTTAAGTATTATCTCTGTTTCAAAAACATTTACAATACTGTTATTTAAGTCAAAATTGACCCCTCTCCCACAAGCTATGCATGAATGTGTGTAGTACAGATCTGTATAGTATTGTACAGTAAAGTATAATACTGTGATATGTCAGATGTGTACAGTATTGTACATCATAGTATAATACATCAACATGTCAGTGAACATGTTTAAGAAGTCATTTATGTCAGTTTTTGGAATAATTAAAAATATTTTAAAAAAAATTCATTTATTTTAATAGTACTTAAGATTATTACTGGTATCATTTTAGCTCACTGTATGCAGCATGTTTAGTCATGACTGACAAAGAATTTAGCAGCTACATGAGGAAAAAGGAGATTTTGCAAGAGGCAACATAAAGAGTAAAAATTACTTTAGCAGTTGATCAGTACAAGGCAAGACTAAAGGCTAAAAAAGACACAGATGGAGCAACCACATGAAAACTGTACTTCACTGTTGCATAGCTGGAAAAAGGGGTAAAGCCCAGTTCTCATAGTACTAAATTTAAAATAATCTGGATACTTTTACGATTACCCTGATCCCATAATACTTAAAACTGGGATGTGTTTGCTCCAAAATGTTCATACTGTGGTCATGCCTGCCTAAATGTTCTGCACAAGATATGTCCTAATAAAATATCTTAAAACTAGCGAACCCGCGTTGTAGCATACGCCGCATAATTATGTATTGATGGGTGAACACTTCCTGAATGACGCAGTTGTCCAAATGGGGTGGGTTTGTGGATACTACTGTGAGTGAATGAAAAGACAGACCTCTGGAGAGAGCAACATATAATTGTCCGTGACTGAAAGCGGGATCGTCTGTGACGAAGAAGGCCATGCTGGTGAAAGTTACTTTGTCTGTAGGGATAAGTATCAGTACCTGTAGATTAAGGTGTAGCGAGTCTTCGTTGTTGACGCTTAATATAGCTTGCGTACTGAGATGTTCCGGAGTCACAGTTGAGAAACACTTTTTTAATGTCTTTTAAGCACAGGGGAAAAAATGAACAAGTGAAACATCCGTAATGTAATAAGCCACCAAGAAAAGAAACATTGCAATAATGCTATCTACGACCCGATCTCTGTAAACAGAAGTGAAAACAAAATCGAGCCGGTGTATTCTTTAACTGCCTTGTGGCGCTGTAGTAGTGCTACAGCTTTGCAGTAAGGAGACTGTGGAAGATTGTGGTTTCGCTTCCCGGTTCCTCCCTGTGTGGATAGCGCTTTGAATAATGAGAACACCACTATATCAATGTAACAAAGTATTAACAGGAAATTGTCTTCGTGTAATAGTAAAAGGCAAATTATCCGCGACAAACAAACTGTTTTACACGCTGCATACCAACCAGCATAATCACGCCGCTTTTTAAATGTTTTTTAAGCAGAGGGAAAAAAATGAACATTTGCAAAATTTGTAACGCTGCTTTCAGTAAGTACAATGCACACGCGTTTAATTTGTCAGTCACTTTTTGCCAGCTGTCTTTTCTGGTTTGGGCTGCTTTTGCAGTGTTACCGCTTGTGCATATTAAATCTTGAAATCCTTCGAGTAACTAATTAACTAACTAACACCAACCCACCCACACACACAGCTTGTGTGAAACAAATGCGCCCGTACTTTCATAATTTTGTTGCAGCCTATAGTGGAGTCAGGCACAGAGAAGGTCAGCTGCTGAGAGAGCGTCTCGACTGTTGCAGGGCCTGCATCGGTGAAGCAGGTGAGATGCTAATGAAACAGAGGCATAGGGCTTATTGGTTTTTAAAGAGTGCTTCCTTCATTGTGTTTTAACCTCAGTTTTAAAGGATTGTTTTAAGGATCCCATGGGATACCCCTCGCAAACTGTTTTAGACGCTGCATTCAGCAATTCACAAACGCGACAAACATGCCTCTTCTTACATGGTCCTGCCGCGTCCACCCTCGTTCTCAAAGCATACACACCGTCTGGTCATGTGCCCGCTCGCAAGAGCAACTCACGGAGACCCGCCCACCAACTCTAAGACCATGGCGTGTAAAACAGTTTGCGATGGTGGTGCGTGCGTCATAACCGAAAAGAATAATGAAAAGTCAACGTGGCTCAGAGGTGCATGTGGACTCCTAGCACAGACGAAAGCGACTTACGGGGTGGCTGGTGAGTTGTTGCGTCTGTTCACATGAGCAGGCAGTGGGAATACCAAGAGAGCGAGGGTGGACGCGGGCCGGGAAATAAGGAGTGTTGGTGGGCGGGGAAACATTTTCCGTGTTCCTGCAGGACCATCTAAGAAGACGCATGTTTGTTGCAGATGCGAATTGCTGTATGTAGCGTGTAAAACAGTTTGCGATGTTGCATGCGGTCGTGCGTCGTAACCGAAAAGTCAACGTGGCTCAGAGCTGCATGTGGACTGTAGCACTGACAAACAGAAATGACGGCGTGTTTTCCGAGGCGTCGCGTCCGAGTTGGTGGCCGTGGCTCTGCGAGTTTTTGTCGTATCCAATGGTCTTAGAGTTGGTGGGCGTGGCTCCTTCCTGCGTGCTTTCATGGGTGTGGGCGTGGCTCTTTCCTGCGTGCTTTCATGGGTGTCTTGCCCGCTCTGGCGGCGGCTTAGAGAATTATATATATATAGATAAGCAATTACTTACCCCCTTTCCAACAGTGACTCTTTCTAAGGCCTTAAAGAGAAAGCACGGATACATTAAGTTATACATATAATTACATATATTCTGAGTTTCAGATTTTAAATCTACTTTTTAAATTAAATAATATTAAATCTACTTTTTTAAATTAAATAATAACACATTATTTTATTATAAAATTAAATAATTATTAACCTAAAAAATATTTAACCATATTTTTTCATAATCAGATTAACTATTTAATGCAGCGGATATTACACATTTAAATATTAATTTACAAAAACCAGTATGCCTTAACAGAAAGTCGAAATCAACTTTGGAGAATAAATAAATAAAATGAAGGCCTTGTACCAAACAAGCTGACATTCGAGCATTTCGACCACATGTCCAACCTTGTTGTTTCATGTAATCACTCATTGGGAATCCCCAAATTCCATTTGTGCCATCTGTGATGAAAAGAAAAATCAAGAAATCCTCAATTTACTAACATTTACTAGGCCTGGGAGAGGTAAAGCAGCAAAATGGCATTTCTAATGCCATAATACATTGTTTTAATGTAAATACAGAAACTTAGAAACACCAGATATATGATTTCTCAATGAAAACTGTAAATATAGTAGAAATAAATAACACAAGAGTACATAAGACCAAGAACCAAGACCAGTACATACTGAAAAAATGCAACACTTCAAATGCATTTCTAGTTTCCCTTTTTAATACTGAGTTGATATACAGTGGAACCTCGGGTCACGAATGTCTCTGAATACATACAAATCAGGTTACGACCACACACTCAGGTGACGAACAAGCCAATTTCCCTTCCGGTTTGTACGCGATGATGTTTTCCGCCCGTGTTCAGTCTCTCCCTGTGCATTCGCTGTGAACTCTTTGTGCTCTATTTCGTTTCCCTTCCAGTTTGTATGCGCCGGTGATTTACGCATGTGTTCAGTTTCTCCCTGTACATTGTTCTCTGTCAGATGTGCATCACACAGAGGGACTTTGTGGTACAGCGGGTCCACAGCTCACGTCAAGAGGCCAGTTTTAAATAAATAATTGCCGCGCTACAGCTGCCACATCCTCTTCATAAACAGAAGCACGAGGTGGCTAGAGGGAGGAAAAAGAAAAGAAAGACGGAGGTTGCGGAGTGAGGAAGTAGTCAGGAAGCAGTGTGGAAAGAACCGGTGTGAGCGAGCGAGCGAGAGCATGCTTGCAGGCAGACAGCTGGACAGTGAGCCCAAGCAGGGGTGTTTGGTCGACACTTGGTGGGGCAGAAGGAAGCGGTCGCTCCAGCTGAGCGATCAAGAAGCTGGAGTGACCAGAAGGACGACGGCTGGCCGCTGTCACACACGTGCGACTAGGAAGATGTTGTATGAACCAAGTAAAGGTAATTCCACGCCAGGCCAGGGGGTGGCGGGGTGCACTAAACCTTCTTTTAGTATCTCTACAGACCAGCCACGGGAAAACCTGTCTGATTTATAACAGAAGACATCACTTCCGGTTGCGGTGCCCAGAAAAATATCACTTCCGGTTCCGGCGCCTAGAAGATTATCACTTCTGGCACCTACTCTGACTAATGAAGATCATCACTTCCGGTTCCCTTATATCACTTCCTGTCCTATCCCTTAAAACCGCCATCTTGACAAACCATAGTCAGTTCTGTTTTGGACTCGGTATAGAGAACATCTCTGTATTTAAAAAGACTCTTTTGCAGCCAGGAATAATATACGGGTGGCTGCCTCAACCCTTTTTAAGTGTGTCGAGTCTCTTCATTTTACAGTGGCGTAGCCGGCAGGATGGTGACCTCCTGGAGAGAACGGAAGTCAGAACAAAACAAAGACTCAACACACTACACCCAACGCAAGAAAAGTCAGATGGGTAAGTACCGCTCCCGAATTGCTGAGTGGGGGTCGGTCGGGGCGTGTCAGGGAAAACTCGAGTATGCTTCGACCCATCGTCCTGTTAAAAGTCTGGGGAAAAGTAGAAACGGGAATCACAGGATAGAGCCTGGTGCATTTGGGAACACATCAAGGACTTATTATGGTCTCTTGAGTACTGCCCCTAAATACCCCACAAAAGGCAAGCCTTTTGATAAAGGTGGGAGAAACCCATGCTGGCAGGTGGAAAACCTAATGGCCTGGACCTATAAACCTGCTCAAGCAGTGAAAAAGCAGGCCATGGCTTTATGGGCTAAAGTGGTAAGGTGGTTACAACCACACAAACAATCAAGCCATCAAATAGCGGAGCAGATAGCCTGAGCCTTGTTGCTCCATGCCCTACCTGAAAAAATCACCCAGCTGGCCTGGGGCTTTACTGATATGGTCTTGCTAGCCAAGGCTATAGAACTCCTCAGGGCAGAAACCAACTTGGGAGTATCAGAATGGGACTCGTGTGAACCCGGGCGTACTTGCGTCCCTAACATAGAGTCTTGGAGCTACAATGCGAAGCGTACTCGAGTGGAACCTGGGACGCGCTGGCCGGCTCCACGAAGCAACGACGGGGTCTGTGGAGTGATATGGGGGGAGGCACGGTGTTCACTCGCTAACCCTCTGGCCTTTACACATACGGGAGAAGTGTTAGTTAGTGGAATTAAAGCTACAACTTTATTTGATACCGGCAGTAACATTTCTACTGTTGCTCGCCATCTGGTACTACCGCGACAATGGTTAAAGATTAAAACCCGCATTACCTGCATTCACGGGGATGTCCGGAATTATAAATCCACCAGGTGTTATATATGTCAGGACGGCGTATTAAAAAAGTTGACGGTGGCGGTGATGGATTGTCCTCCCTTCCCCATGATATTAGGCAGAGATTGGGTAGACATTAAAAGCGGTAGCAGAGACGCTTCCTCCCCAAAATCACTAGGTCTAGTCACGGACGCGGAATCAGCGCCCTCAGCTTCTTCCACGCCGTGTTTACAGCCAGCTGGGGAGCGGAGTTTGGCCTCTTGTGATGACGGGGAAACACCCGGGACGTCTCAGCTACAAACATCATCATCAAGCGCGGAGTCGACTCAGCATGAAACCCCGCCCCTTGAGGTCGAATCCGATCCTCTCACATGCCTGCAGTTTCAATTTAGGCAGACCCCGGTTTCATTTAAAAGGGAGCAGTGGAACGACGACTCCCTTAAGTTTGCAAAGAATGCAGTCGTTCTGATAGATGGCCAACGCACATTATATCCAATGCCACAAGGTCCTCACTTTGTGTTAAATAATGATCTGTTATATCGGGTAGCTGACCATGAGGGGGCAATGAGGTCACTGTTGTTAATACCACGGACTTACCGGCGACAAGTCTGTGAATTAGCACATACCCATCTCCTGGGAGCCCATTTGGGACCCGAAAAAACACTTGAGCGGATTAAGCTCAGATTCTTTTGGCCCAGAATTAATGAGGAGGTTCGCCGCTTTGTACATCCTGTCCGAAGTGTCAATTGAGGCAGATTCCTAGGAGGGACCATGCTCCTCTAGTTCAATTACCCTTAATAGATGTCCCTTTTGAACGTATTGGGGTCGATATAGTAGGACCCCTAGAACCCTTAGCCAGAAGTCATAAATATATAATGGTCCTGGTAGATTATGCTACCCGGTTTCCAGAAGCTGTTCCACTGCGCTCCGCGACTACAAAAGCTATCGCACCGGAATTAGTGGGTGTATTTGCACGTGTCGGCATCCCTAAAGAAATCCTGACGGATCAAGGGATGCCTTTTACCTCGCAGACATTCAGGGAGACTGCCAAGCTACTTCAAATAAAACATTTAAAAACCTTGGTATATCATCCTCAAACTGATGGTCTTGTAGAGAGGTTCAATCAAACTCTCAAGCAAATGTTACATAAGGTAGTCAACGAGGATGGAAGGAACTGGGATCAGCTCCTCCCCCTCATCCTTTTTGCATATCGGGAAGTCCCACAAGCCTCCACGGGGTTCTCGCCTTTTGAATTACTATATGGACGACAACCCCGGGGCATATTAGACATTTTAAAAGAAGGCTGGGAGGAAGAGGCCCTCCCGTCTATAAATGTATTGGAATATATCGCACAGTTACGCGATAGATTTGAAAAAATCAGACCTATATTGAAAACACATATGGAAAAGCAGCCCAGGTCCGATGATATAACTGTGGTACGTCTCTTCGGGAATTCCGCCTGGGAGATCGAGTCATGGTTTTAGTTCCTACATCACATTCTAAATTACTGGCTCATTGGCAAGGCCCCTATGAAATTAAGGAGAGGAAGGGACTGGTCGATTATTTGGTGAAACAACCGAATCGTCATTCTAACAAGCGGATTTATCATGTCAATCTGCTGAAACCGTGGAAGGACAGGGATCTCGAGCCCTCCTCCGGACAGCCCCGCTCTCTCTTTACTCATAAATTAAACCTTAATTTCAGAGATAATCTGACTCGCCAAAAACGACAGGAGCTCGAAGTAGTTATCTTGTCTGTTCCTCAGGTAGTAAGTGAAAATCCAGGACGGACTTCCCTGATTATGCATGACATTGTGACGAAACCTGGGGTTATAGTCCGAGAACGCCCATACAGAATTCCCAAAGCAAAAAAGGCTGAAATGGAGCTGGAGATCAGACGAATGCTGGAACTAGGTGTGATTGAGGAAAGTTATAGTCCCTGGTCCAGTCCCATTGTCATGGTCAGTAAGCCTGATGGAAGTTGGAGGTTCTGCAATGACTTCCGTCTGCTTAACCAAGTCTCCCAATTCAATGCCTATCCGATGCCGCGAGTGGACGACCTCCTCGAGCGGCTAGGTAACACTAAATTCTTGACTACTTTAGATATGACTAAGGGGTACTGGCAGGTTCCCTTAACGGACTCCGCTAAGGAAAAGACAGCGTTTAGCACCCCTAGTGGGCACTGGCAGTATCGTGTTCTCCCATTTGGATTACATGGAGCACCTGCGACATTCCAATGTCTGCTCCGTCCTAATAATTCATATAGTGCTGCCTACTTGGATGACGTTGTTATCTATTCCAACACATGGGAGGAACACTTACAGCAGGTTAGAGCTGTATTGCGGTCACTAGCAAAAGCTGGTCTTCGTATTAATCCGAAGAAATGTTTCTTTGGGTTTGTTGAAGCCAAATATTTAGGCTATCTAGTGGGCCGGGGTATGGTGAAACCATAGTGTTCTAAAATAGATGCAATGTTGAATTGGCCCCGTCCGATCACCAAGAGGCAGATTCAGGCCTTTCTCGGCTTAGTGGGTTACTATCGCCGGTTTGTACCCCGCTTTTCTGAGAGAGCAACGCCCTTGACAAACCTCACAAGGAAGGGGAAACCTAATCATGTGGTATGGGATGAGACATCAGAGGCTGCATTCAGTGACCTGAAAATGGCCCTTACGTCCGCTCCTATATTGAAAGCGTCTGACTTTTCTATGCCTTTCATCCTCCAGACGGACGCTTTGGACACAGGTCTTGGAGCCGTGCTGAGCCAAAGTGTCGATGGAGCTGAACACCCCATTATGTACCTGAGCTGGAAACTGCTGGATCGTGAAACCAGGTATGCGGCAGTGGAGCGGGAAGCTTTGGCGATTAAATGGGCGATTACTCAGCTGAGATATTACCTCTTGGGGCGTGAATTCACTCTTGTGATGGACCATGCGCCTTTACAGTGGATGGCCTTGCATAGGGAGTCCAATCCACGTGCCACGAGGTGGTTTTTGGATCTGCAGCCTTATAAGTATTCGGTCATTTATCGCCGTGGTGTACTGCAAGCCAATGCCGATGCCCTTTCTCGATGCCACTACTACTTGGGCACGTACGCCCGACCCGATGGGTCTGGACTGAGGGGGGGGGGGAGAGCATGTAACACACATGCGACTAGGAAGACATTGTATGGACCAAGTAAAGGTAATTCCACACCAGGCCAGGGGGTGGCGGGGTGCACTAAACCTTCTCTTGTTATCTCTACAGACCAGCCGCAGGAAAACCTGTCTGATTTAGAACAGAAGACATCACTTCCGGTTCCGGCCCCCGGAAAAATATCACTTCCGGTTCCATCGCCTAGAAGATGATCACTTCCGGCACCTACTCTGACTAATGAAGATCATCACTTCCGGTTCCCTTACATCACTTCCTGTCCTATCCCTTAAAACCGCCATCTTGACAAACCATAGTCAGTTCTGTTTTGGACTCGGTATAGAGAACATCTTTGTATTTAAAAAGACTCTTTTGCAGCCAGGAATAATATACGGGTGGCTGCCCCAACCCTTTTTATGTGTATCGAGTCTCTTCATTTTACACCACGTAAGGCTGAGAAGGCAGCTGGGGTCACCAGTTAAAGAATGCACCGCGCTTGTTTTTAAAGAGAATGCGTCCAGCATTTTTTTAATCTTGTATTTAATGAAGACTTTTTTCTATTGGATTTTAACCTCCATTTCACTTCTGTTTTTATGGGATTATTTATTTATTGAAGGATTCTGAAAGCACTGCACTTTATTTAATTTGGACTTTGTTTTTGATTGTTTTGTTGATTTTAATAAAAGCACTTGGCACTTTTTGCACTATCCCCTTGCTCCATTGTAGTGCCTCACTGTCGTGCTCATCGGTAACATTACCGACGGTGACAGGTTTAAGGGCTCCCAGAAGCAAGATGGGAGCATTCAGCAAACCCGCATCGTCACAGACTTTACCTCAAAACTGTAATCTCTTCTCCACCCAGTTCCTCCTCACTTCCTTCATGCCAGAACTCAACTCATGCAAGGTTAGTTTTCTTGGTTGTTTATGGTTAGTTTTTGTGTAAATTAAGAATTTTTCAAATGTTCGTTGTTTTCCCTGTGCTTAACACTCATTACAAAAAAGGGTTTACAGTGAGTGGTTTGTAAGGCTATAGAGTGAACTCCTACAATGTTACTTTTCTTGGTTGTTTATGGTTAGTTTTTGTATAAATTAAGGATTTTTCAAATGTTCATTTTTTTCCCTGTGCCTTAAACTCATTAAAAAAAAGTGTTTACAGTGAGCGGTTCGTAAGGCTATAGCATGAACTCTTGCAATGTTAGTTTTCTCTGTTCAAGGTTTTCTCAGTGTTATTCAATGTTTTTACATTTAGTTTACTATCACACTATGCATTCTATGGTATAATTAACTATTTTTGTGCTTAAAAATCTTTAAAAAAATAAATTTACATACAGTTCGTACGGTCCGGAATGGATTAATTGTATTTACATACAATCCTATGGGGGAAATTACTTCGGGTCACGACCAAATTGGGTTGTGACCAGAGTTTTGGAACGAATTACGGTCGTGACCCGAGGTTCCACTGTACATGAATTCATCATATATAGTACATTAATTATTTTTCTAATATTCATTAATTAAGTCATTAATTACATACAAAAAATGTTTTAATGTGACACAGCCCTGGCTAAATAAATGTGCACTTTCATATACCCAGGAAGGATTTTGGTCTCTCACAGAGGAGTTTTGCTTCGACTTGTGTACCATAGATAATAAAAATATAAACACCATTCTTTTAGGGGAAAATGATAAAATATGCCCCACTAATTGGCTTTATTTAGAGTTGTAAAAGCTACAGCAACATTCACAACAATCTGATGGGTGCTACCTGAAGCCCACTAGAGGAGTGTATTGGAAAAAAAAAGCTTAAAAACAACAAGTCCAAATTGCAGAAAAGCAGTAAACAGTTTTTTTGATTTTTTTACACCAAGTCTTCAGCAAATGTTAAGAATATCTCTTTAAGTAGCAAAAATACAAGCAAATGAAACATGTTTTTAAAAATGAACAGCAAAATTTATTAGAGGTGCCTGCCCTGCACCCAGTACTGCTGGGATATACTCCAGTCCCTGGAACGCTGAATTGGAATGAAAGGGTTTGAGAATGTTATACTATATCAAAAGAAATGTGACAGTATTCTGAAAATTAATAAAATGTGCAAATCTAGCTTTGAATGTGAAAAACAATGCCAAAATAAACTGGCTCAGCCTGACAGAGGAATAGGTTCAGTTTAGCTTTGAATTTATTCTAGTCCCTCAACAGAAAACTGAGAAATGCAATGTATTCTCTCTCAAAGACATAAAATTGTAATTAGCTCGACACTTCTAAAAAATAAAACTCTTTCAGCCGTCTGGACTTGAAGAGGCAGGCCTAATATCCTAGAATCATTTCCTTTACTAAGAATGTATTGTTAATGGTATCCTCATTTCAGTCATTTTTGTTTATTGAAGGACAGTTTTCTCAGATCTTAACTTTGATCTGTGATGGAAAAAAGCCATGTATAAAACTTTGCAAAATACATTTGGAAAGGGATAGTAAATTTGATATCACTTTGTCTTTAAAGAAAAAAGACATTGTTCTAGACATAAATAAATGCATTTTGGGTACCAATTTAAGAATAAATAAGTTAGTCACAAGGTGCATTGTGCAGAATCAGATTAGACAGACAGACCGACAGGCTTACTTATTTCTCCCACAAGGAAATTTTGTCGTTTGACCAGTAAAACAAGAATAGCTAATGTACAGACCCCTGAGTCTGGACTTCAGAGAGACGCGCTCCTCAGGCGGCTAAAGAGAGCCACCCTCTACAAATATTTCCACCCCCTCAGGCAATGAAACAGCCCTGCAAGCAGCATGGGGGGTACGCACAAACAGCACTCAAGGGACACTTTGATCGCATCGACCAGTTGCTAAAACCCATCGGCATGGATGTGTGGCTCCTGGCAAGCCTCGGATGTGGATGCTGGCCTTAGGTTGGCTCATGGAGCCAGGAGGTAATGTAGCATACAGGTTGCCTCTAACCACCCTAGTGGGCAAAGTGAGGAGGAGCCAGGCTGTACACGTGAGTAGACAAAGGGACAAAGAAGCTTGGAGTGTGTTTTGCAACTGAAGACCTAAGCAATAAGAGGCAAGTGGATACTGAGGCTGCCAATAGTCCTTTTAAGGATCTGCAGAGAAAAATTACAGAAATTCCCATATCCAGTTCTGCAAAGCTTGTTGTGTCATATCCAGTTTTTTTTAGTACATTTTCAAGAACTCTAAGATTTCATTTTTGCTTTGTCATACTGGAGTGTTGCTTGATATGCAGGGAAAAATGAATTTAAATGGTTTAACAACAAAGCTGCAATGTAGCAAAATGTGCAAGTGAAGGTTCTGAATACTTTCTCAATCCACTGTATACACACACACACACACACACACACACACACACACACGCACGCACGCATACACACACACACACACAAAGTTTGTTATGTAAGAATATTTCCTCTCATGATTGACTGTTTGGTATAATCTGTGGGTATAAAATGTCCCTGAATCTACTGATGCAAATGTCAATGGTCCTCTATCATTAGCCAAAAGGAAGGTGTAAGAAAAGCAACAGTACAGAACGGCTGTTTTAATTATATTGTATGCCTTTCTAAAGCAGCAAGTATTCTATATATCCTGAACAGAAGGCAGCTGGGTGCCGGTAATATTCTGTGCTATCTTTACCATCTGTTCTAGTTTTCATCATAGTAGGATGAGTAGTCATGTGTCATAGGTCCTTAGTTCTAAAACATTATCTTCATTGGTTACATACATATTAGGAAATATACAGGCAAATTCTGTGTAATTTTACATTTGAAAACACGCTAATCATTTCACAAAGCAGGGATGTGAAACAGTGATTAATCAAACCAAAAATGGCCTCTTTGCTGGAAAAAAATGGAAGCTTTTAAAAGTTTCTTAATAATTTTCAAACTTCTGCATGACATTATCATTTCACACCTGGTCCTATTTATTTTTCTAACATTAAAGCACTGCTATTGAAAGTATAAAATAACTTCATCTCCACAGGATGTCTATAACACAGCTCTCTATTTTTGATGGCTCCGCCGCAATGCTGCAGCTAAGAATACTTAAAAAGAAATTTCTTTTAATCTTGTCAGTCACAGTCTCTCTTAAAACCCTGCAGGCCTGGCACATTTTGTTTCAGTTTATAAAACTGCAGTGCTCTAATGCAATTCCAAACATAGCAGGATTTCATTTCTATAGCCCCATTTAAGTATAAATGCAAAACTGCTTTTCACACAGATGTTCAGGCCTATTCACTTAAATAGAGGAATCTATGGAGATAATAACTATCTTACTGTGAAAGTACTAGAAAACGCTTTGAACGTAACAAGAAAAAACCTTTTTATTATTAATTTATTGTGTCTTAGATGCTACTGTTTCTGGTCCTACTGAATACTTTTTTCTTTAAACTTAAACTTGGAAAAAATAAAGCACACAAGATTAATTAATTTATACAGTTTTACAGAAATATGATAGTCAGATGATGTCATATAATTTAAAAGATACAATGAAACCTTATGAATATATGGGTCACACGCAATATTAACAGACATGTAAGCATGTTTAGCAGTTGAAGAAATGTTTATAACTGTCAAGGAAAAAAGAATTTATTAAAGTATAACATTCACTAACTGGATTGCCTGGTTTGAAATTCAAACTACTGTAAGTATACCAATTTTAACTATGTGAAAATAATAAGGGAAAAAGTAAACAAGCGACTGCTACTAATTGCTATTTGTTTTGAAAGTTCATAACAGGGCCACATAAGAGTTTATGCTTACAGCTGACAAAGTAAACCAATGAGTGACTGTTGTGTGCAATTATCATGCCACATTATTTGCAATTGACTGCAACAAGTTTAAAAGTGGCACCTGTTCATATTGTCAGTATTAACAATTGCAGAAATGACAGATATGGCCTAAAATCCATATAATGTTATACTGAAAAATGTTTACAGTTTTGGTAAAGAATAATGTAATATTTCTGCATATACTTTTCATACAGAAACACGTTCTTTTTAAGAAATAACACATTTATTAATAATTAATTGTGCACAGAGGCGTCTTGTATATGATATACTACTCAAATGAATTTGACAAAGAATTCACTACCAGGCAAACATAGGCTAGACACAGTTTTTTTTTTCCTGACCTCTCTCCCTGTTCTAAAAATCCAGATTAACCACACATCATTCTGGGCAATAGTCTTAAAGGGCAAGTTGTTATTACACATGACTTACATACAAGTCCGTGCACAAAGACATTACTTATAAGATACTAAATCCCAGACATAAAATTACATATCAAATTTCCCTTGCTATGAACAAATTTGCACTTTTTGGTGAAAGGATGTATTTTATGTTTAACTTTGCAAGAAGTTCATGACTTTCCAGTCATTTTTAGCATACTGGTAATTTTTTTTGTTATCCATCCCAAATGAAGAATTTCATCTGGTATTCCAGATTAACAGGTTTATGGCACAGTTCTATTTGATACTTCTTATCTGGAGGTAAATTATCCAGAGGGCATGTAGTCACAATGCATAAAACTTAAATAACATTTAAATGTGCAAGGGAACGGTTTCAACAATTTTGTGCCAGCTAAATTAACACTAGAATTACCAGAGCCTACGAAAAAACTCGTAGATCCAGCCCACCTTAAATCCGTTCACACCTCTCCGCCAGCATCCTTTGTCCTCTAAATTTGCCGATAAAAACAAGCTGCCAGCAGCCGGCTATTCCATCCCACCACCGACTTAGAACATGCGCGAACTTTTCCCAGCTCATGCCTTGATTGATTATCTGGAAGTGAAGTGGAGTTTTAGAGTGGAAATAATAGATCGCTATTTGGAACACACGCATTTCATGTGTGTTCCGTTTCTACAGTAATCTGTGTAAACACATTATTAAATCAGAAACTTTTTCATATTTTAGTAATAAATGTTACAAAATGTAGTAGGCATAAACTAGATTTTCTTCTTAGCGCGCAGCAGTTTTGCCGTGCCTCACAGACCTGAGTTCAATTCCCCGCTGGGGATAAAGTGTTGCTTTTTTTTTTCTTTTTAACCTCAAACGAACATAAAATTTATAAATTGGTATGCACTGTCAGTTAATGAGATCGTTATTTTTTCATGTGGGATGCTCCTTTTAAAATATTTTTTTAACAATTGAGACTGCAATTAACATGAACAACTGTCCCTATAACTGTTATTTTTAAGATCCATAACACACAGACAGACAGAGCACTGCGTAATAGAGAGACAGACAGGCAGATATATATAAATAAACAGGGAAGGCACATGTACTGAAAGAAAAAAAGATCAACATGTGCGTTGTTCCTGCTGCACTAAATAAGCTCACGTGCTGTAATATCACCCCTCCCCCCATCTGACTCTCTAAGTAACAGCACAAGTACAGATGCAAACGAAGTGCATGTGTGTGCTGTATAATATTAACAAAAAGAGCAGCTTACTACTGAAAACGGCAAATATAGGAGTGAGTGGGGATCGAACCGGGACTCTTGATTACACTTTTTTTTTCTTTCAGTACATGTGCCTTCCCTGTTTATTTATATATCTCTGCCTGTCTGTCTCTCTATTACGCAGTGCTCTGTCTGTCTGTGTGTTATGGATCTTAAAAATAAGTTATAAGGACAGTTGTTCATGTTAATTGCAGTCTCAATTGTTAAAAAATATTTTAAATGGAGCATCCCACATGAAAATATAACAATCTCATTAACTGACAGTGCATACCAATTTATAAATTTTATGTCCGTTTGAGGTTAAAAAGAAAAAAAAAAAAAGCAACACTTCATCCCCAGCGGGGAATCGAACTCACGTCTGTGAGGCACGGCAAAGTTGCTGTGCTCCAAAAAGCAAATCTTAGCGCGCTACGCCACGGAAACTGTTGTATCATTCTTGAAGCTTTTGTGAAAGTGTTTATTTGATCTTTGGAACTCAGGCTTTACACATTCTATAGTTTATGCCTACTACATTTTGTAACATTTATTACTAAAATATGAAAAAGTTTCTGTTTTAACAATGTGTTTACACAGATTACTGTAGAAACGGAACATACATGAAATGCGTGTGTTCCAAATAATGATCTATTATTTCCACTCCAAAACTCCACTTCACTCCCAGATAATCAATCAAGGCATGAGCTGGGAAAAGTTTGCGCACGTTCTAAGTTGGTGGGGGGATGGAATAGCTGGCTGCTGGCAGCTTGTCTTTTATCAGCACATTTATAGGACAAAGGATGCTGGCGGAGAGGTGTGAACTGATTTAAGAAGCGATTTAAGGTGGGCCGGATCAACAAGTTTTTTCGTAGGCTCTGGTAATTCTAGTGTTAAATTGATATATTTTTTTCTGCATTGCCCAGAATGAAAAATAGGACAAATTAGTTGTGCACATTATTTCTCTGTGCTTTTGTCTTATACACTTTTTTCATTGTAACACAGGAAGGTCAAACCCAGAATAACCAGATCATTTTTGCTTTGCGGTCCCTTAAAGTGGCATGTCCCTTTCCTATCGGAATCTATGTCATTGATATGATGTCCCATGCTCAAGGCCACATAACATTTACAGTATTTCTAAAGAACCACCAATCAGAATTTTTTAAGCCAGACTCAATTATTGATAATTTTCATCTGAGACTGGCTAGCATGAAACAGTTTTCTGAATTCAGGCCACATCCCTTCCACGAGATGTCATGTAAATGATACAAACAGGGGACTAAAGCACTAAAATTTATATTTTATTCTGTTTAATATTTGGCATAATATACTTAAATCTGCTTGCCCAGGATTTTGTAGAAATTTATAAAATTACACATGCCACACAAAAAACACCTTGCAATATGTATATAAAAATATGCTAAATAAGTTCACAGATCTATAGCTTGATATAGGTAGAAACAGAATCCTATAGTAAACTATAATAGATAGATAGATAGACAGATACTTTATTAAACGCAAGGGGAAATTCACATACTCCAGCAGCAGCATACTGATACAAAA
Organism: Erpetoichthys calabaricus; assembly: GCF_900747795.2. Taxonomy (NCBI): domain Eukaryota; kingdom Metazoa; phylum Chordata; class Cladistia; order Polypteriformes; family Polypteridae; genus Erpetoichthys; species Erpetoichthys calabaricus. The sequence goes on along the minus strand of NC_041394.2, from coordinate 302,553,706 downwards.
AACAATATTAAATTAAAGAGTAATAAAAATGCAGGTAAATACAGCCAATAACTTCGAATAATGTTAACGTTTACCCCCCCGGGTGGAATTGAAGAGTCGCATAGTTTGGTGGAGGAACGATCTCCTCAGTCTGTCAGTGGAGCAGGCGTGAGGTGTCCTTCTTCTTAATGCTGCCTCCCCAGCACACCACCGCGTAGAAGAGGGCACTCGCCACAACCGTCTGATAGAATATCTGCAGCATCTTATTGCAGATGTTGAAGGACGCCAGTCTTCTAAGGAAGTATAGTCGGCTCTGTCCTCTCTTGCACAGAGAATCAGTATTGGCAGTCCAGTCCAATTTATCATCCCGCTGCACTCCCAGGTATTTATAGGTCTGTATCCTCTGCTCACAGTCACCTCTGATGATCACGGGGTCCAGGAGGGGTCTAGGCCTCTTAAAATCCACCACCAGCTCCTTGGTTTTGCTGGTGTTCAAGTGTAGGTGGTTTGAGTCGCACCATTTAACAAAGTCCTTGATGAGGTTCCTATACTCCTCCTCCTGCCCACTCCTGTTGCAGCCCACGATAGCAGTGTCGTCAGCGAATGTTTGCACATGGCAGGACTCCGAGTTGTACTGGAAGTCCGATGTATATAGGCTGAACAGGACCGGAGAAAGGACAGTCCCCTGCAGCGCTCCTGTGTTGCTGACCATAATGTCAGACACTGCAGTTCCTGAGACGCACATACTGAGGTCTGTTTGTAAGATAGTCCACGATCCATGCCACCAGGTATGAATCTACTCCTATCTCTGTCAGCTTGTCCCTAAGGAGCAGAGGTTGGATGGTGTTGAAGGCACTAGAGAAGTCCAGAAACATAATTCTTACAGCACCACTGCCTCTGTCCAAGTGGGAGAGGGATCGGTGTAGCATATAGATGATGGCATCCTCCGCTCCCAGCTTCTCCTGATATGCAAACTGCAGAGGTTCCAAAAAATGTACCTAAAATTTCCACAGGAGCACACATTTTCTATATGCATTCTACCATACTATCACATTTGATGCATTCTGTATTTAGCACTATTCAAAGACAAATTAAACTTAACTCCCAGAACTCACTTCAAAGTTTCCTTGCCTTTCAAAATTATTAAAGGTAAACACTTCAATTCCAATAGCAGTCAAAAAATGTCCATCTCTAAAGCTGCACTGCAGAGATTTAGGTATAAATTCTCTCTCTCTCTCTTTTTTAAAATTTGTTTTAGATCTTCTGTCATAACATTATTCAACCTGTAACAAGGAAATTTGTCTTTTTAAACTTTAAAATTGCAAAGTATAATATTTTTTTGAGTGAAGTATTTAGTGCAGCTGTCTCACTATTCTTGAGATAGAACCCTACTCTAGATGCTGTCTGCACTGGTTTTTCAACAGTAGTTTGGCTTCCTTTCATATCTGAAACACTACCTTTGTTTATGATGATAGGTAACTTCAAACTGGCCTGGTGTGAATTTGTTTGAATGTATAATTGACAGACAGTTCCTACCTTTTTCATTGGAATATGGGTTTCTGGCAAATTAATAAATCAAAGGATAAATATTCTGTTCTTGGTCAAAGAATTATAATCATCAACTAACTATAATCCAAAATTAATTTTAACTGTTAGTGATGAGCTAGCATACTGTTAGTGAAAAGACAGAAGTTTATGCTTCATTTGAGTTTTATTAAATATATATAAACAGCAGCTTTGTGATGAAACATTGAAACTTTGATGACTAACTGAAATATTAAATAGTCAAAGGGCAGCCTATTTAATAGCACTTGTTTTTGTCCATTTTAAAAGAACATATCTACTAGAATATGGTGTCAAAAATTGATTTTTAGATTCTCTGCTTAATCTGACAGCTTCTACTGTTAAACATTAAGATGATTTGTGTCCCTATAACATTGTACAACTTTTGTCCATTTTAAAAGAACATATCTACTAGAATATGGTGTCAAAAATTGATTTTTAGATTCTCTGCTTAATCTGACAGCTTCTACTGTTAAACATTAAGATGATTTGTGTCCCTATAACATTGTACAACAGTAAAGAAGAGTAGCAAAGCTACCAAACCAGGTTGTGAAGCAGCTTTATTATAGCATATCATGTATTTATATGTATGCTAAACTGATATTGAATAAAAGGAGAAGTCAAACAACCTTCAAATTTGTTTAAGACAAATGTTAACTTGTAGTGTATTTAGCGTATAACAGTTTTCTTTGTTATATTTTATCGACAAACACTGGGTGGGTGCTTGAGTAACCTTATAGTGTCTGAAATTGTTGAAACCAATGTTTTATGTTTTGCCGACACAGCCATGAAAAAATATTATAGGGACTGAATTTTATTCCACAAATCAACAGATACTAGTGAAAACCTCCTATTATAGTATGTGCTTAACAATTATAGCATTCATTAAAAAACAGGCCACATTCTTATTAAAGTAAATCAAACATAAAATATATACAATGTAACAATAAAGAAACAATATTGTCTTCCAAGACAGAGTCTACATGACTGCTGTGCTTCCTTTACCATCAATGGCAAGTTTTCTTTACAAAACTGACCTTTTCAGGTTTCCCACCAACCAGTGATTCAATTTGTTTTTTTTTTTATTAAATAGGTTTACAGTTGAGCTGAGGAATACACTAGTGCGTCTAACAGGTAGACTTTCACTTATAATGCTGACAGGTGGTTTGGGTTTTGTGCTTCTTCAAAACTCTTGTCTAGTATGTTATTACTGCATCTTGAATACTGAAGTGCATAACTGTGTGTAGTAGTTGTGTGCATATCATCTCAGTCTCATCTGGATGTGCTTTATGCTTTTTTGTAAAACATTCAATAACATTCTCATTACTTGTTGCTTTGTTGTGGGCATCTGCTGGTCTTGAGAGGCAAATGCATACAACAAAGCAACAATTGTAGAGAACGTTACTGAATGTTTTACAAACACACACCTGCATTTTGCAGGTGCCACTGAATAATCCATTATCAACACCTTTTGCTAGATGTCTAATAGTCTTTTCAGTTAAACAGTTGACAGGATGACATCTGTGATGGCTGCTATAGAAAAACCTACAGTATCTCTCTCTTCTAAGCTCCATAAAAGTTGGAGTGCAGAATTAAATTTTTTTAACAAGACTCCATTTGTTCACATTGAAAGTGATGGGTAATTCCAAGTAAGACACGTAAAATATGCTTCTGCTAAAGAAAACTTTGCAACCAACAGTATAAATTGCTTCCACATAGTTGGATTACATAGTTACAGTTTTTTGTTTGGCTGCCCTAAGTACAGTATGTCTATACACTCTGAAGCCAAGAGTATGTGACAAGTCCAACTATTTTTCTTTCAATTGATACGATATCACTAATATATGCTGGAAGAGCACCCCTTCATTTTCTACAAATTGGAGAGTATAAGCCAATCAAAATAAGCTAGACAGAGGAGTCTGCTTTAGATATATCTTGAGAGTTCTCTGGGGTAATAACATGCCATTTGTTTTTAGGAATGCTCCATTTTTCAAGCATTGTTTTCAAACTCCACTATAACAGCAGCAGCTGTGTGCAAGATACAAAGTACTTGTGCATGTACAATAACATATTCAATTGACAATCAGAATCAATCCACCAAGCAATCAGGCTCAAAACAAAATGTTGGTCTTGCATCAAAGATCCAGATGCCACTTATAAAGCTTGTATTACATCTGATGAAGATTTGTATTTGAGATGACACAGAAGTATACAACTTGGGTAATGCCAAGTCTGAAAAAAATCTTCTGCATAGCAGAATATATCGTGCATCCAAGGGATTAATTAAATGATGTTATCTTAGACTTTCTAGAGTAGAAATGAGTTTGCCATCAAAAATAATGCGCTTCATTATTTTATTCCGACTACTCTTGATTTTGACTATCATGGTTATATTTCTGTTTTATTTCAGACAACAGCATTAATAATGGTTGAGACCGATTTTCTTTTTACTTAGGATAATATCTAAAACTATGCAAACCCCCAGTTTAATATATCATACATCAAAAAATTCTGATTATCCAGTTTGTAAGCTGTAATAGTAAAGATCTTAACTATAAGGTTAAAAAGAATAAGTGTGTTCACATCTGTGTGCCTTGACATCAGACATAGTATTTCTGCAAAAAACATATTTAAACAGAGGTAACTTTAGATGGAAAATCTATCATTGCATTGCTAACTTGTCAACTTAGCATACTCATCTTGAAGAACTCTAACTCACCCTTCAAAACTTAACTGTAAAGTACATCTTATGTTATCTGAAACTTGAAAAATAAATGTTTATTTTCTTTTTCTTTCTCTTTGATATGTTAATATATGTGAGGAACTAATATACACTCACACATTATTCCCATGATTCTCTAAACTGAGGAGAGGAGGAGTGCCAAGTTTGATTTAGTGAAATTTAATTTCAAATGTGTTAGGAATGTTGCATGTGCTCCTTTTGTCTGCGTAGGTATCCTCTCTGTACTCAAGTATCCTCTCACACTCCAAAGACATGCAGGTTAATAATAATAATAATAATTCATTACATTTATATAGCGCTTTTCTCAGTTCTCAAAGCGCTATCCACATAGGGAGGAACCGGGAAGCGAACCCACAATCTTCTACAGTCTCCTTACTGCAAAGCAGCAGCACTACCCACTGCGCCACCTGTGAGAATAAAAAATTTTGTGAAAAGTGTTGTTAACAGGGAGGAGCGGCAACAACATGCGTGTGCCAGCGTCCCCTCACCTGTAGATCTCTGATAGATAGGTTAGGTGGATTGGTGATGCAAAATTGGCCCTCGATATATGTGTGTGTGTTTTCACCCTGCAATGCATTTCCACCCTGTCCAGGTGTTGTTCCTGCCATGTACCCAATCATTGCTGGAACAGGCACCCGCTGAACACCTATCCTATCCTTAACAGGCGGAGTGGTGGCTCTGAGGCTAGGGATCTGCACTGGTAATCAGAAGGTTGCTGGTTCAAATCCCATAAATGCCAATAGGGACTCTGCTCTGTTGGGCCCTTGAGCAAGGCCCTTAACCTGCAATTGCTGAGCACTTTGAGTAGTGAGAAAAGCGCTATATAAATGCAAAAAATTATTATTCAAAGAATTATCCAGGCCTGGAGAGGCAGGTTAAGAAAATGGATGGATGGGTGTTAGGAATGTATTGCTGATTGTATTTCTGACTGGATTATTTCACTTATTAGAATTTCATTTATAAGCTAAATAAAATATAGACAACATGTTTTTTTATTTAATATCAGAGATGTGTCTCTAGTAATCTCCCCACTAAAATTCAGAAAATAAACAATCTCTAAAACATAGGCTCTTAATAATCCTAAGGGGAAACTGTAGTGTTAGAGTAAACCAAAATATATTAGTAACAGCCACTTATACATTGCACTTTTGGCCCTCAAATTGGAACACAATGACTAAAACAACTTTTGACGTCTTACTGGGCAAAGTGGAATAAATACTCTTGTATCCCAACCTTACAGTGCTTTTCCAAAGCAAAAGATTCACATACAGGCAGCACAAGCTTTTAGGATAACATGTGTGTCAGTGAGTGTGCCTTAGCAAGGACTAGACACCTGTAAGCGTAGAGATAACAGACTTGTACACCTTCCCACCTTTTCCCTGTTGTATTTATTAACTGAGAATAAATGAGAGCAACAGTGCATTTTTACATTGCAAGGGATGACATCAAACTCTACATGGCACTGTTGAGCTGTCTAATGCCAGACTGTGTTGACTACTCAGGACAGTAGAGTTTATCCTTATGGTTTAATGTAAATGTTTTGCCTATCATGGTATTCAGCAGATTAAGCTAATTCAAATGTGTCATAGGCTTTATAAGTAAATTAGATTCTGGCTGGAAAGAATTAGGTCTTTGATTAGGTTTCTTCATATGCTTGCAAATGTTTACTTCTCCACACTCACATACTTGCTGTCTAAAAGTATCATTTATAGCATAAGTATGATCAACATTCTGAATTCAGTAAATCTAGCACTTATAATAAGTTATGAGCCAAGTTCCTATAAAAAGTAAACTTTAGGTCGGTTGACATTTACAAGTTGTGTTTCATAGAATGCAAAGTTTTTTTTATTAATAAGCAAAAAAAGCAAAATTTTCTAAATACAACTGATGTAGAAATACTGTAATATGGAGTTCTAATTAGCAATAAACTGACTGATCACAGGGGAGGCACAGTGACACAGTGGTAGCGTCACTGCCTTGCAGTAAGGAGACCAGGGACTCCTGCGTGGAGTGTGCATGTTCTCTCCATGTCTGGTGTCTGCATGGGTTTCCTCCAGATGTTCCAGTTTTCTCCCACATTTCAAAGACATGCAGGTTAGGTTGACTGGCAATACTAAATTAGTCCTAGTGTGTGTATTCACCCTGCGATGGACTGGCACCCTCTCCAGGGTATATTCCTGCCTTGCGCTCTATGCTAGCTGGGATAGGCTCCAACACCCACTGTGATCTGGTTCAAGACAAAGTGGTTTAGAAAATGACTGACTGACTGACTTAATGATCACATCTGCTTTGAATTCTAACGACCACAATAACTGGCTGCAGATCATGTCATTTGAAAAACACTGATTGTCAAGAACATACTTATGGTTTCTTTCAAAAGCATTGTCTATGCACTCACTATCCACTAAACTCCTGTTGGCTGTAAGATGTTCACTGGAGACAACTGGACAACTGACTCCACACAGCATTGTGTGAAAAACTTTCATTTACCTCACGTACCTCTGATGTACTGATCATAAGTAGTTGGTGCTTCTGCATTAAAGATTCTGCATTCTGGGTTGGAATTTCCAACCAGGTCATTGTTCTGTGCAGAGTTTGAATGTTCTTCATTGCCTAGAGGGGTTTTCCACTGGGTATTCCAAATTTGGCTCTCCTGCTCCTAAAGATGTACATGCTAAGTTAGCTGGTGATGCTAGATTGCCCCTGTTTGAGTAGATTATGAGATGAGTCAGGTGTCCAGTGCAGCTGGGATAGGCTCCTGCTGCCTGCCTCCCTAAATTGGATTAAGCATGTTTGAAAATATTGTGTAATGTCATGCCTAGTAAACAAACACCAAGAAAAATGCTGTTTCCATGACAACAACATTTTCTTTAAATTCACTATTTTCTTGATCTTGATAGAATAAAGAAAGACATTTAAAGGGTATATCAAAAAGCTAGTTAGTATACTTAGCTCATTAGAACAATTTTAGGTTTATAAATAGGGAATGTGAGATATAATATGCTGGCCACTTTCATCATTAATTAGTTGGAGCAAAAAGCAAAAAGAATGTGTAAATACTAAATAATAACAATAATAAAAATAATAAAAGAACCAGTTGCAATGCAAATTTTACAGGCAGTCTGACATTTTGTGTGTATCTGCACATCCTTCAATTACAAAGGCCAATCGCATGCACCATATTTATAACAATATATCTGAAATGACCAAACCCAGCCACAGGAGATGCACAAACCAGTGTGTTTCTTCGTGCCGGTCCCAAGCCCGGATAAATGGGGAGGTTTACGTCAGGAAGGGCATCCAGTGTAAAATTTTGCCAAATCAATATGCAGACAATACAAATTTCCATACTGGAGTGGTTGAGCCCCGGGTTAACAACGACCGCCACCAGTACTGTTAGCCAACAGGGTGCTGGCGGAAATTGGGCTACTGTTGGCCGAAGAAGAAGAAGGAGAATAAAAGGGGGGAAGACATGTCCGGAGGCAGAGGGAGAGGAGGAAAGTAAAGAGAGTGGAACTGAGGGTGGGAACTTTGAATGTTGGCAGTATAACTGATAAGGGGAGAGAGTTAGCAGATATGATGGAGAGAAGGAATGTTGATATATTGTGCGTGCAAGAGACTAAATGGAAGGGGAGTAAGGCCAGGTGGTTTGGAGGTGGATTCAAATTGTTCTATCATGGTGTGGATGGGAGGAAAAATGGGGTAGGAATTATTCTGAAGGAACAGTATGTCAAGAGTGTTTTGGAGGTGAAAAGAGTGTCAGGCAGAGTAATGATTATGAAGCTGGAAATTGGAGGTGTGATGATGAATACTGCTAATGCATATGCACCGCAAGTTGAGTGTGCAATGGGTGAGAAAGAAGATTTTTGGAGTGAGTTGGATGAAGTGATGAATAGTGTACCCAAGGGACAGAAAGTGGTGATTGGAGCGGATTTCAATGGGCATGTTGGTGAAGGGAACAGTGGAGACAAGGAGGTGATGGGTAGGTATGGTGTCAAGGAGAAGAATGAAGAAGGTCAGAATGGCTGTGGTGAATACGTATTTTAAGAAGAGGGAGGAACATAGGGTTAAGTACAAGAGTGGAGGAAGATGTACAAAGGTAGATTACCTCCAGTGCAGAAGAGTTGATCTGAAGGAGATTGAAGACTGCAAAGTGGTGGCAGGGGAAAGTGTAGTTAAGCAGCATAGGATGGTGGTCTGTAGGATGACGTTGGAGATCAAGAAGAGGAAGAGAGTGAGGGCAGAGCCAAGGATCAAATGGTGGAAGTTGAAAAAGGAAGACTGCAAAGTTGAGTTTAGGGAGGAGGTGAGACAGGCACTCGGTGGCAGTGAAGAATTAACAGACAACTGGGAAACTACAGCAGATGTAGTAAGGGTGACAGCAAGAAGGGTGCTTGGCGTGACATCTGGAAAGAGAAAGGAGGAAAAGGAAACCTGGTGGTGGAATGAGGAAATAAAGGAGAGTATACAGAGGAAGAGGATGGCAAAGAAGAAGTGGGATTGTCAGAGAGATGCAGAAAGTAGACAAGAGTACATGGAAATAAGGCGCAAGGTGAAGAGACAGGTGGCAAAGGCTAAAGAAGAGGCATATGATGAGTTGTATGAGAGGTTGGACACTAAGGAGGGAGAAAAGGACCTGTACCGATTGGCTAGACAGAGGGACCGAGCTGGGAAAGACGTACAGCAAGTTAGGGTGATAAAGGATAAAGATGGAAATGTACTCACAAGCGAGGAGAGTGTGTTGAGCAGATGGAAAGAGTACTTTGACAGGCTGATGAATGAAGAGAACGAGTGATAGAAGAGGTTGGATGATGTGGAGATAGTGAATCAGGAAATGCAACGGATTAGCAAGGAGGAAGTAAGGACAGCTATGAAGAGGATGAAAAATGGAAAGGCCGTTGGTCCAGATGACATACCTATGGAAGCATGGAGGTGTTTAGGAGAGATGGCAGTGGAGTTTTTAACCAGATTGTTTAATGGAATCTTGGAAAGTGAGAGGATGCCTGAGGAGTGGAGAAAAAGTGTACTGGTGCAGATATTTAAGAATAAGGGGGATGTGCAGGACTGCAGTAACTACAGGGGAATAAAATTGATGAGCCACAGCATAAAGTTATGGGAAAGAGTAGTGGAAGCTAGGTTAAGAAGTCAGGTGATACTTAGTGAGCAGTAATATGGTTTCATGCCAAGAAAGAGCACCACACATGCAATGTTTGCTCTGAGGATGTTGATGGAGAAGTATAGAGAAGGCCAGAAGGAGTTGCATTGCATCTTTGTGGACCTGGAGAAAGCATATGACAGGGTGCCTCGAGAGAAGCTGTGGTATTGTATGAGGAAATTGGGAGTGGCAGAAAAGTACGTAAGAGTTGTACAGGATATGTACGAGGGAAGTGTGACAGTGGTGAGGTCTGCGGTAGGAGTGACGGATGCATTCAAGTTGGAGGTGGGATTACATCAGGGATCAGCTCTGAGCCCTTTCTTATTTGCAATGGTGATGGACAGGTTGACAGACGAGATTAGACAGGAGTCTCCGTGGACTATGATGTTTGCTGATGACACTGTGATCTATAGCGATAGTAGGGAGCAGGTTGAGGAGACCCTGGAGAGGCGGAGATATTTTCTAGAGAGGAGAGGAATGAAGGTCAGTAGGAAAAAGACAGAATACATGTGTGTAAATGAGAGGGAGGTCAGTGGAATGGTGAGGATGCAAGGAGTAGAGTTGGCGAAGGTGGATGAGTTTAAATACTTGGGATCAACAGTACAGAGTAATGGGGATTGTGGAAGAGAGGTGAAAAAGAGAGTGCAGGCAGGATGGAATGGGTGGAGAAGAGTGTCAGGAGTAATTTGTGACAGACAGGGATCAGCAAGAGTGAAAGGGAAGGTCTACAGGACGATAGTGAGACCAGCTATGTTATATGGGTTGAAGACAGTGGCACTGACCAGAAAGCAGGAGACACAGCTGGAGGTAGCAGAGTTAAAGATGCTAAGATTTGCACTGGGTGTGACAAGGATGGACAGGATTAGAAATTAGAAGAGTACATTACAGGGTCAGCTCAAGTTGGACAGTTGGGAGACAAAGTCAGAGAGGCAAGATTGCGTTGGTTTGGACATGTGCAGAGGAGAGATGCTGGATATATTGGGAGAAGGATGCTAAGGATAGAGCTGACAGGGAAGAGGAAAAGAGGAAGGCCTAAGCGAAGGTTTGTGGATGTGGTGAGAGAGGACATGCAGGTGATGGGTGTAACAGAGCAAGATGCAGAGGACAGAAAGATATGGAAGAAGATGATCCACTGTGGCAACACCTAACGGGAGCAGCCGAAAGAAGAAGAAGAACAATATTTGAAATGACCACCCACACAGTTCAGCTGTGCCAGCTTTTTGTGTGTTCAACATCTGTCAAGTTTGTACTGCTTTACTAAATGAAAATATTTTCCATTCTATAAAAACTTCAGATTATAAAAGTAACATTTTTTAACCATTGATTGTATTATGAAACAAAAGGTAAATAAGAGACTTCTTCTCCAATGAAATCAAACTATGTAGTTCAAACTATATGAGTATGAACTGTGTACTGCACAACCATAGCAAGCCACAGAAAACAAAAGGTCCCTTTTCCTGAATCAGATGAGATACTGTTCTTGTAGCTATGAACAGGACTATTTACCTGGAAATGCTAGGGCTGTGTTGTTTACTGCATAGTAACAAAACACCAGAGATTCTTGATGGTGTTGAAAATATACATTTTTAGCCAACAGAATTTTTATCAAAAGACATTAAATGGGTGATTATTACTTATTCATTAGAATACAAAATTATAACTACTTAAAATGTACTGTAATTTTGAGCTTAATACTGTATCTGCTGTTCCCTTCTTTTTTTTTTCTAAAACAGTTATGGTAAAATAGCATCTAATAGTAATGGTCAATACAATAAAGTTAGAACAACATGATTTATGGACTTATTTGAATGGCAGCAAAAGACAAATTATTTAGGTAAAGGAGTTTAAGAGTCTTTAGTGTTTCAACCAGCATCATTTTTTGCCAGAAAAGGTTCTAATTTCACTGGTCTGCACCAGTACACTTATACTGTAATGCATTTCTTATATTGGAATTTATTCACTAGAATTTATTTCTGTGAGATACCCGATTCAATGAAAAACACTGTTTTGAAAAAAATTTGTTTTAACAAATAAATTAAATTTGTTTAAAGGCATAAGTATTTTTTATGCTCAGGATATTATTTGAAATATATTTTAAACTGAAAATGGCAGTCTTCCTCATTCTTAATGTTAGTTGAGGTGGAGACAACCCAAAATAAAGTATTTGCTAAACATTTATTGCTCTCAGTCAGTATTTGTTATCTCTTCTTATTTCATTAAACAAATCACAAGTTTATATTTAGCAGGTTGTTAGCTGTTAAAATGGTTTTTACAGAAATGTGCAAGGTGATGTTGATCCTATACATTGTTCTGACAAGGTACGCAAATGGGAAAAGAATATACACCCATTTTTAAAAATATTAAAAAATGAATGTGCCACAATTTTCATGGGAATACAAAGGTGGCAAACTACCAGGAACTAGTTAAGTTGCTTCTGTTTTACTACCTAGCACTTGCATGTACCATATTTTTAAAACACCATTTCCAATACTCTCCTTTGGGATTTATCCCCCGATAACATGTGAGTGGCACCAGGATATTACTCAAATGGAGAGACTTTATAGTGGAGTCTATGTTAGCTGACAGGTGTTAGTCATTCTATCGTGAAATGTCTTCAGCGGATTAGTGGAGAAAAGAAAAGAAAAACCTACCAAGTAATTTCTTTTTGTAAGTAATAATTATATATATTTAAAACAATTATAGGTGCAATTTACATTTTCATTTTTTTCTAATCTAAATAATACAGTGGTATGAAAAACTATTTGCCCCCTTCCTGATTTCTTATTCTTTTGCATGTTTGTCACACAAAATGTTTCTGATCATCAAACACATTTAACCATTAGTCAAATATAACACAAGTAAACACAAAATGCAGTTTTTAAATGATGGTTTTTATTATTTAGGGAGAAAAAAAATCCAAACCTACATGGCCCTGTGTGAAAAAGTAATTGCCCCCTTGTTAAAAAATAACCTAACTGTGGTGTATCACACCTGAGTTCAATTTCCGTAGCCACCCCCAGGCCTGATTACTGCCACACCTGTTTCAATCAAGAAATCACTTAAATAGGAGCTGCCTGACACAGAGAAGTAGACCAAAAGCATCTCAAAAGCTAGACATCATGCCAAGATCCAAAGAAATTCAGGAACAAATGAGAACAGAAGTAATTGAGATCTATCAGTCTGGTAAAGGTTATAAAGCCATTTCTAAAGCTTTGGGACTCTAGCGAACCACAGTGAGAGCCATTATCCACAAATGGCAAAAACATGGAACAGTGGTGAACCTTCCCAGGAGTGGCCGGCCGACCAAAATTACCCCAAGAGCGCAGAGACGACTCATCCGAGAGGTCACAAAAGACCCCAGGACAACGTCTAAAGAACTGCAGGCCTCACTTGCCTCAATTAAGGTCAGTGTTCACGACTCCACCATAAGAAAGAGACTGGGCAAAAACGGCCTGCATGGCAGATTTCCAAGACGCAAACCACTGTTAAGCAAAAAGAACATTTGGGCTCGTCTCAATTTTGCTAAGAAACATCTCAATGATTGCCAAGACTTTTGGGAAAATACCTTGTGGACTGATGAGACAAAAGTTGAACTTTTTGGAAGGCAAATGTCCCGTTACATCTGGCGTAAAAGGAACACAGCATTTCAGAAAAAGAACATCATACCAACAGTAAAATATGGTGGTGGTAGTGTGATGGTCTGGGGTTGTTTTGCTGCTTCAGGACCTGGAAGGCTTGCTGTGATAGATGGAACCATGAATTCTACTGTCTACCAAAAAATCCTGAAGGAGAATGTCTGGCCATCTGTTCGTCAACTCAAGCTGAAGTGATCTTGGGTGCTGCAACAGGACAATGACCCAAAACACACCAGCAAATCCACCTCTGAATGGCTGAAGAAAAACAAAATGAAGACTTTGGAGTGGCCTAGTCAAAGTCCTGACCTGAATCCAATTGAGATGCTATGGCATGACCTTAAAAAGGCGGTTCATGCTAGAAAACCCTCAAATAAAGCTGAATTACAACAATTTTGCAAAGATGAGTGGGCCAAAATTCCTCCAGAGCGCTGTAAAAGACTCATTGAAAGTTATCGCAAACGCTTGATTGCAGTTATTGCTGCTAAGGGTGGCCCAACCAGTTATTAGGTTCAGGGGGCAATTACTTTTTCACACAGGGCCATGTAGGTTTGGATTTTTTTTTCTCCCTAAATAATAAAAACCACCATTTACAAACTGCATTTTGTGTTTACTTGTGTTATATTTGACTAATGGTTAAATGTGTTTGATGATCAGAAACATTTTGTGTGACAAACATGCAAAAGAATAAGAAATCAGGAAGGGGGCAAATAGTTTTTCACACCACTGTACATTTAAAAAATGTATTAATTTTTGTCTAAAATAGTGTTTTTTCATTTAAATCTTCATCTTTCAAAAACTGGAACAACAACTGTAAACATCATGGATGTCAGTAGTATGTGGAACATTTTTTCTGATACAACTCCTTTTGTGTGTCCGTGGAATGTTGTACTTTCAATATAGTCCCATGCAAATGTTTAGACAATCCTATCCAATCACATATTTTGTTGACATTTTAAGAAAAAAAAAGTACTTACAACTTCAGCAGCAAACAAACTAAAACAAACTATTGGCATTATTATGAAAATGATGAACAAAAAAAAATAAAAAAAATAAAAGTGTAAATGTGGTATTTGCAAAAGTTTGGGCATCCTTTAATTTATAAGGTCTCAGAACTTGTTAGATTGTTATTATGTATCAGGTTTAGTCTGGTCAAAAATTGCCATTAGAAATTGTTAGGCCCTTGTGCAGACTTACATTTTTAGTCCAGTATGAGAAAGGAAGCAACATGCATTAGTGGTGTCTGGACTATTCTTTTCTGAAACAGGACACTGTTCAGTCCACCCAATGTATCACTGCCCAAGATTGACAAGAGACTATAGAAACTGGGACTTCCACTAAATTATATCCAGTCCCAATAACTGTAAAATATTCACCTCCATTTACTCTTGCTTTTGTGCTTATTCTCCCGTGCCGTGTTTGTAATTTCATAACAAACATAATGATGAGATGTTACAACTTAAATGTGAATATAAAAATACATATAATACATTCAAACTACAACTTACAAATTTTGTTACTTCAAAAGAAAAAGTAAACTCTATTTTGTTTAATGCAAAGCCCAGCAAAATTTCCAAAGTAAAACATGAAGAAAAGCACTCACTGAGAAAAACGTAATATTAATGATACATGATTTAACAGAAATTGTGCAGTAACTTTTTTCCCCAATTGCTGATCTATAGATATAAATGTACTTCATTATGATTTTTCTGTATTAGTGATTTCTTAATAAGAACTGTGTTTAATGATTAAAAATCAAGTCTTTGAAATATTTTTTGTATTTATTTGCTAATAAAACCTGCCACCAGAAGCAGAGTTCTTTCATGTTACTTGAAAATAAAAAGGCAAGAAAAATTGAATGATCATATTTTAATATAATAGAAGAAGTGAGCAGGTAGAGGATTAGTTAAGCAACCATTAACTTGTGATCTATTTAAAATAGAAAAGAGTTTGCTTGTGAGTTGTTGCATATACATTGTATCATTTATGTTTAATTCACATTATACAAAAAAAATAAATTATGATTCAATTTAAACTTTTTATTTAAAATCTTAGCAAATGGTTAATCTTCACAGCATGACTTTGCAATGGACAGCAACGTGGCCTTACAGTACAAGGAAATTGGCAAAAATTATTGTCTATGAGGGGTTTGTACATTTTCTGCATGCCTGCAAAGGTATTTGATTTACTGGACCACTTAAACTAATATTAAGGTCAGGGATGTAGACCTTATTTTAACAGTATCAGGCACAAGGCAAGAACCAGCCCTAGGTGTGATGCCTTTCCACTGCTGAACATGTGCATACACAATCTCACGTTCACCTGTAAACAATTACAGTTGCCAACAACCTAACTATGCACATCTTTGAGATGGGGAGGAAAACTGGGAACACTCAGGAAACTCACTGACACAAAACGAGTGTGCAATTTTTATAAAGACAGCTACTGGGAAGGAATTCAATGGCAGTTTCCAAATGCAGTGAGGCAGCAGTGTCAGTTTGTATAAATCTTATAAAGTATTTTTTACAACAAAGGATAGTGTAATGCAATGGAAAAAATAACCCTTAATTGCACTTATAAACAGCATTTTGCTTCTGATTATAACAAGTTGTTTATTCAAGTACACAGTGAAGACAGGTAAACCGAATTTTGGTGGCAATGAGAGAATCTACTTTTAATAGCAAAGATTTCTGAAAGAATTTTCTAAGACCACAATCAGGTGGTGTGTTCAATCTATGAAAAAAAATGGGCTTACTTACATGAACGGTTACAATTTTATATCAAGAAGTCTAGAAAAAAATATTAAAGGAACTATAAAATGATTCCTCAACATGATATAAAATTATACAACTTGTAGAAATTATTTAATGTAAAGCAAAATTATAAAGGCACACTAACCTTGCTGTAGATAATCAAACTCTTCAGACAAGAGATGATAGCAACAACCCACACTACATACTGCTTTAAGCTCTGACTTTGCAGTAAATATCTTCAATGTGCTAGGTGCTAGATCGCCACAAGTATGAAGACCAACCATTACAGAGTCCTAGAAAACAGGAGATACTAATTGAGCTCAGTTACAATCATTAAATATTAACTAATGCTTAAAAATGTTGCTGTGTAGCTGTAAAGAGTATCAAAGTACAGGGCACGGCAAAATGCCCCCACACATGACATTGGGCCAGTTTAGAACATCTAATTAACGTAACTCAAGTCTTTGAAGATATGAGAGGTACACCAACCTAAATACAGGGTAAACAGGCAGACTTGACTTGGCCTAAAACCACAAAGGATTTAAACCTAGAAAGCTGAATCTGTGAAGCAGTAGAACTCTTCACTGCATCACAGTGCTGCCAATCTTATTTTACTGATTTTTTGAAATTGATCTTAAATGTTGTGAATATATGTTAGTGTTTTAAACTTGAATTCTGTTATCTCTATGCAATTTTTGTTCCTTTTCTCATACATGCTGCTGATATAATAAATGTAAAAATTTCTTACAGTAGTAAACAAATGAACACAAATTATTTCCATTTGTTATAAGACTAATTTTGAACTTTTTATCTATTACTCTCACCAGATTTCTTGACCTTAATTTCAAACCCCCCCCCCCCCCCTTTTTTTGGTAGAACAATGAAGATCTGATGAGGACTCAACAGTCAAAATAGTGTTTCAGAACTTTCACCTAATATATCATTATGGAATTCATTATAAATAAATACATACATACATACATACATACATTTCAGGATACATTAATACTGTATATATATAGTATATATTGAGAAAGCGAACCACCTCTTCAAAGCATGCTAAACAGATTGTAAAATTATCAAAAAGTGTACATTTAATTTAATCAAAATTAAGGCAAGGATGATTAACTGTGAAATGATTTGCACAGAATCTTAGTTTTACTGCTTACTGTAATTGTAATCAGCACTTCCTGGAAAAAGTAAAAAAATTTCTCATTCACATCAGCTATAAGGAGGACACCAACAATGAATTGCAGTGAAAGCAAAATAAAGTAACAGAATTTGCAGTCTCATCATTCTCCAAAACAAAATGAAAAACTGCAGCAGGCGATCAAAGTAACTGGCAAGCCTCAGCAAAAGCATAGTGTTTTAAGGAAAAAATACTTAACACAACTAAAGTAACAAAGAGTATAGTAATTGCCATCCAAACAGGACTTCAAAATAAGACATTAAAATTAATGAATTAAGAATCCCTTTACATATTTTCAAGACATACAAACCATAGGTCTTTTTCATATAAACTTGTATTTATTGTATTGCTGTCTTGATAAAAACAAACAATACATATGAAAAACAGTTAATAAAAGTTAAGCAAATACACATATGTGGAAAGGTTAATAAAAGCTCAAATAATAAGGAGAAAGAGAAATATTATTATAGAAAACTGAAAATTAAGAAGGTTGTAGGTGACATTATAATACAAATAAAATGTACTTTATGTTTTATTTTCACCTTCATTTGAAAAAAAGAACTTTAAAATGGTGAAACTCTTGCCCTATTGCTGTTCATTAACGTATACTTTTACAAATGTTATAAAAAAGTTAACGTTCTGACTATTAGCAATACATGATAGGAAACCATGAATTATGTAATCTGTATTGGGATTATAATCTCTACAGACAAACCTATAAAATCCAAAACTTTTGTGGCTTTATCTGGAATACTGTTTGGAGTTTTGGTGTAGAAATTAAAAAAGAACAAAAACATATACACAAATAAAAATCTAGAGAAGAGCTACCACTCAATCCAGAGCAGCAAAATGTGATATCTGGTCAAAAACCAAAAGAGAGCAACTTTATTCACATCAACTATAAAGAGAAGACCAACAATGAAAGCTGGTCTTTGTTCAATATGAGTAAACAGTGATTTACTGTATATAAGGCAGGACAGAAGTATAAAATATATAAATATTTTTTCCTATTGGCTGTTGCTTTTCTCACAATAACCTCATGTATATAGAAGACCTGATGAAAGTTGGTTAACAGTGCATTTTGTACAAATGTAATAAAATAATTTATTCACACAGAGGGACACAACACTGTAGATGTATACAACAATCTACCTAGCAATGCAACTGAAAGTATCACTATCAAATCCTTTTGTGAATCTCTATGTACTACAGCTATCAGAGCCACCAGTAACTGCATAGAAATGTTTCTGCTTTCACATGCTTTAATATTTGTTGCACACATCTTATATTAATGTGGATAATTGTTTTAATAATACTAGAATATTTTAACACAGAATGGTATATTTTAAATTCTGAAACAGCTTTAGTCAATGAGCCCATACAGACATAATAGAACTTTGCTTGATTTTACATTAAAGCACTAAATTAGTACAGTACATACAGGCAGAGGGCGGCACGGTGGCGCAGTGGGTAGCGCTGCTGCCTCGCAGTTGGGAGACCTGGGGACCCGGGTTCGCTTCCCGGGTCCTCCCTGCGTGGAGTTTGCATGTTCTCCCCGTATCTGCGTGGGTTTCCTCCGGGCGCTCCGGTTTCCTCCCACAGTCCAAAGACATGCAGGTTAGGTGGATTGGCGATTCTAAATTGGCCCTAGTGTGTGCTTGGTGTGTGGGTGTGTGTGTGTGTGTGTCCTGCGGTGGGTTGGCACCCTGCCCAGGATTGTTTCCTGCCTTGTGCCCTGTGTTGGCTGGGATTGGCTCCAGCGGACCCCCGTGACCCTGTGTTCGGATTCAGCGGGTTGGAAAATGGATGGATGGATGGCATACAGGCAGATTAGCACTGTGACAGTAAACAGAAAAAAATAAACTAATCCCTTCACAAAATCAATTTATCACAATCCATTCAATAGTAATCAAAACACAACATTTTAATGAGGAATTTATGGAAGCACAAATAAAAAAAAAATATTAAGGGGTTCATACTTAAAAAAGGTTAAAGAATACATAAGCTCATATTCCTCAGTAAAACAGAAGATTGAACAATATGAAGACTTTTGATTAATCCTGACCTCATGTGGAATTTATACAGAACTACACGTTACTTAAATTGCTGTTACATTTCAAAACTCTTACTATATTTGTCCTTAAAATTCTCATCATTAAGTTAACTTTTTCAAAAAAGATAAAAACAATTAATAAAAAAGACATTTTCAAATTTCAAACAATAAAAAATCACTATTTAATTTGAATAAATTTGATTTTATACTTGATATTAGAGCTGTCAGAACAAACATCACTATTCACATTAAATTTTAACTTACCTTCAAATAAGAATTTTTTTCTTATAGAGTAAATGCTAACATTTGACTGTAAAAGAACTGTCTTTTTTGTTGGCATTCTATTACTCCAGGTACACTTTGCCGAAATACTCCAATCTTTTGCATGTGTTTTTTGCACATCACTTCCATGATAAGTTTTTTTTTATCATTTGTAATTGTTAGTTTTTATCATCATTTATAAAATGGACAGATTTTTCTACTGCAGTTCACTGTTGTTTGGTCAACAGGTATACTAACAACAGATTATAAACAATTGTCTCTCTCCTTAAAAGTATTGTTTTGCTCTTGATACTGACCTGTTTAACTCTTGAACATCACAGCCCTGATTTGGTGTTGTTTGATATTGTTAAGAATTCATCCACCAAGCAAAAGCTGGTTTCCTTTCTCGTTTAACATAATAGGAAATAACTACCAAATTTCTAATTTTCCTTTTAGTATTGTAACAGCTTTAAAATAGACATTTTAAAGAGCATTTTCAGTGTCAGAAAAGCATACTTAGCTACCTCAACCAAACGCGTGTCTTTTGGAGACTGCTAGCTTGACACATAATTCCTAAAACAAAAGTGAAATGTTATATTTTTGCTGTCTGCAAAGGAGGAAAAAAAAATCATGTTTAGTTTAATCATGTATATTGCTCTTTGACCACTGGTGCCCTACTTTGCAAATTTGTCAAATCTGCTGCTGCACACACTTGATCTGCTTTCCACAACCTTTATTTTTTTAAACTATAACTTACACTTCTTGTGATCTGTTTCAAACATTTGCTGTGCATTATTTTCTACTTAGTAACAAAATTTTTAGGTTACTGTCAATGAAAGTGCCAAATAAAAAATATAATAAGAAGGGTTTAAGATCATTATAATGCAACATTTAGTACATTCTATAATTCTCTTTTGAAAATATGAATATACTTCTCCTCATGACTTGTATAAAACATAGATGGTCACTGACTGCAAGTTTTTTGCACTCAAGAATCAGAAAGAAATATAATGGAGCGGAAGGCTGGAGGAGAGGACAGAGGGAGGGAATAAAATAATACATGCATGTAACATTTATAAGTAATTAGGAGTGATTTTGTATGGGTTTCATACTGTATATGTATTACAGGCAAGTGAAGTGTCCCAAATCTACCCTGCTCTTTGATTGTGTCAATTTTCATGCACAGTTAATAAGTCATAAGCACTACATGTTTGGCATAGGCACTGGGAGCAAAAAAAGCTAAAATATTAATAATATTGAAGCATACAAAGATACGTTAAATACAAATAAATACATGCATGTTGTGTTTGAATATATTCAAATATTTACTTATTTTTTAATACGAGTATTTAAAACACTAATTTTTGTATAATTTGACGGCTGTAGATGATATAATAATATGACAAAATAACTCACTTCCTAAATCTTCTTGCAACAACCTTCCCAGTTCTTGTCATTAAAAGCTGATTTTAAGCACAGATTGAAACTTTTTGCATTAAAGGTGATTTAAACATTGACTGGATAGTAAATATTCAGGAAAACAAAATATATAACATTCATACAGTATTTCAAAAAAGAAGAAGAAGAAATAACCTCCTTTTCTGAAATCAGCTCCTGAAGTTCAGTTTCTGCAGTTATGTAGGAAGTCAAAGGTGAATAAACATTGGCACTGCTTTGGTATTCAGTCTTTTTCTTCAGATTCTCTTGCTTTCTCCTTTCTTTCTCCTCCTGACTCAGTTCTCTTGGATGGACACGTGGAGACGGGTGATATACTAATTCACCTGAGAAGTTACTGAAGAACAAGTTAGTATCTTTTTCAGATACACAGTCTATATCCTGTGAATCTTTATCAGTATTATTTTCAATGTGTTCCAAGCAGATAGATGCCTCTGGAAAGGTGGTAATTTGGAATTTTTGTGACAGATCTTCCATCATATTACTTGTTTCAAATTCTACTTTGTCTTGAGTATTATAATTAGCCTCTGTTGATGCTTTAGTATTAGTCTCCAAAATCTTTTTTGGTACATTTGACTTTTTTGCCTTTTGACAGGTCTTTGAATATTTATTCAATTTTCGGTTCCTCTCATTAGCTCCATGGGTGTTTGTGCTAGAAGCGTCTATCCCGTACACCTTCAAGCCATACTGCATTGACAAACAGGAACTTAAGTAGCCTTTTCCAGATCCAATATCAATCACCTAAGGAAAAAAATTAAAGGAGACAAAAATCTTTATTTACGGGAAGGTACATAAATATTCATAATTTGTAAACTTTAACATTAGTACATAGCTGGTAATGTTAAAATTCATTAGTAAAGCCAGGGTATCAGTGCAGATTAACTATTTTCTATAATGGAACCTCGGAAATCTGATGATTATTATATCAACGACAACAACAACATTTACGTATATAGCACATTTTCATACAAATGATGTAGCTGAAAGTGCTTTCATATTTCAAAAGAAATATATTTTTGTGATGGACTGCCTTGTGCTCAGTGATGCTCGAGATGGCTCCCAAAATACTTCAAAACAGTGTACTTGCAAATTATAGGAAATATAAGAGGCATTTTTGACCCTGTGACATACTGCTTCTTAAAGGAGCTCTGTACAGTGCTGTTTTCATCTCAAACCCATATTAATCCATAAAAGGATTTTTAAGCAACAGTGACTGCTATGCTCCCTGACATGTGGCCCATGCATGGTAGTTTTCATTTTCTCTCCTGTTCTGTTTTCATACTTTGCATTCTGTGCAATGATCAAGGATGTCCGTGTAAAGTAAAGAGAAAATGCATAAATAAATTAGATCTGCTTATATTTTATACCTTAATTTGTCATAGGAGTTTAAATTTTGTGGTATTTAAATGTGTCCCTCAAACTCACATGAGCAACAACCTCTTGCTGCATTTAGAATATTGTTGCATAATTTTAGCTGTCTAATTTTTCCTTTTGGGTGTTTGGTGCTACAGTCTTAGAAAAGAGACTGGGTTCAAATAATGTCCCTTGCACTGTCTGTGTTGAACATGCATGTTCTCACTTAATCTACCATAGTTTTTGCCTCAAAGGTTATCCATGCTTTCCTTCCCACACCATACTGACAAGTATGTTAGGCTGACTTCTATCTATAAATTCTGAGTGAGTATGCCTTGTGATAGACTAGAGCCCTGTCCTGACCTGAAAGGTGCCTTGCATTTGAGGCTGTCAGCATAGACATCCATCCATCCATCCATTTTCCAACCCGCTGAATCCGAACACAGGGTCACGGGGGTCTGCTGGAGCCAAACCCAGCCAACACAGGGCACAAGGCAGGAACCAATCCTGGGCAGGGTGCCAACCCACCGCAGGACACACACAAACACACCCACACACCAAGCACACACTAGGGCCAATTTAGAATCACCAATCCACCTAACCTGCATGTCTTTGGACTGTGGGATGAAACCGGAGCGCCCAGAGGAAACCCACGCAGACACGGGGAGAACATGCAAACTCCACGCAGGGAGGACCCGGGAAGCGAACCCAGGTCCCCAGGTCTCCCAACTGTGAGGCAGCAGCGCTACCCACTGCGCCACCGTGCCGCCCAGCATAGACATTGAATCTATAAATGAAGGACAGTTGATACATGGAGGCATGGTCTACCGTGATTTTTTTTTCAATCACTTGTCACTTTTTTTAATGCTGCATGAATTTTGATTATTTATCTACTTTTTTATTTGCTTCTGAATGTTTCTTAGGCATTGCATCTTTTAATATTTAATGGAGATGATCTATGCTGTATTTTACTTGCACCGTTCCATATTAAATGTTACATAACTTCATAAGGAGCAATGAAAACACAAGGAACTTTGCTCTTGGAAAGGGAGGGTGTTCAAGTCATATGGCTACCATATAGATAACTAGTGTGTAGATGGTAAGTAAGTGTTGTAAATATGACAGTGCTTTAAACCATGGACCTTTTCTTTTTAATTTTATTTGAAATTTTAGAAGCAATTTACCAAATACAACAGTGACATTTCCCAAAAGTATTGCATTATTTCACAAATAACATTTACTAACCTAATGTCTGAAGCAATTTAAACACATATATATTCTGCTTTTTAATGCTAATAAACTTAACACTGTTGCACCATAAAAGCTGACCACCAAACACCTCAATTTAGGACTTACTTCCACTTTCTGCAAGTGGACTATAGATTTCCTAACTGCCAGGCTGAGCCCACTTTTGAACTCCTTGTTCACCTACAGTATATGTGACAAGACACAGTTCCAAATTAAAATTAGGTAGAGTGCCAAGGTTAAAACCCAAAGATATTAACTTCAGATACAACTAAGTTAAAACAAAACCAAAAATCTAAGTTAGAAAACATGCAAACGTCTTTGCCCTAATTTTTTTTAAATCACTTTATTTTTTATAATCTACAATCTCAGATGTTTACCTTTATTGCAACTTTGGTTTAATAACTGCCCCTTAGGAACCTGTCAGTATGTCATAGCAACAGAAGGACAACATGGTGACAGCCATGTCAAAACAAAATAATGCAACACCAAAAAAAAGCTAATAATGATCAAATATAACTTAACCTCTATGGAAGTTTACAGTATGTCAATACTAAGAACTTTATTGCTCTAGGATATACAAATAATATAGAAAATGCACTAAAAAAAATCAAGATACTCATTCCAGACATTCATTCATTAAGCTTAATTGTTCTAGGTAAATTCTTAACCCATCTTCACCAAAAGCAAATAATATCACCAGTGGGTACAATTGCCACTGCTGGACACCAATGACAGAAACAGAATGGAAACATATAAAGCAAGTGTCAAATAAAACAACTTCTAAAACTATTAAAGTAATATGAACAATCTCTGTAGCTACATGTTTGTATTTTAAAAGTGAGAACCACATTTTATCTGTTATGTACTGTGGATTGCCAGATGCTTTAAAGTTTTCATTCTGTGCACTCACATAAAGCTTTTAAACCATATCTTTCAGCAGTTGGGAAATCTTTCTTTTTACAAAGAGCTTTCACTAAGCATACTATTCATTACAAGGAACAATATGGCACATTTTCAGTAGTACAGAATCAGTTTGGATTATTATTAAAAGGACTTTCAGTGAAAGCACTTACTTAAGACTAGATTAGAAGAACTTTATTAATCGCATTGGGAAATTCAGAATTGATGGATAAGATATCATGCCATGTACACCACCATTGTTAATGTAATTACTAATCCTACATATTCAGTACCTATGAAAATGAACCTCTTATGGATTAAGGGGTTTAGGAATTATTATGCCTAAATTATATACTCAAAAATGAATGTCTATTATTCTGCTTATGAAATAATGAGCTACAAATGGTAGAAGAAAAAAATTATATGATTAAATGCTTTTGTTTACACCCATATCAATTAAATACAATACATTCTCTCCAAAAAATGGCATTTGCAGTATATAACCAAAATATTTCATGATTTCATTTGGTTCCCAAAATCTCTAATTGTACCATACTTAGATGTGATATCCTATAGCATCGCAAAGTTATACTGTTTGGCACACGGTACTCCACTTTTTGGAAACATTTTGTCTCTTGCATCTAAGCAAACTCTTAAAACATGTATTGCAGTTGCAGTTATTTAAAAAAAAAAAAAAAAACGTATATACACATACACACACATTATATACATCACTCTGAAGCAACAAGCACACAATTTAAAGCTATGTGCATAAATTATGCAATCATCCAAAACTTTACTTTCAGGATTATTTTTCAAGCCAGCACTTGAAACAATTTCTGTTTACAATCATTAAACACTGAGAAACATTACATTTTATACAACAGATTGGGATTTTTGGCAGCAATTCACACATCTTTTCCTGCCCTCTGCTGTAGTTTTCATACACAAGTTTAGTGTGTTTTTTTATTATATATTTTTTTGTAGTTGTGGTTGCTTTTTTTCTTTCATTTCATGTCTGATATAAAGTAAGTACAGTAATCCCTCCTCCATCGCAGGGGTTGCGTTCCAGAGCCACCCGCGAAATAAGAAAATCCGCGAAGTAGAAACCATATGTTTATATGGTTATTTTTATATTGTCATGCTTGGGATTACAGATTTGCGCAGAAACACAGGAGGTTGTAGAGAGACAGGAACGTTATTCAAACACTGCAAACAAACATTTGTCTCTTTTTCAAAAGTTTAAACTGTGTTCCATGACAAGACAGAGATGACAGTTCAGTCTCACAATTAAAAGAATGCAAACATATCTTCCTCTTCAAAGGAGCAAACAAATCAATAGGGCTGTTTGCTTTTAAGTATGCGAAGCACCGCAGCACAAAGCTGTTGAAGGCGGCAGCTCACACGCCCTCCGTCAGTAGCAGAGAGAGAGAGATAAAAAAAATCAATACGTGCCCTTCGTGCTTTTAAGTATGCGAAGCACCGTGCAGCATGTCACTTCACGAAGCAGCTGCACAAAAGGTAGCCAACGTGAAGATAATCTTTCAGCATTTTTAGACGAGCCTCCGTATCGTCTAGGTGTGCGAACAGCCCCCCTGCTCAATCCCCCTACGTCGGGATCAGAAAAAGTCAGCGCGAGAGAGAGAGAGAGAGAGAGAAAAGTAAGCTGGGTAGCTTCTCAGCCATCTGCCAATAGCGTCCCTTGTATGAAATCAACTGGGCAAACCAACTGAGGAAGCATGTACCAGAAATTAAAAGACCCATTGTCCGCAGAAATCCGCAAACCAGCAAAAAATCCGCGATATATATTTAAATATGCTTACATATAAAATCCGCGATGGAGTGAAGCCGCGAAAGGCGAAGCGCGATATAGCGAGGGATCACTGTACATACATATATTTTCATACCAGTTCTTCCAGTGATGGATTACAGGGTTGGGGACAATGCCATTCCTGCCTGACCTGGGTGCAGGGCTGGAAACAGCCATGGGCACAACTCTAGAGCTAATCTCACACACCATACATATACCTAAATCAGTGTTTCTCAGCCACTTTTGGGACACTGGTGGCTGTTCCTTTGTCTTGAGCACATTAGACTTGATTATGGTATAATCTGCCCTGTCCTAAGGGATCGACAAAGTTGTGCGAAATTTTTTTGCCCCATTTCTAATTGCCTATTTCTACATCACAAAGCACTCGCTTCAATTACCCACCACCATCACCCATTTTGAGATATGGACACGTCACACATTAGTATTAAATTTTAAAAAGCAATTTTCTCATTAACAGACTACTCCCTTGATTACTTTTAAATATGTTATTTTTACAATGACAATTAACAGAAATCTGAAGAGAATGGCAGAAAGTTACAGGAAACAAAGAAGACCTCAAGACAGGACAAATCAAGGGGCTTTGCAACAATAGAGCTGTAGGTGCCAAAGGAAGGGAAGCTGCAGAGGTCTTCTTTGGGAGCTGCAATACAGAAACGGTGCCCGGCTGTGCAGAAGTTGCTAAGGTCTTCTACGATTACTGAAGAAGGTGGCAGAATGAGATGAAGAGGTCTTTTTAGAAGGGTTCTGCAGGTATCAAAGGAGGTGGTAAAACGTGAAGTTGAGGATTTTGCAGAGGAGGTTTGTTCTGGTGTCCTAGCAGTGGAAAAGGGAAACACTATGGATGAATTTTATGTGGGTAACTTTGATTTTAAAAATATTATTGAACTCCTGAGAACACTATGGATATTTCACCGGTGTGATTTTTAAGAAGACTTATTTATTAAATGATTTGATTTATTATGCATTGTCACTTTAATTGTTTGTTTGAAATAAACATTGTATGCTTTTGAAAGGAAAGCCTGGTCTGTCTTGCTACTGGTTCATCTCGGCAATGTTCTACTAGATGTCCATACAGTAGATTGGTGCCCATGGCTGCATGCACTGATGCATCCAAGTACATAATGCTATGTTATTCCCACTATTTTTTTACACAAAAATAATTACATTATACTTTTCATTCTTCCTTTTACTTGAGAGTGCCAAGACCTACAATTCCAAATCAGAAAAAGTTGGGCCAGTATGGAAAATGCAAATAAAAAAAATGAAGTGACTCTTAAATTTACTTTGACTTTAATTTCAATGCAGTATGAACCCAGATATTTCATGTTCTGTCTGGTCAACTTCAGGGTTCACATACCAGGTCCTACCTGTGTGGAGTTCTCCCCATGTGTGCATAGGTTTCCTCCCACAGTCCAAAGACATGCAGGTTAGGTGAACTGGTGATCCTAAATTGGCCCTAGTGTGTGGTTGCCCTATGATGGACTGGCGCCTTGTCCAGGATTTGTTCCTTCCTTGCACCCTATGCTAGCTGGGATAGGTTCCAGCAGACCCCTGTGACGCTGTTCAATAATTTCAAATTGCAAATTTACTTATTCTTTTCAAATGAATAATATGCAATTTTTTCCCCTTTTATTTAGAACTCACTTTATTGCCTGGCCAAAAGACTTTTTAAACAAGTTAAAAAATGAATGCATGGTGTAACATTCAGCTGTGTTTCAAGAGCTCAGCAAGACTGTAGCACTCAATGGACCGAGTTGAATATGTGGCTTCTAGAACCTTCTCGATCCATTTCAGGGTTATGGGGACTAGAGGCAATCCCACTGGGATTGGGTAAAAGGCTAAAAACAGGCATGGGCAGAACTCTAATCTATCACAGGGACTACTCTTACATATGCACACATACACACACAAACACACACTCACAACGTATATTAATATACAGTGACAATTTTCATTTGACAATTAATAAAACCTAAAAAATAAATTAAAACAAATCTTTTGTAATGAATCCCTACTGTAACTGAGCGTTTCTGGCTGTAGTCATTTTCATGGAATGGGATTTGCAAAACTAATCAGTTATGTTAGGGAATAACAGAAGTGAAGAGCAAACTTTATTACAGCGAGTGACCATTATGGATATTAGGTAAATGGGGCACTCTGATAGTAAATTATGAGCGACAAGATATTCAAAGTTTCAAATCAGGACAATTTTGCAGAATGTGTGCCCATGCATAAAGCCTATCCTCATAATGCCTGCTTTATCTCATCATCATCAGAAAGGGTTTAGGGCACGGGAAAAAAAAATACAATACAGTGGTTTTCAACCTTTTTGACAAGTGGGCTGTTTTTAGTTATTGAATCTCCTCATGAACCAAGAGGGTTCTCTGTGGAGTTTTGAGTGGCTCTACTGATTAATGTTCAGTCGTAAGGGAGGGTCCCCAGTGGGGTTTTGAGCGGCTTGATCGATTAATTATAAAGTTTGCTTCTGGGTTTACTAGCAGTGGAGCTCCATGGAATGGTGACAACTCATAGTTAGCTTTTTAGATGTAACAGTGATACTATCCTTATAAATCGGCATAGTGCAAGTTGCAGAATTTTTTTATGAATAATTCAGTATAGCTTTCTTAAATGACAGCATAAAACAGTGGGTTAATGAAAGCAGCTCATCAATATATTGGAATGAAATGGTTGGCATGTTTCATTGTTCCTGTCTATGTAATTTATAAGTATGCTGTCAAGATACTGAAAAAAAAACCTCTCTAATATGAATATGTAAACAATTATAAGAAAAATGTAAGTATTAATCTTTATAATAAACAAAACGTGAAAACTGCACATCTCAGTACAGAACAATGTTAAATAAAAATGAAGATACGAAGCTCTGAATATCAGCAAAGCAACTTAAACAAAAGAAAGGATGGCAAAAAAAGACATCCAAGAACTATGACTTCTGGAACAATGAACAAACCAGACACTGAACACATCACAAAAATGCAATGCAAATTTATTATCTGCACTTAAGGCTTCCAAATTTTCAAACACACTGCTTCAGCAAGAATTTATATTGCTTGATTGCAATGCACACAGACTGTGAATATACAACACTGAGATCTATTTAACATTGGTAAATTAATAGTATTAAAAACGCATAAATGCTTGCCTGACATTTTTTTTTTAAATCATACTAAAGAAATTAAGAGAAATAAGCAACGCTTTAATAAGCAGTTTAACAAATACTAATAATATGATTGTGTTTCCTTTTAATAGCTTCTATGTAGTTTTTGTCATTTTTTTTTAATTAATATATTATTTTCTGTAATTCCTTACTACACTTTTCAAGCTACTACTAGAGAACTTAAGGATATACAATTATTATAATATAATACTAAATAAAATTCAAATTCAAAACAATTACAGACAATATGAAATGATGATCTAATGTTATGGAAATAAATATAATGAAATCAATGTATTATGTGTTAATAAACATACCTGTCTAACATTGCAGAATTTGGCCAGACATGACACCACTTCTGCCATTACTGCTACTTCATGAGATTTCTTGGTATTCATAAATTCGTTAAGTTGCCACTTGTTTTCTAAAGAAAAGAACAAAGTGTTGATTAATTACTTTCAGCTAACCAAATATTGACTAAATGGTAATTCTGCTCCACAATTTCATCCAATGGTTGTCAATACAAATTTATCAAAGTATGACAGAACACTTATGAAACACTTAAAATGATAAAAACGCATAATTAAAAAAAGTGTTACAACGAGCTATTCTCCTTTGATTTCATGTTTCATAGAAAGAGTGTTGCCTTGTTACCTTGAGTGTTTGTGGGCTATCACCCACACATGTGACTCTGATGGCTTTTCAGAAACTGGCAATTGGATCTGTTCGGCAGTCAGAAGTGTGTATTGGATAAGTGAAGCGGAAAAATATGTAAAACATACAAGATTAAATAATCTCTCTCAAAGTAAGCTGGAAAAGTAAAAGAATTAGTAATTGAGGCTACAGGGAATGTTTTAAGATAGACAATTCTGAAATTTCACCTATGGTTTTAAATGAGAGATTTTTTTTAACTGAATCTTAAATGAGGTTTTTGGAATGCCTTCTTTTGGAGTACTATTTCCTCCATTAATGTAACTAGTATATGGCACATTGAGAGATTACAAATGGGTAGAAAGGGAAGTTTAAATAAGCCTATGAGTTCAATCAGTTTTACAACAGATATTATGCTATTTCCCAGCTATTTCCCAGTAATATTCGATCATTTTCCTCAATAAATAAATGACCAAGTATAATATTTTTTTCTCATTTGTTTAACTGGTTTCTCTTTATCTACTTTTAGGACTTGAGTGAAAATCTGATGATGTTTTAGGTCATATTTATGCAGAAATATAGAAAATTCTAAAGGGTTCACAAACTTTCAAGCACAACTGTATATATAATCCAACATCTGTCTGTCTGCATTTCACGAGAGAACTACTTAATGGATTTAGATCGGGGTTTTTTTTCTATAATTTGCTTGAACATTCTGGTTGATTTTGTGACTTCTCTCATTATAGTTCATTTGCAGTACCGATTTATTTGCGCAAATCCAAGAGAGATGCAACGGGCCGAAGGAAGGGGCTCTCCTCACTCACACCTCAGCTTCTGGGCGTATCTTAGATCTGCTTAGCTAACGAATAAGAAAACTACTTAACGGATTTAGATTGGGCTTTTTTGTACAATTTGCTTCAACAATCCGGTTGATTTTGCAACTTCTCTCATCGTGCTAAGAATCATAGTTCGCTTGCAGGAGCGATATACAGTATCTGCGCTAATTTGAGACAGAGGCTGCAGGCTGAGGGGAGGGGGAAGCATGACGTCAGGAGTAGGGAGCTGGAAAGGGCCCTCCTCGCTGTCCTGTTTCACTTCTACGGAGGCGAATATATGCCATTTGAAATGAAAATTAGAAAATTTGACAAAGCTCAATGGTTGGCAAACTCCACAAAGCTCAACTTCAGGTGCCAGACACTGTGGCTGTGGGCGTTTCTTTGCGAGAAGTAAAAAAGGTTGGAGAGAGAAGCAGAGGTGAAACTGGTGTCCTTGGATCCAAGACAAGGCGGAAAGATGGTGTAGGTTTGAACTTGATGGGTTCTTCACAAACTAAGATTATAGGGGTACTCTGACTTATCAGCCACCAAACTAAATCATCTGATTTTCACTAAAAAAGACTCGGTCAGAGATTGGTTAATTAGCTGATCACAAAAGCTGATAGTTTCTGCCCCTGCTTTTCTAAGCTTTACAGTAATTTAGTTGCAGTGCTCCTTTATGCAAGGTAGTACAGTAGTCAAGTTTTTTTTTTTTCTGAAGCAAACTTCCTGCTGTGTAAACAAAGAACAGTAAGTTGAGGTTTGTTTTAGCAGTGTAGGAAAATTAGCCTTTACATTAAAGAAAGATGAGTAATTAACACAACTGAGAAAAAGGAATCAGAGGAGTCGTCCTCCTGTGCAGTTTGACAAACAACAAGAAAAGCTACTCAGACATTTTTAGTTTCAGTTTAGACTGCGTGCTTGTTTTAAGTGCATCAGCTTACATTTTTTATTGGAAAACAAATTAGCTGCTCAGTAAACAACAGGCTTGTTAGCTTAACAGCAAAAGTAACTTTTACTTATAAACCTGTTAGTCTTGCGTCTTCTTGATAAACAGCTTATGAACATTTGATACATTAGCAGCTTTTTTAAAGATTTGCACTATATTTATTATGTTGCTATATGTCATACAGCATAAGTTTTAGTAAGAAACAAATAACTATTTGTGAACAGATTTTTCCAAGGTGCAATGTCATTTTATAATGCTAAACTGTTGGTAATGTCCATTATTTCAATACCTGAAACTGTTTAATTCCATTTAAGCATTGAGACATATAATAGGTTTACCTGACACTCACAACGAAAAAAATAACCCTACTATTTTAAAATTTCAACAGAATTAAAAGTGTTTTGCTCCCGATTTACTTTTGTATTCAATGTCTGGTGCATCACGTTGCAGGGTCCACCAGTAGTCAGCAAGCATTGACGGATTCCAGTTGCCCTGGTATTGTTTCTCCATCGTAGCAATGTCCTGGTAAAACCTTTAACCGTGTTCGACACTGACAGCACCAAGATTTGCGGGGAAGAAGTCCAAGTGTGAGTGGAGGAAATGAATCTTGAGTGACATGTTGCACTTCATTGTCTTGTATGCTTTGAGAAGTTTGTCTACCAGCTGAATGCTCTGTAATTGCCCAGAAAATTGTCAACAACGTCTTTGAAGGTTTTACAGGCAATTTTTTCTGGCCCAACTAACAGAACTTCAAACCGCTTGTCACTCATAACATGTCTGATCTGGGGGCCAACAAAAATGGCCTCTTTGATCTTGGCGTCAGTTATTCTTGGGAACATCTGTCTTAAATAACGAAAACCTTCGCCTTCCTTGTTCAGTGCTTTCACGAAATTCTTTATGGAGACCCAGTTTTATGTGAAGAGGAGGCAAAAATATATTTGCCGGGTCGACAAGCGATTGATGTGCCACATTTTTCTGTCCTGGAACTAACTTTTTACGGAGTGGCCAGTTCTGCCGAGAATAGTGTGACTCTTTGGCACGGGTGTCCCATTCACAGATGAAACAACAGTACTTTGTATAGCCGAGCTGCAGTCCTAGTAATACAGCAACAACTTTAAGATCTTTCCACAGATATTCCAGTTGTACCTGCTTTACTGGACGTGTTTCAGCAACAGTTCCATATTCTCATACGTTTTTTTCATGTATGCTGCACAGCCAATAGGTACTGAAGGATAGACATTGCCATTGTGTAGCAGAACAGCTTTCAGGCTTAACATTGATGAATCAATGAAGAGACGCCACTCTTCCGGGTTGTGATCACAACCCAAGGCCGAGAACAATCCTTCAATTTCACAACAGAAACAGACTGTCAACTTGTGCAAAAAATTTGGTTATATCATGATGTTGGCCTCGAAACACAGAAATTTTAGTACCTGGTGACAGCAAACACCATTCCTGCAGTCTCGAACCCAGCAGCTCGGCTTTTGCTTTTGACAGACCCAAATCTCTGACCAAATCATTAATCATTCAGTTCGGACTGTGTTATCAGATGTGGATCGCCCGATGAGTATGGTTCAAAATATGGGTCAATGTCACTGTCAGTACCCTGCATTGCAGTTTATTCATGTGATTCATCTAAGGTCCAATCTTCTGATGGTTTCGGAATTGGAAGACTGTCGTCATGTGGCATGGGTCTCATTGCTGAAGGCAGATTAGGATATTCAATCGTCTTCTTGTTTTTGGCAGAGAAACCAGACACAGTAGTCAAACAGAAGTAACAGTCCGTCACATGGTCTTTCTGTTCTTGCCATATCATCGGAACAGCAGACGGCATCGTCTTTCGAGTGCCTCTGAACCAGGCTCTCAGACTGAGAGCACACGTCGCACAGCAAATGTGAGGTGCCCATTCCTTGTCTTGATCACCAATTTTGCAGCCGAAATACAGATGATAAGGTTTCTTCACAAGAGCAGTCATCCAACATCTCTGAGGCGCAAGTGTATATTCGCCACAGATATAGCAGAATGTATCGTGGCTGTTATGACATTGACAAAACATATTCGCCAACACCAAAACGTCTATGGCAACAAGCTTACTTACTGTTATATTGCTACAGATACTATACTTAACTATACTGATACTATACATACACATTGACAATCTATATTAACCAAATGGGCAGGATCGGTGTATGCAAGCCACCTTTATAGCATGCTGAGACAGTGTGAAGCTCGTTCAGACCTGCCCAGGCATGCCCAGGGTGTCAACTTCCACAGAACAGCTTCCAACCTGGCCTGATACCATGTCTGGACATGCCCAGGCTGCACAAACCGTTTTTGACAAGTCACTTACGGGAGTGAAGATGTTTGGATACAAATACAAGAAAAAATCATGACAAAACTGAAGATTTCTCAGAAACGTTACGTGATGGGTAAATTTGTGATATTCGTGATCAGCACCCAAAAATCTATAAGAAACACCCAACAGTGTTCAAGAAGCAAAAACTTTGTTGTGCAGTGTAATCACTGTCAAACATCAATGAGAAGCAGGCTTTATATTATAAATACACCATCTGACTATTTCCTATATCATCGTGTAGCTCCCAATATATTACAGCATTATATAAGAAAATGACAATGGGGTGAGATGTGTGGCAATGTGCCATGTTGTCTTCCAAAGAGTATGTCTCCAGCAAGTAGTTAAGGTGTATCTGGTCATTTACTCTATAATACAAGGTAGAAGCATTTGGTAACATTTAAGTGACGAAATAAAACAATAATAAAAATAACCTTTAACAAATGAACAATATCCTAAAAATGTTGTTTCTATGTATATTTGCCTTCCATAACTCTTACCTGGAGTACACAAGGTTGTGTTTCTTAATTTCTGCAGCAATTCACCCAATGTAGAGCACACTAAGAGTTTATTCAAGGAATGTGCTCTAGCCAAATGTAAGAAAAGACAGACATCCACCAACTTTTGAGAATCTTCGCTGAAGCCACAGAAATTTGTCTTGCTATCTGTTTAGAAAAAGAAGAACCAATTAAAAGCATGCCTTAAAAAATGTCTGTTTTCAATATTTAATGGGGCAGTTATAAAAAAGAATACAGTATAACAGCAAATGTGCTTTCTTTATATATTCTTTATATTACTGGCTGTCGCAAAGTATATATATAATGTTACAGGGTTAGAAAGTAGCAAGAAATTTTAACCAGTGGCCATGCAGCTTTCCAACTATTATTAATTTATTAGAATTACAGTAGAGCTGACAATATTACAAAATTCTAAATAGATAAGTGCAATAAACAGTTATGTAATAAAAGACAGCTTTAGTGTACGGATGCAATGATATATTTTTTTTCACAACCATACCAGGTTAAAAGTATTAGACCTTTATTATCAGATAATACCTCTATTGTCAGAAGGCTTGTTACAAATGTACATGGATGCTGAAACGGCTTGCAGTCATCCCTGTCATGCTTATTTTTATACCTCAATGAGATAGCGTATATTCCAGCAGTGGATGATTGCACAGGTGGTGAACCAGCTGAGGTTAGGGAAGACTACAGGGATTTGTGGTATCAGCCTGTAGCATCCACTTTCATAGACTGCACTATTTGTGATAAGTAATTTTAACAAGATATACAGCTTCTAAATATTGCAGATTTCTAATGATACTGTAGTATCAGTATATTCTAGTCCATGTTAACAATACACAGCACTATATTTAAATGCTAGCATTAGTTATGAAATGCATCACACAATTTAATGTGTAGCAACAGACAATAATATTTTACTGAGTTTATTGTAATCTGGCCTTCTTAATATCCTAATTTTTAAATGTCTGCGGTCATCCAAAACATTAACTAAAACTTGAAAATTTAATTTTAGAAAAATGTTCCTGATTGATTAGTCTTTCATCTTTATCTGATTTTTAGCTATAACAGCTTATGGCTTTTACAACACAAATTTACTGTCACTGCAGTTTTTTTGCCATAAAGCACATTTCATCCAAAGCATCTCTGAAGAAATTCTTAAACTTGTGCCGCGCTCTGGCCACTTACCACCTGTCTACACAACAGCTCTCTCTCTCTCTCTCAGCTGCTCCTATGCATGTAATTGACAAGATATTACAATCTCTCTTTCTCTTTACTTTTTTTTTACATAAATTTTTTCTAACTACATTTTGCCAATTAGGTGGTCAGCAACTCTTCCCTCTACACAAGAGCTGTTAACGCCCAGTTTCTTTCTTATATCCCTTACATACATTTCCTTCCTTTAATCAGCCTTAGTTAATTTATAATAAAATCTTATAGAACAATTGGATGCTTTTAGAAGTTTTAAGTAGTATTGCCACTAGAGGGTACCAGAGAACCCCAAGCCCCTGGCACAATCACACAGACACAAGCTCTGTGGTTTACCGTATTTTTACAGCTACCTTCCACAAAGGTTCCAGTAGTACAATAAACACATTCTCTTCCTGTTCTTGCTTTTTTTTCTTCTCCTCTACTCCTCTCTGCCTGGATAAGGTGGAGCAGCAGCTTCTATCCCGCACCCAGGTGTACTTCCGATGCTAGGGCATAGCCCGGCGGAAGTACTTCTGGGTCAAACGGAAGTCCTGTAAAGCAGGGATGAGGAATCCCTGTAGCACCCCATGGTGGCCCCCACTGAACCCAGCAAGGCTGTTCTAGAGGACTACAATATTCAGTGTGCCTTGCAGGTATCTGCACAGGTACAATTGCTCAGGAAAGCTGCCTGCTATTGTGTCAGGGGAGCACATAGCCCTGCCAGGTTGTCCCCCACGTCTTTCCACTATTTTGTCCTCCAAGCCGGGTATTACTCCTTGGTCCAACCCAGCCACAACACCAGTGTACTCTCTGTCGCATTGGCATCTTTTGCCTGTCTTCTGGGAGAGACAGGACGATCTTTGCCCTGTTTCTTATGGCAGCATAGGGTTGGCCTCCTGACCAGTTAAGAAATCATGCTCCATCCCAACCGACACACCCACCACATGTGTGTTGTCCATCACAATTACTAACACGTTTACTTATTTGACTACTGGAATTTCAGTAGCCTTTCAGGCATAGTGTTGCTTGCTTCAGTACATAATTTCAGTTCTGCCCACACTACAGAATGTTCTCAAACAGGTTCTTAGAAGAAGTCTATTTCTTATAGCAAAACCATATCTGAATATTTTCTAAAGTTCAGCTGCCTTACACACAAGTTAAAACACAAATTCCAGGGCATGCTGATACCACAATGTCAGTCTTATTTTGTAGTTTCTTGACACTCTCATTCCATACCGTATGGGGATACTAAGGTGTCACTGGATCAGGACAATTTGCCATAATGGAAAGAATTAATTCTGCTCTGTATCAGAAAATTCATCAGATTTTGTAGGTCTGATAGCTGAAGCTGAGACACAGTTGTGTCATACAGCACAACAATGATCTAATAAACAAAGGCTAGTCACATTAGAATGGCTTAAATGAATTAAAATAAAAGTTCCTCACCAGCTTACTAAAAGTGCAGATCTAAAACATGCTCAAAAGCTTGCACATGTGTTTGCAAGGCAGTTCTGTGAGGCAGAGTAGGTTAGAATTCTTTAACACCACAAAGTAAAGACTGGCACTGAATTATATGAAGGTATTTGGTTGTAGTCATCACAGCTAAAGTGGTGCAACCAGATACCTGTACTAGGTGTAAGTTGAAAACTCAAGTTTCCGGTTTCCGTCCGTTTATAGGAGATGGACGTCTGAAGCAGAGCTCCGCTAGCAGCGGCTTTATTTTCCCACGTATTTCATATTATTTAGAGGTATCCTGTATTTAACCCGACCAAGGAACTTCCACTACAATATACAAGCATGAGTAACAAGAAGAAAAGTCAGAAAGAACCGGAAAAGAAACTTAAAGCTGCATCAAAGTCTGGACAGACTTCTGGCCTGAGTGCAAGTGCAAGGTATGGCCTCACGGAGACTGACCTGGAACAGGCAGACGAATGCGCAGATTTCCTGGGACCCCGCTCCATTGTATTGTCTCCAGTCGAGAGTGAAAATGGGAGCGAAGGTGCAAGTGATACAGGTCGCGATGGATCGCCGATTTCTGAGGATCATTCGAGACTAGAAAAGGCCCTGCAGGATGTGCTCTCATCTACTCATCGCGAGCCTGCAGCACCTGCTGTAACAGGAGCTGCATTTCCACTCGCGGAGCACGAAAGCCGAAGCGAACTGTCCGAACTGAAAGAGATGATCGCTACACTGGCCACTGCCATGGTTACGGCCATGAATGAGCTTAAGAAAGATAACAAAAATGATCTTAAGAAGGTGACCATTGAGCTTAAGAAGGATAACAAAGATAAGGAAACGCGTCTATTTAAACGTTTTGACGTGAACTTTAAAGGCATGTTGGAGAAATTAGTGGAACACATCGAAGAAACTAATTCCAAACTGAAAATGCTTGATGACCATATTAATGACGTTTCAGATCAGCTGGAAGACATTAAGCAGGAACTCACGGCTCGAGTTGAAACAGCGGAACAACTGGCGTCTAACGCCGATGAAAAAGCCACAGCTGCGAACTCCGAATGCAAAAAACTTGGAGACAGACTTGCAGCCCTGGAGGATGGGTGCAGAAGAAATAATATAAGAATTGAGGGTATACCTGAAAAACGAGAAAGCTCAAGCTCAAGCCCAGTGAAATTTGCAGTAGAATTACTGTCTAAAATAATTGGAGATGACTTTAAACTCGACATTGAGATAGCCACGGCTTATCGCACAAACAGACCAAGCACCTTTAAACCTAGGTCTTTTATTGTCCGCTTCGAGTGACTACGATGTAAGCTTGATGTGATGGCACTTCTCAGACACAAGCAAGAGATTATATTCGAAAATAATCTTATTCGTATTTTTCCCGACTTCTCACCATCAACAGCTGCAAAACGCAGATCCTACATTGACATTAAAAAGTTGCTACGGAAAGCCGATATTAAATACAGCCTCTTGTATCCCGCCAAACTGAAAGTGGAAGTTCAAGATCAATATTATATTTTCCTAAGCAAAGAAGAAGCTGAAAAGGAACTGAAGAAGCTGTTTCCGACACTTTTTTGAAAGTTAATAAGGAGCCGTATTCTATCAAGGCACGGGAAGGACCTATGATCTGCTCTCTGGATCCATGTTTAAAGAGACTGGTATTATAATTATACATCCTTTTCTTTATCTGGACTTTATATGTTTATGTTTTAATCAGAGTTATAGAGTTATAGACTTGAGTGTGAAAATGTGGAAGTAATTAAAGTAGGATTCGTTTTTTTTCTTCTTTTTTTTTATTCTACTATACCTTAAAGTAGACTGTTTAACATCATACCCTTGGTTTATTGCTTTTTCTACTATTTATACTATTACCATTATACTATTACAGTAGGAATTACCAGGTTTATCCTAGACTAGTTTTTAAAATCATTCCCAGGGTTGATTCTTTTTTTTTTTTTTAATCTTAATATCTTAACTTAAAAGCGCTGAAGATTATTTCAAGCTTAAATACTGTTAATGAGAATATTTTCGGCAGATAGTATTAAGAATTTAGCTGCAAAAGATATCTCTGTTTTAATTCTCTAACGCCGCTGCAGGGTGGGGTTTGTTTTGTTTTGGACGTGCTCTGTCTCTTTGTATGTCAGAGGACTGGAACATCGCGAAGTGGGATCTAGCCTCATGTGGGGAGGCAAAATGGGGGGGTGGGGGGATAAAGGGGGGAGAGAAGGAGAGCAGGTTATATCTAATCTATTTTTGTAATCCTTATAATTATAAATATCAATGCAACAATAGGCTAAAATGCAATAACTCATGGGGAATCTTGAAACTAAGATTAAAACTGCCATATTACCAATTAAAACTATAAAACGACATTAAAAACTCAGAATCTATGTCTCCATGAAGAGACAGTTAACTTTGTGAGCTGGAATGTTAAAGGCTGGAATCACGAATTAAAGAGAAAGAAAGTATGCTCTCACCTAACAGGCTTAAACGCTAAAATAGTATTTTTACAGGAGACCCACTTACTAACCAAGGATCAGTTCAGATTACAAAAAGACTGGACTGGCCAAATGTTCCATTCTAGCTTTATAAAGAAAACTAGAGGGGTGGGAATTCTCATACATAGAACAGTTCCATTTGTAGCATCAGATGTAGTGTCGGACCCTGAAGGGAGATATGTGATGGTCATGGGCAACTTATATAACAGTAAAATGATTTTGATAAATGTTTATGCACCCAATGTTGATGATAAGGAATTCATGCAAAATCTATTTGCATCCATTCCCAATGTGAACACTCATAAAATTATAATGGCTGGGGACTTCAATTGTGTTTTAAATCCACTTTTAGATAGGACTCCTGTGACAGGGGGGACGACATCTAATACTGCAAAGATAATTACACAGTTTTTAAATGATCACAACTTATCAGACCCCTGGAGGTTTCTTAACCCAAACTCAAGAACATATTCGTTCTACTCACCAGTGCATTATAGCTACTCAAGAATTGATTATTTTTTTATAGATAATAATTTCCTGCCTACAATTAAATCATGCAAATATGACACAATTGTTATCTCTGACCATGCCCCTCTAGTCTTGGAGCTAAAATCAATAAGCCCCTCACACTCACCTCGCAGATGGCGTCTTATCTATCTAACCCTCTTTTATTGGCAGACGAGAACTGCACAGAATTTATATCCAAACAAATCAGCTTCTTCCTAGAGACAAACACGTCCACAGAGGTTTCTGCAGGAACACTCTGGGAAACTCTAAAGGCCTTCTTAAGAGGACAGATTATTTCATATCTTTCCCACAGAAATAAATTAGAAACCAAGAAAGTGTCAGAGCTAAGAAATGAAATTACTAGAATAGATGAAGAACAAGCCAGGCGTCCAAATGAAGTTCTCCACAGGAAAAGGCAGGCCCTGCATACAGAACTTAACATCTTAACAACTAAAGAAACTGAACAACTTATTTATAAGTCTAGACAGCATTACTATGAACACGGAGAAAAAGCTAATAAGCTTTTAGCTCAACAAATTCATAAACAAGAAGTTCACAATGCAATACCAGTAATCACCAACAAGAATCGACCATAATAAAATAATGCACACATTTAGAGATTACTATAAGTCTTTATATTCCACTGAGCCCAAAGAAGACAACACACAATCTAATGCATTTCTGGATACATCACAGATACCACAAATAGATGCTTTAAGTGCTGAGGAACTGGATAAACCTCTAACGCTAACAGAATTACTAGACGCTATAAAGTCACTACAAAGCGGGAAATCATCAGGCCCTGATGGATACCCCGTAGAATTTTATAAGAAATTCTCCACTCAGCTAGCTCCCCTCTTATTGGCAACATTTACAGAAGCTAGAGACAACCAAATACTACCTCAAACATTTCGACAAGCATTAATCACCGTCTTTCCTAAACAAAATAAGGACTTGTTACAATGTGCATCATACAGACCAATTTCACTCCTGAATAATGATGTTAAGATACTCTCAAAAATCCTAGCTAGAAGGATGGAGAAAGTGCTGCCCTCGGTAATATCACAAGATCAAACTGGATTTATTAAAGGCCGACACCTATCTTCAAACCTCCGACACTTGTTTAATGTTATATATTCACCAGCAAAATCAAACACCCCAGAGATATTACTATCATTAGACGCAGAAAAAGCATTTGATATGATTGAATGGAATTACCTTTTCACTGCATTGGAGAAATTTGGGTTTGGCCCGAATATTTGTGCATGGATCAAACTACTGTATACCAATCCAGAAGCTTCAGTTTGTATTAATAACATTTGCTCAGACTACTTTAAACTAGAACGTGGTACCAGACAAGGATGTCTCTTGTCGCCACTGTTGTTTGCAATCGCTATTGAACCACTGGCGGTTCACTGCCGAAATTCTTATCAGATAAAGGGGATTGTCAGAGAAGGACTGGAACAGAAAATTTCTCTATATGCAGATGATATGGTCTTATATATATCAGACCCAGAAAACACTGTCCCCGCTGTTTTAACAGCACTAACAGAATTTCAAAAGATATCTGGTCTTAGAATTAATCTGAATAAAAGTATACTCTTTCCAGTGAATTCACAAGCATATAATATTAAATTAGACACCCTACCTTTTACCATAGCAGATCAGTTTAAATACCATGGGGTAAATATCACAAGTAAACATAAAGCTCTTTATCAACAAAATTTTGGCGTCTGTATGGAAAAAATTAAGCAAGACTTGCATAGATGGTCAACCCTTCATCTCACTCTAGCCGGAAGAATTAACATTGTTAAGATGAATATCCTTCCTAAACTTCTCTTTTTATTTCAAAACATTCCAATATATATCAATAAATCGTTTTTTAAACAGTTAGATTCAACAATAACCTCATTCATTTGGAACTCAAAACACCCAAGTATCCGAAGAGCGACCCTACAAAGACCTCAGGCAGAAGGTGGCATGGCTTTACCTAATTTTCAGTTTTATTACTGGGCAGCAAACATACAAGCCATAAAAACCTGGACACAAATAAATGAACATACACAGGCTTGGTCCGCAATAGAAGTAAAATCCTGTAGTACTTCTTTATATTCCCTGCTCTGCTCTCCAATAAATGAAAGTTATCGCAAATATACTAATAACCCAATTGTGCTTTACTCACTCAGAATATGGAACCAAATTAGAAAGCATTTTAAGATGGAAAATCTTTTATCAGTGGCACCTCTGCAAGAGAACCACCTCTTTCAACCTTCGCAAGTATATCCAGTTTTTAATACCTGGAAAAGTTTTGGGATTAAAATGCTCAGAGATCTTTATATAGACAACATATTTACATCTTTTGAACAATTACGTTCAAAATTCAACCTCCCACCTACACATTTCTTTTACTATCTTCAAATTAGAAATTTTGTTAAACAGAAATTGCCCGATTTCCCCCACCTTGCACCCTCCACAATGCTGGAAAAAATACTGCTCAATTTCGAGGAAATAAACACTATTTCCGCAATATATAAAATCTTATTAGAGTCCCTACCTTTGAAAGATCTAAGAGGACATTGGGAAGAAGATCTCTTAATCAATATATCAGAAAAGGAGTGGAAGGTAGCAAAGCAGAGAATTCACTCGAGTTCTATATGCGCAAAGCATAGAATTATTCAACTAAAAATTATATATCGAGCCCATCTGTCTCGC
The DNA here is from genome assembly GCF_900747795.2 of Erpetoichthys calabaricus. Taxonomy (NCBI): domain Eukaryota; kingdom Metazoa; phylum Chordata; class Cladistia; order Polypteriformes; family Polypteridae; genus Erpetoichthys; species Erpetoichthys calabaricus. Next base: position 302,510,758 of record NC_041394.2, on the reverse strand, counting down.
TTAAAACTGTCCAAAATGTTTCCAGGGCAGGATCCAACCTGCGAACGCTGCAACCAAGCTCCTGCCTCACTGGGTCACATGTTTTGGGCCTGCACCAAACTAACATCATTTTGGACAAAAAATTTTAAGTGCCTCTCAGACAGCCTTGGTATCACAATCCCTCCTAACCCATTAACAGCTGTGTTCGGTGTTCTTCCAGATGGACTTGAATTGGAGAAGGACAAGCAAACGGTGATTGCATTCACTACACTTTTGGCACGCAGACTTATTTTGTTAAATTGGAAGAATCCTAATTCTCCTCTTATAAGTCAGTGGGAAACCGATGTTTTATATTATTTGAAATTGGAAAAAATCAAATTCTCAGTTAGAGGATCTGTACAAAATTTTTTCAAAACATGGCAGGATTTAATCAATATTATTTTAGAATAAGAGAAATAACTATTACCGCATTTAACTCCCTTCTCCAACTCTTATTTACATAGATATTTACTTCTCCCTTTCTTTTGTTTAATGTTGCCTTATTAAAAAGCCTTAAGCAATTTTCCTTTAGCTAAGCTCTCCTTCTCAGGGGTGGGGTTTGATTAGTCTTCAAATTTGTTGGGTTATAAATTGATCTGTTTGTATGGAATGATTACAATGAAAATTAATTTAAAAAAAATATAGAAAACTCAGTTTTCATACATGTTATTTATTCACTCTAAATATACATCATAGTCAAACATTTTCAATAATGAAGGAACTAAAGAAGTGGGCAATTAACTTTTCACAGCATTGTTGTTACTAAGAGCTTTCACTGACAGCTGTGATATATTTATATTGAAACAGAAACGCTAGTTATACACAGTAGAGGTTTTGAATTACAAATGTTGAGGTACATCTGTTTTCGGCTTAAAATGTATATTAGAGTAAGGACATTTTCTTCTGATCCACAGACTTTAATAAACAGAAAAGGAGCAACTTTTTTCTTTTGCTTTCTGTCTCCTTATGTTATTTTTATTACAGTTGTGGTTTGCCCATTTCACCTTCTACCTCTGTGGCATCATGTAAGTTAGTGACAGAGTGCCCCACAGCCCCTGTTGAATAAATTGACTCAGCAGTGCACGCAAAACAGAACAAATGATGCAAGGAAGGGTGTGGACTACAAATCACATCCACACTATGTGCATTCCTTGTATGCTGCAACCTTTTTCTGTTATTCACCTATTATTTACTTACTAACTTTCAATCTAGTAATAAAACATAACGTGAAAAAAATACATATTTTTAGGAAAAAGAAATGATTTAACATACCCCTAAATTATAAATATATACACATTTTTTCACCAAATTTTCTGATTTTTTTTAAGTCTAAATTGGTCCTGTGTTAGTGTGCGTGTGTGAATTGGATCTGTGATGGACTGGCACCCCATTCAAGGTTGGATCACAAGACAAGTGCCCACTCTACCACAATGCTTGCCGTCTAAAGACTACATATACAAACTGGATTGTTTAGCATAGTTTAGCTCTCTAGCCCAGCAGACACTGTTAAAATGTATCTGCATTACTAAGTATATATTGAAGTTATTTTCTGCTTTGCCTGTTATTTATAAAAAAAAATCATAAAATACATAACCAAAAGCTAAAAAAAAAACTAGGATGTCTTCTCTCTGAGACAAATAAAATCAGAATGCATTTAAGTGTTATTCTCACAAAACCTTATTTTATGGCTAATATTCTGCATCTTACTTGGTTGATAACACTCTACCCAAATGTCAAATGAAGAAGTGCAAGGATTTTATTTTATTCTAGTTCTGTTTTTTTTTTGACATTTGTAAGTCAGCATCTTACATAACACTTTTTTAAATGCTCGCTTGAGTAGAAGCTTTACACGCAAGTTGTATTTTGAATATTTGGTCACAATATATGAGGATAAAATATGGAAAGTAGTCTAATGCATAGTATATTAGAAATGGCATTTTGTCTACCTACAAGTCAGTTCCTTTGAAGGCTTAATACTGTTTACATAGTTGCAAGTACTTAACCATTAACACATTTAGAGAGAGGTCAGCACAAGACCATGCAGCCACAATACAGGTCTAGTATAAAAAAAATTAACAAACTGCTTTTAGATTTTCTCTTTTGTGGCAAAAATACACAGATGTCGCTGATGACCCCCACCTCAAACTCAATCCCTCATGTGCTATATAAAAATTCCAAGTAAGTACAGGCCAGCAAGCTTAGCATGCATCATGGATAAACTAACGGAAGAAATTATTAAGGAAATGACTGCACAGAAATGGCGAGGACATGTGTTTTACTAGTCAGCATGGGTTCAAATGAGGCAGGTTCTGTTTTACTAATATGATGCAAGTCTCTTGAGGAGGTAACACAAGGACACAATAAGAGAGGTGCATATTACTTACCATGATTTTCAGAATGCATTTAATAAGGCCCCACATGAGAGGCTACCAATAAAATCAGAATTCACAAGCAAATAGTTTTTTTTCCATAGGAGAGAAAAGGCTAAACTGAGCTTTCATAATTTTATGTTTAACGTTGTTTACTATTGTCATTCATCTATATATATATATATATATATATATATATATATATATATATATATATATATATATCTATCTGACCCGGATTTGACCTACAAGCTTTTCAATTCCTATTGGTCCAGGCTGATTATTACTTTCCTTATTTTCTGAATTTGCACATAGATTATTATTGTTCTCTTGTACATCCTTTATTGCCTTCACTTAGTTGTTCACATGCCATCTAGAACGTATAGCATTTTTAAGAGCTGGGAGCACATGAAGTGTGTCTGCCGAAAGCATTCCAACAACTGCAAGGTTAGATGTCCGTGAACTTGTTTTAAATTGTTTGTAAGTTGGGCATGACATGCAAAAGTCACCGTCTCATGGGTCTTGCTTCCTAAGGTTGTTATGTCTAGTCTCGCATGACGTCAAAGTGTCTCTCCGAGATGATCACGTCTTGACCCAAGATTTTTTATATAATAGATATATATAACTATATATACTGTGTGTATATATATATATATATATATATATATATATATATATATATACTGTGTATGTATATATATATACTGTGTATATATATATATATATATATATATATATATACTGTGTATATATATATATATATATATATATATACTGTGTATATATATATATATATATATATATACTGTGTATATATATATATATATATATATATATACTGTGTATATATATATATATATATATATATATATATATATATATATATATATATATATATATATATATATATATATATATATACTGTATATATATATATATATATATATATATATATATACACAGTGATCCCTCGCTATATCGCGCTTCGCCTTTCGCGGCTTCACTCCATCGCGGATTTTATATGTAAGCATATTTAAATATATATCGCGGATTTTTCGCTGCTTCGCTGGTTTCTGCGGACAATGGGTCTTTTCATTTCTGGTACATGCTTCCTCAGTTGGTTTGCCCAGTTGATTTCATACAAGGGACGCTATTGGCAGATGGCTGAGAAGCTACCCAACTTACTTTCTCTCTCTCTCTCTCTTGCGCTGACGTAGGGGGGTGTGAGCAGGGGGCTGTTCGCACACCTAGACGATAGGATCATTGCTAGCTTCTGTGTGCAGCTGCTTCCTGAAGGACATGCTGCACGGTGCTTCGCATACTTAAAAGCTCAAAGGGCACGTATTGATTTTTGACTTTGTTTTTCTCTGGCTCTCTCTTTCTCTCTCTCTCTCTCTCACCCTCTCTCTATCTAAATATCTCTCTCTCTCTCTCCCTGCTCCTGACGGAGGGGGTGTGAGCTGCCGCCTTCAACAGCTTTGTACCGGCGGTGCTTCGCATACTTAAAAACCAAAAAGCCCTATTGATTTTTTTTTTGACTGCTTGCTTTGTTCTCTGTCTCTCTCCTGACGTGCACTCCTTTGAAAAGGAAGATATGTTTGCATTCTTTTAATTGTGAGACAGAACTGTCATCTCTGTCTTGTCATGGAGCACAGTTTAAACTTTTGAAAAAGAGACAAATGTTTGTTTGCAGTGTTTGAATAACGTTCCTGTCTCTCTACAACCTCCTGTGTTTCTGCGCAAATTTGTGACCCAAGCATGACAATATAAAAATAACCACATAAACATATGGTTTCTACTTCGCGGATTTTCTTACTGTATATATATATATATATATATATATATAGATAGATAGATAGATAGATAGATAGATAGATAGATAGATAGATAGATAGATAGATAGATAGATAGATAGATAGATAGATAGATAGATAGATAGATAGATAGATAGATAGATTATAGATATCTCTCTATTATAAAAAAAAATCCTGGGAGAGAAAGACTAGGGAGAAGAGACATGATCTTCACGTGAAGATCACGGAAGACACTTAAAAGACCCGTGAGACGAAAGGGATTGGCCACGGAGTGTATAGCGGGGACCTTAAACATGAGACTTTGTGCCAAGAGATTGAGCCAGGACTGCCTCGCGGGGACGTAGAACATGAGATTCTTGCAAGACACGCCCTACTTACAACCAATATCAAATAAGACAGCAGGCAGCAAAACATTCAGTTGTGTCAAGGCTTTGAGCACAAACAGATCCAGAGCTCTCAGCACATATAAAGCGTAAGGACAATACGTTATAGACAAAACGTCGACGACTAAGTGAAGAAGAAAGTGCAGCGCAGAGAAAAGAGACTCAAAAGCGTTGGAGAGAAAAAAATGCAACAAAGAAAAAGAATAATCGAGGTGCAAATTCAGAAAATAAAGAAAGTCATAATCAGCCCGGAACAAGTGGAATTGAAAAAAAAAGTAAGTCCAATCGGGCTCAGAATTAAAAGAAGGAGTAAAAGACAAAGTAGGACTTCATAAAGACATTCAAAAACGTTGGCGCTATACACATGCAGAGCTGGTTAGTGATTATAAAAGCAGTGGAATTCGAAAGGGTCAAAAAAAAAAAACGATGGTGCGATACACATGCAGAGAAAGGCATTAGCACAAACAAAAGGAAATTATTACTCGAACAAAGGGAAAATAATCATCATGGACCAGGTGTAATTGAAAAAATAGTATGACAAAGCGAGGTCAGAAATAAAAGACAAAGAGTATAAAACAAAGTAAAACGACATAAAGAGGTTAAAAAACAAGGGGGCCAAACACATGCAGGGCAGGTTAGAAATAATGAAAGCAGTGGAATTCAAAAGACTCAAAAAAAAAGCGTAGGTGCAAAACACATGCAAAGCAAGATATAGAATATGAGAGCAGAAAAAAACGAAAGTGTCAAAAAAAAAGAAAGTAAACATTGCATTAGCGCAAACAAAGAGAAATTATTACCCGGAGAAATAACGAAAAGGCGAATAGAGATCGAATATATGGACATAGGTGATATGTCTGAAATATGTAAATATTGCAAGGCTTTGAAGTTTAAGTTAAAGAATTTCAAAAACAGGGTTTACCTCACATGCATTTATTGGTTATTTTGCAAAAAAAATTATTAACTGCTGATGATGCAGATTGTTTTGTCTGAGCTGAAATTCCAAACAGAGAAACCTATCCTGAATTATGGTACAAACTCATTAAACACATGTCTCACGGACCTCATTTAAAAGATTCAGCATGTTGGGACTCTAAAGATTCCAAATATTGTTTTTAAAGAAGTTCTGAAATAAAAGTGAAACTAATGAAATAGCAACAATTTAAAGAAAAAAAATTTTTAATAGTTTGCACAGATAGTCCCCAGGTTACGGACATCCGACCTACGACATACGAACAGGGCCGCAGCTGCGACGCATGCGCCTCAGTAACTGCCGCTCCATCATCTTCGGCCCGGGGACGCTTCAAGCGGTGGCTGGATGGAGGCTGGAGGGGGTCGATTTCGCTGCTCGTGCAGTGTAGTGTCCATCAGGCGGCTCCCGGCGGCAAGCGGTTTCACTGCCCGCCCACCACACACGGCTGCCCCATTCGTTCTAGGTGGGCGGCTGGTAATGCTGCAAGTGGTGACCCTGTTATGGCTGAACAGAGGCCATTGAGGGTGAACGGGGAGGCGGGGGGGTAGCATTGTAGTGTGCCTCGGATGACTGCGTGTTGAATGGAGGCGGTGGTGCGATGAGACACTGCAGGCAGCATACTGTAGTGGAGGTGACTGTGATGTTGGCTGGTGATGAACCGCCCCTTGCTGCCCCAATTCATTCTCAATAGCAAGCCTGCTTGTATTGTTACGCACATAGCAGGAAGTTGTCTCTTGTCAGTACAGGGTGGTCCAGATCTAATTCTGCAGATCCAGATCGTCTGGATGACTTTGATTTATGTGGGGACGATTCAAGTTCGGCACGGACACTGGGGTTGGTGAGCAAAGCAAGCAGGGGGCGAAGTATATATATATATACAGTGCATCCGGAAAGTATTCACAGCACATCACTTTTTCCACATTTTATGTTACAGCTATATTCCAAAATGGATTAAATTCATTTTTTTCCTCAGAATTCTACACACAACACCCCATAATGACAACGTGAAAAAAGTTTACTTGAGGTTTTTGCAAATTTATTAAAAATAAAAAAATTGAGAAAGCACATGTACATAAGTATTCACAGCCTTTGCTGTGAAGCTCGAAATTGAGCTCTGGTGCATCCTGTTTCCCCTGATCATCCTTGAGATGTTTCTGCAGCTTAATTGGAGTCCACCTGTGGTAAATTCAGTTGATTGGACATGATTTGGAAAGGCACACAACTGTCTATATAAGGTCCCACAGTTGACAGTTCATGTCAGAGCACAAACCAAGTATGAAGTCAAAGGAATTGTCTGTAGACCTCTGAGACAGGATTGTCTCGAGGCACAAATCTGGGGAAGGTTACAGAAATATTTCTGCTGCTTTGAAGGTCCCAATGAGCACAGTGGCCTCCATCATCTGTAAGTGGAAGAAGTTCGAAACCACCAGGACTCTTCCTAGAGCTGGCCGGCCATCTAAACTGAGCGATTGGGGAAGAAGGGCCTTAGTCAGGGAGGTGACCAAGAACCCGATGGTCACTCTGTCAGAGCTCCAGAGGTCCTCTGTGAAGAGAGGAGAACCTTCCAGAAGGACAACCATCTCTGCAGCAACCCACCAATCAGGCCTGTATGGTAGAGTGGCCAGACGGAAGCCACTCCTTAGTAAAAGGCACATGGCAGCCCGTCTGGAGTTTGCCAAAAGGCACCTGAAGGACTCTCAGACCATGAGAAAGAAAATTCTCTGGTCTGATGAGACAAAGATTGAACTGTTTGGTGTGAATGCCAGGCGTCACGTTTGGAGGAAACCTGGCACCATCCCTACAGTGAAGCATGGTGGTGTGTGGATGTTTTTCAGCGGCAGGAACTGGGAGACTAGTCAGGAATAAGGGAAAGATGACCGCAGCGATGTACAGAGACATCCTGGACGAAAACCTGCTCCAGCGCGCTCTTGACCTCAGACTGGGGCGACGGTTCATCTTTCAGCTGGACAACGACCCTAAGCACACAGCCAAGATATCAAAGGAGTGGCTTCAGGAAAACTCTGTGAATGTCTTTGAGTGGCCCAGCCAGAGCCCAGACTTGAATCCGATTGAACATCTCTGGAGAGATCTTAAAATGGCTGTGCACCGACGCTTCCCATCCAACCTGATGGAGCTTGAGAGATGCTGCAAAGAGGAATGAGCAAAACTGGCCAAGGATAGGTGTGCCAAGCTTGTGACATCATATTCAACAAGACTTGAGGCTGTAATTGCTGCCAAAGGTGCATCGACAAAGTATTGAGCAAAGGCTGTGAATACTTATGTACATGTGATTTCTCAGTTTTTTTATTTTTAATAAATTTGCAAAAACCTCAAGTAAACTTTTTTCATGTTGTCATTATGGGGTGTTGTGTGCAGAATTCTGAGGAAAAAAATGAATTTAATGCATTTTGGAATAAGGCTGTAACATAACAAAAGGTGGAAAAAGTGATGCGCTGTGAATACTTTCTGGATGCAGTGTATGTATATATACACACATTTGTATACTTGCATATATCCACATCTTCTGTTATCCTTAAGTTATAAATAAATTTAATTTTTTGTTAATTTCAACATATTTGGGTTATTTATGAAAGGAAGTCTTTGGTCACATCCAATCCACCACAGAAAAAGTAAAAGTGTTAATGTAGACTTTTGGTATTTTATGAATTTCTTTCATATTTTGTATGGATCTCTTCACCTTTCTGGCATCCTGGCCTGAAAGTGAAACAGAGATCCCTTACTAAACCTACATTTAAGATGGCATCATTTGGGGAACCTCTTGTTGATTGCTTTAATGATTTACCAGCATTGCTGAAGGTACAACTGATAATTAATAGAGTGATCATACACCCATTTCCTACATTATTTTGCCTTTCCCAGGAGATGGAGAACTTAAAATTCATTCTCTTCCTACAATACTGACACAAATGTTGAAACTACAGCTAAGAGAGGGTGGAGCATATGATATTATTTATCTGGACTTTTAGAAAGCATTTGATAAGGTGCCACATGAGAGGTTGGGCATCAAATTAAAAGAAGTGGGAGTTCAGGGTGATGTTTTTAGATGGGTGCAGAATTGGCTCAGACACAGGAAGCAGAGGGTGACGGTGCGAGGAACCTCATCAGAACTGGCCAATGTTAAGAGTGGTGTTCCACAGGGGTCAGTGCTAGAGCCGCTGCTATTGTTAATATATATATAAATGATTTAGATAGGAATATAAGTAACAAGCTGGTTAAGTTTGCAGATGATACCAAGATAGGAGGATTAGCAGATAATTTGGAATCTGTTATATCATTACAGAAGGACTTGGATAGCATACAGGCTTGGGCAGATTTGTGGCAGATGAAATTTAATGTCAGTAAATGTAAAGTATTACACATAGGAAGTAAAAATGTTAGGTTTGAATACACAATGGGCAGTTGGAAAATCGACAGTACACTTTATGAGAAGGATTTAGGAGTCATAGTGGACTCTAAGCTATCGACTTAGAAGCCTCTAAGAAGGCTAACAGAATGTTAGGCTATATAGCATGATGTGTGGAGTACAAGTTCAAAGAGGTTATGCTCAAGCTTTATAATGCACTGGTGAGGCCTCATCTTGAGTACTGTGTGCAGTTTGGTCTCCAGGCTACAAAAAGGACATAGCAGCACTAGAAAAGGTCCAGAGAAGAGCGACTAGGCTGATTCCAGGGCTACAGGGGTTGAATTGTGAGGAAAGATCAAAAGAGCTGAACCTATACAGTTTAAACAAAAGAAGATTATGAGGTGACATGACTGAAGTGTTTAAAATTATGAAGGGAATTAGTACAGTGGATTGAGACTGTTATTTTAAAATGAGTTCAGCAAGAACACGGGGACACAGTTGGAAACTTGTTAAGGGTAAATTTCGCACAAATATTAAGAAGTTTTTCTTTACACAAAGAACGATAGACACTTGGAATAAGCTACCAAGTAGTGTGGTAGACAGTAAGACGTTGGGGACTTTCAAAACTCGACTTGATGTTTTTTTTGGAAGAAATAAGTGGATAGGACTGGCAAGCTTTATTGGGCTGAATGGTCTGTTCTCGTCTAGAGTGTTCTAATGTTTTAATGTTCTAACGTACGGCCAAAAATACACATTACAACGGTTTCGGTAGATACCAGCATAACGTATCCATATATACATTTCAGATTGAAACTTTTTTTTAAACAAATAACAAAGGTACTACTGATTAATTGTGCACACAGGCGCACCCTCTTATTTTTCAAAATGCTTGCTAACACTGTCTTACTCAAATATATTTGATAGCAGGTATTCACTTTTCTTAAACTGATAAAAGTACAACATCTTTCTTATTCACTTGCTTGTTCATTCACAATGCCACCACCACAGCACAAAAGACAAGCTTTTTTCTTTTGCCTCTGGTTTGGTAAACAGTATCGTGCCATTAACACTCACACCAGTAGATTCAAAAACAGTATTTATCCGCAGGTCCTAAGGTTACTCAATAGCTAATCATAATTATAAAAAAGCAACATTGCAGCTTGCATTTTATATTATCATGGCACTATCCTGCAAATAATATTTTATTTATGTTGCATGTATGATATTGTATTCATTCTATTGTCATTGTATTACCACAGTTTTTTGTAAGAGACATACAAGTCATGGTTTCACTTGAACTAAAGTGCCTTATAATTGTGTTTGCTGGGAAATGTGTAAAAAGCTACTCTTCAATTAAGATATCTTGCCCTGCCATGAAAACCACAAGCCAAGAATGAATCAGTGCTATTTTTATAATGCCTTGTTGTTAAAAGTGACACAATGAAGCTACAGAATTATTCCAACAATGAATTCAACAAATACAAGATGCTATAAATAAATGTGGATCTTTATGTAAAAGAAGGCATTGCAAAATGGCACAGAAAGAATTCTGTCACTAACGTCCAGTTAAAGTCACTAAGGATGGATGGATGGATGGATAGATAGATAAGACAGATACTTGTACCAGTTGGAAATTTACCTTTTTTACATTTTTACAGAGGCACAAGAAATACTATAAACAATAACAACATCAGGCCCTCTCAAACACACATAAAGTTAACAAAAAAGAGTAAAAAATACTTCTGACTTGGCTAAAGATATGAGAGCAGTCACACTGAGGAACTATAAAGGTGTTTTGCCGGTGGGTAAGAAGGAGCCCAGCACCGTTTCTTGACAAACCTCTACTGAAAAATCTATTGACTACAAGTACTGTGTGGCATTGAGATGCTATGCAGCATTGTTCACACTGTCTATTTGGTCTTCAATCCCTTCTCCACTACCATCTCCAGGCGGCAGAACTTCTGAAGATGTCACAACCCACATCAAGTGGGTAATTCTCGCCTTAAAAAAGACTACCCTGACCTTTCTTATATAGTGCCTTTATGTTACTCAACTAGTCCAGTCTGTCAGTAATGTGGACCTGTAATTCCCTTTAAACCGAGGGAAATTTTAACATTCGATTCATTACATTTGCATTCATTTTCTCCCTTGATTAACTTTCTCAACCAGTCTAATAACCATACAGTTTATGGCACATTAATATAAACAGAATTTAGCTGTCGTCTAATCTTTAAGAAGTCTAATGTTAACCCACCTTCTCGGACGACGCCGCTGCAAGTGTCACTCTGTTCAGTGAGTAGTGACAGAACACTTTCTGGCGAGACTGCCACAAACTCGTCCCAAATCCCATTGGTGTAAAAATCGACAGTATGGGCATTTGCTATTTTTAGAGAAACCGAAAGAAACTTAGCCACTTGGTCTAACGTATTTCTCAGCGCTTCGAGTGTAACGCCGGTGTCTAAGGAAGATGACATTTTCCGCTTCGATCCTCTAGTTCACGTGTAGGCTGTAAATAGGAGACAGTCATAGTTACACACAGACTAATCGATCCTTTTTCTTCTATTTATTTAGATACCTAAATTCCACTAGGGTTCTCAGTCTTTATTACAGTAAATCAATTATTACTCCACTGAACTGAAAACAAATATTCACAAGTGTGTTGATATAACAAACAGAAAATATGGATGTGAAATGATCCGCCCTTATACCAATATAATGAGTGTATTAATTTTCTTCACGTTTCCTTGTTAATATTTTCAAGTCACTTGCGACAGTAATATCACGCATACAACCCAACAATTTCAATAAAATCTGCGTTACGTTTATAAATCAATGTGACCGTTCAATCTATGTAGGTTGATTAGTCAGGTCTGGAGACACTTTTTTTTTTTTTTTTTTTGATGACGACGAAAATCTGCGACTACGGCTATGTGTGTGGACTTGCGTTGATCAGCAGCATGCCTCCCAACGAAAAAGAAACGGGGAATAGCAAAAGGCTTTCCCAAAAGAGTTTTAAGAGTAACCGGCAAGAGTTTGTCCCGAAATTCTCCAAAAAGAAAAGAAAATGGGTTCCACTTGAAAACAAATTTGTAGGCAGCGTTAAAGAAGGTATGTCGTCACTGTCTTCTTACTGAAGTGTAAGTGTGCCTCTTTCTAAAACCGAAAACAGGCTAGTTTAAAGTCTTAGGGTTTGAAATAATTTCCTGACATTGTGTTTGGGGTAACACTTAATCGCAGGGCATGTTCACGCTTGAAAGGACGATTCAAAAATGATTGGGAGGAATGCAATCTGAACATGAGTAGGACGTGCAGACTTCACATAGTCGTCTGAAGTGAATGATAAGGCGCCATATGAGAGGCTGATCAATGTAAAAGAAGTGAGAGCCCAGGGTTTAGTTTGTAAAGGGGTGCAAAATTAGTCCAGACAGATGAAGCAGAGTATTCTTATACGCGGGACAAACATCAAAAACACTTGCCACGTATACAGAAACTTCGAAATGCCGTAAGAAAAAGGACCCACGGTCTCTGATATACAGACATACAAGTTCGACCGGACACACATTTAAATGGGACTCCGTGCAATTAAAATTCAAGGTTAATACTAAAAGTGCTAGAGAACTGGCTGAAACGTGGCTATCCAACGAAAACGCCTTTAACAGAAATTTGGAAATTAACATGCAAATAATAAATAAGACTTTATGACCAACAATCCCCCCTCCATATGTACTATATATTTCCTTTGGGTTCCTATAAGTCTAATCATTTTCCTCGAAAGCTTAGGAATAAAAAAACTTTTATGATACGTGACTCATTTGCCCCCTTTGTGGATTTCCAGCTACATATATATATGGATAGAAATATAAGTAACAAGCCGGTTAAATCTGCAGATGAACATTAGAACAATCTAGACGAAAACCGGCCATTCAGCCCAGCAAATCTCGCCAGCCCTATCCACTTAATTTTTCCAAAATAACATCAGAGTTTAATTTGGCAAGTCCCTAACGTTATACTGACTATCGCCTATTTGATAACTTTTTCCATGTGTCTGTGGTTCCCAGTGTAAAGAAAAACAATCTCTACACAAGGCACAGGTCCTGATTATACTGGATAAAGTCTCTGTAAATGGTGTAACTTAACCATTTGCCACCTGTTCAGGGGGTAACTCTTCCTGTCTTCTACTACAGTACTTTCCAGTTGTCTCTCTCTCTCTCTCTCTCTCTCTCATACTACAGCCTACTGGGCTCCATTTACCCAAACTGAATCTTAGACAAGCTCTCTAGTTCTATATTTGGGCTACTTAATGTAAAGTGTTGATAATGTTACACCTATTCCATGTTGTGTCTCTGACGTGTTTACTACTTCAGCCCCTTATAGCTTCTTGTAAGTCTCACAGCCTGTGACTGTGTATGTATGTATTATTTTTATTCTGAAATATATATACTCTATTTAAATGAGTTTATTGTTCTTTGTGACAGCAGTAAAATTTAACGTTTACATGGGTGACTTTCAAGGCAAACACTTTAATGAATCCTTTAATTTTTGTAGGTTTATCTGTTCCACCTGCCTTGCAAACTGATACAACTTGACTATAAAGTTTTTCAAAAGCACTTGGAAATTTACAATTTGCTTGTAATATAAAGGTGAAAATGATTTCCATAGCATAGCTCCAGCTGTGCATTAGGTTTTGTTTCCAGTTTGAAATGAAGAGGGCACAGATGATAGTAAATTGGTGTTAAATAAACTTAATAGCTTTTCACAATTTCAACTTTTTAAAATTTATGTTCATAAATTTTCCTTTTGCAAATGCCAGACTATAAGAAACTGATCCATATAGCACAAATCCAGCTGAGGTAGTATATATAGCATTTGTAATGTATGCTTAAAACATATTTTTTAAAAGGTGTTTTTCTTGTATATGAATTTACATTTTGTAAACCTTACTCAATACAGGGTTAGGACGGTAATGCTCTGTCTTTCACTGTTGTTGCTGGCCTTGTGCTCCATTCTGCCATAATAAGCTCTAATCTTTCCACAGCCATCTAAATGATAATTTCTAAAGTAAAGATGGCTCATTTTATATTGCTTAAACTTTTTTTTAGTTAAATTGACCATTAATAATTAATTTATTATATATATATATATATATATATATATATATATATATACAGTATATACATTATAAGAAGCTAGCCCAGCCACAGACAGACACGACAACGCATTGTCCACAACACACACGTTTATTTACAGTGCACAGTCCTTGTATCTTCTGGCCGCCTCCACTCCTGTCTTGCAAGCTCCATCCTTCTTCCACCCGACTCCAGCTCTCCGAATGGAGTGCGGCAGCCCCTTTTATTTAGCATCAGATGTGCTCCAGGTGCCCGATCATGGACTTCCGGCAGCACTCCCCAGTGTGGCGGAAGTAATTCAAGCATAAACCATCCCTGGTCTGTCAGCAGTCCCTGGTGTCCCAGCAGTGCTGTCCCCCAGGGATCAAGGACCGGCCAGGTACTCAGGGAAAAGAAGTACCGCTCTCCCGGTTCCTCCTTCCTCCAGGCATCCCGGCGGGACAGGGTTCCTGGCCGTCTGTCACTATATATATATATATATATATATATATATATATATATATATATATATATATATATACATACACACACACACACACTATATGTATGTGTGCGTGTACACTACCGGTCAAAAGTTATGGAAAACCTCAGTTTTTCTGGAAATGCATGCAGTTTAATATCTGAATGTTTCATGAAATTAAGGCATAGAGCAAATAAACAATGGCAAATAAAATAGAGTCAAGAAATCATTAAGTGTACAAAATTTGATTCAATTTTTTGATTAATCACAGTAGCCACTTTCTGCTGATATAGCAGCTAAACTGTGTTAACACTTTTGATTTAGAATGTCAGTCACACTGTGCATGTCACCAACTCTACCTCTAGCAAAAACCCCTAGAACTTCACACTTCCCCCTCCATGTTTGACAGTTGGTGTCACACAATGAGGAACCATTCTTTCACCAACTCAACGTCATACAAACGCCATGCGTGATGATCCGAAGATTTAAAACTTTGATTCATCAGTCAATAAAACTTTCTTCCAATTTGCAGTACTTCACAGCTGGCATTTCAAGGCCCAATTTTGCCCTTTAAGAAAGCAGCATAAAGTCTTCTCTTCACAGTAGAAACTGAGACTTGCTTTTTTCGACCACTGTTAAGCTGTTGCGCTGTGAGGTGCCTATCATACAAGCTAGTGACCCTAAGAAACTTGTCTTCTGATTGGGTAGTGACTTTGGGTCTGCCCAATTTCTCTTCCAAGCATTGCCCAAGTTTCCAGTTGCCTTTGGATTGTGTAGGACATTGTATTCACTGACACTTTGATTTTTTTTTTTTTGCAGTTTCTCTAAATGAAAGACCTATACTTTCAAGGGTAATAATGCTCTGTCTTATTTCATTTGTTAATTGCTATTTTCGCCGTTATCACTGGAATTTCAACTTTCTGCAGTGCAATATTGTCCAAACAGTGTTTCAGAGGGTGTAATAACATAGTCTGTTCCAACTCTGCTTTAAGAGGTTTTTAAGTAATCAACAGACATTGAGACACCTGTGCAAATTGTTTCAACTTGCATTATTTCAACTGCTGTAGAACATATTGTCACAAACTCGAGACAGAGTCATACAAAGGTTTGGGGCAGCCACCTGTATAATTTGGTATCCTGGCTGCAAAGTTGCTTTCTTAAAATATACAGCACGGATGTGCATACAACCGAGTCCAAAACAAGACTGAGGGAATAGGGAAAAGGTGCAGGCTCTTAAAGGGGGAGACAGGAAATGAGATCGTAAGGATCGGGCTCATGTTCTTCAGCCTTTGGTTCGAGCCCAGACGTGACATCACAGGGGCCGTAGCTGGCAAGGTCTCCTTCCATTGGCTCGGTCCCGGAAGTGACGTCAAGAGAGCCAGGTGGAATCTCCCGTGAATGGTCTACGTGGAAGGGAGAAAAAGAGTCAGTGCACTCTGCCACATCCCGGCATGCCTCAGAAACTGCCTTTACTCAAGTCCTTTAGCTGACTCCCATGTGAACGTGTGTGACAATATGTAGGTTGTAACCTATTAGTTGTGCCCTGAAGAAGGCCTGTTTGTAATATTCTGAAATTTCCCTTTTTTTTTTTTTTGCTAACATAAACTTTAAATGTAAACCTCTGGCACTTTACTGCTTATGTTTTCACCATTTTCGGTCATTCATTAAATTTGAAGAAAAACTGAATTGTTTTAAAACTTTTGACTGGCAGTATATGTATATATACTGATATATATATAACGTGTGTGTGTTTTGATATAGTTTTTATATAAAATTACAAAAAGCATCACTTAATTAGCATTGGACCTGCCAGTGATGAGACAGGCATCCTTCCCTTGAGCATCGGAACCTGGGGCTACCAAACATCAATATGCAATGTAAAAAAAATTATTGTTTTTTGAGTTTACGGTTATTCCTCCCACAACCATAATTTTTGCATTCCTCTATGTGTTATTGCTACCCTGATGTTTTACGTATGTTAAGCACCCTACTGGCAGTTGAAAAGAGTTAGTTGATACTGATATCCTCTTTATTATCCACATATGTGGAACATGTCAAAGGTTAGCTTCTGTCATAAGTGTAAACACATTCAGCACAAGCACACACTTCAGAGCAATAGAAAAAGGATGTTAAATCTTGACAGTTTTGTTTAAACTTCAGCTAGATGTGTGTTCTGTGTTTTGTATACTGAATTAGATAGTGTTTTTATTGGGAGCTAAAATTGAGACATATTTTTATTGCCAAATAACTGCAATCTCTGTTTAGCCCTTATACGTTAAGATTTAAACACTAGGTCTTGTCAGATCACATGTTACTTGAGCTATATGGTAATTGTATGAATATGCAAAAATGTGTTCTTTGTAAGGCAGTTTTAAAATATTTGTAATAAAATGCTCTGTACACATAAAAGCTGATTGTTTTTTAAATACTTTTTCCTGTGCAAGTACAATTTGGCAACTTTTAACATTTTAAATTCCATTCCAGGCAAGGGATTTGCTTTTAAAAGAAAAGAGAAAATTCAATATGAATACAAAAAACTGCTCCAAAAGGAGAAGAGGAACAAATCCCAAAAAGAACCACAGTACATGGATATTTATCCAGAGCATCTGAAGCATTTGTATTTGGCAGAAGAGGAAAAAATGAAAGATGAACAGCAAAAAAGAAACCAGAAGAGAAGTAAACCTGTGGAGATCACATCAAATGACCAGACAACACCAAATGTCTCAGAGACACATTCCACATTTACGGATCTTATTAAAAGGTTGGTATGGTTCTTTCTCTTCCAATGAGTTCTTTAGCTTTTTTTAATGTCATTGTATTAAAAGAAACATGACAATTTACTGTATATACAGTAATTATACTTTATGTGTGTGTGTGTGTGTGTGTACACAAGTGAAATTCCTTTAGAACAAACTTTGTTTTAACAAATTCCTTATTTTAAATCATTTTTTTTTTGATTTTGGCTAATTACCTATAGAACTAAGGCTAGTAAAGCTCATTAAGGCTAATTCCAATTTGTCTGCAAAATTTATTACAACAAAGCCATTTTTCATAAAAAGGCAGAGAAAAACATGGCCCAAAAACTGTAATTCAGGAGTTCCGCTGAATAGCCAATTAGATCTCACTTTTATGTCACTTGGTTAAATGATAGTCATATTCTAGTAACAAAGTGGAGCTAGTGAAGGGTTAGTGCAGACAGAAGGCATTATGGGTGTGTCTAGGGCAGGATAAATGTCAGTCAAATTTAACATCAGCTGTACTTCTGGAGCTCTGGAATTTAACTGCAACTAGACTCTACTGCTTATTTCCTGGTTTCTTGAGGTATGGTTTGATTTTGCTTAGCAGATTGATCAAATTAAGGATTACATTTTGGCACCCCTTCAGCAAAAGTGCTGACTGCTGAGCTTTCCTCATATTTTTATGCTACTCAACCAGTTTTCAGTCTGTTTCATAAAGTCACCAAGATTGTACCCAGTGAGCACATGCACACCTTAATCTTTTTTGATTTGCACCCTCCCCCACCAATACAATACAATACAATTTATTTTTGTATAGCTCAAAATCACACAGGAAATGTCACAATGGGCTTTAACAGGCCCTGCCTCTTGACAGCCCCCCACCCTTGACTCTCTAAGAAGACAAGGAAAATCCCAAAAAAAACCTAGTAGGGAAAAATGGAAGAAACCTTGGGAAAGGCAGTTTAAAGAGAGACCCCTTTCCAGGTAGGTTTGGCGTGTAGTGGGTGTCAAAAGAAGGGGGTCAATACAATACAATACACAAAACAGAACAAATCCTCAATAAAAAATTAAAATTTTTTTAGAAGTACGGAGCAGAATTTAGCAGTAGATGATATCACATAATAAGATTTGGCTAATTTTAGACTCCTGGAGACCTCATCCATCAAGCTGCCTCACCCATTTGGCCATTCACCTGCATTGTTATCATTCTTTAATTTAATATTATTTATTGTACCAGTATGCTGCTGCTGAAGAATGTGAATTTCCCATTGGGATTATTAAAGTATCTATCTATCTATCTATCTATCTACCTATCTACCTATCTATCTATCTATCTATCTATCTATCTATCTATCTATCTATCTATCTATCTATCTATCTATCTATCTATCTATCTCACTCACTCACTGCTGAAACAGTGTTGGGCCAGCCAATCTGATGAAAGGACCCCTCTTTCTCACGATTCCTGCGATCCTCCATCAGGGATGACTTTACCTTAGGCAGGCAAAACAACTTGGCAGGTGGGCCGTGGCACCAAGTGCCACATTTGAGTACCGAGAAGAGAAACAGAATAGGTGAGGGTTAGTATCCAATTCTAACTATTATGTTACTTATGTTTTAGTGCTAATGACTAACAACAGAGATGCAGTATGTACAGTTAATCAGCAGCTCTAGTCAGGATATGCTAAACTGAAGTAGTGAGTCTTCAGCCGGGATTTAAAAGCTGAGACCGAAGGGGCATCTCTTATAGTAGCAGGTAGACCATTCCACAGTTTAGGGGCCCTGAAACTAAAAGCTCAACCTCCCATTGTTATTTTATTAGTCCTTGGAACCATAAGCAGACCAGCATCTTGAGATCTTAATGTGCGCTCTGGTTTGTGAGTCATGATAAGTTCAGACAAGTAAGCCGGACCTTGGCCATTTAATGCATTATATGTTATAAGAAGGATTTTGAAATCTGCCCTAAACTTAACCGGGAGCCAGTGTAAGGATTTAAGAACTGGAGTTATGTGTTCGTATTTTCTTGTTCTTGTAATTCTTGCAGCCGCATTTTGTATTAACTGGAGGCTGTATAAAGAACAGTTTGAACATCCAGTGAACACTGCATTGCAGTAGTCAATCCTACTAGAGATAAATGCACAAATTAATTTCTCAGAATCCTGTTTATTTAGAAAGCGTCTTAATTTCCTAACATTTTTAAGATGGAAGAAACATGTTTTGGACAACTTTGTAATATGTGCTTTAAATGACATGCTAGAGTCAAAGATAACTCCTAGATTGCGGGCTGATTCAGGAAAATTAATTGGGATTCCAACTGAGTTAAATGATGACAAACTATTGTTATGCTCAGCGTCATTCCCTCCAACAATTAACATCTCTGTTTTATCTGTATTTAAAGACAAGTAGTTCTCATTCATCCACTCCTTTAATTCGCTAACACAACTAATTAAAGACAACATCAGAGAAACTTCATCTGATTTAAATGAAAGGTATAACTGGGTGTCATCTTCATACGAGTGAAAATTAACATTATGTTTCCTAATGATAGATCCCAGTGGGAAGCATGTAAAGTGAAAACAGTAAATGTCCCAGTACTGAGTCCTGCGGGACACCATATTGAACTTCTGTGTATAATGATGGAGTACTGTCAGCACATTTCTGTACATATTGGAAACAATTTGATAAATAAGAACACCATACCCCCACCATAACTTATTGTCTACGGGGGATGAGTGAAAGCTTTAGATTCGTCAAAAATTTCGATCTCCAGTTTTCGATGAATGTCGACGTTTTAGGGTCCTCTGATACTGAAAGCATTGATTGTTTCTTGAGGACAGTCTAGAGCTAAAATGGCTTGACAGAGAAATACCAAACTCAAAACCTAAGCCTGTTATGAGATAATGATGTGCTGATTAGTTTTTGAGCCAAATTGTGCAAGAGAA
The DNA here is from genome assembly GCF_900747795.2 of Erpetoichthys calabaricus. Classification (NCBI taxonomy): domain Eukaryota; kingdom Metazoa; phylum Chordata; class Cladistia; order Polypteriformes; family Polypteridae; genus Erpetoichthys; species Erpetoichthys calabaricus. The sequence continues at coordinate 302,490,574 of NC_041394.2, read as the reverse complement.
AGAGGCACTCTAGAGCAATGTGCCATGGGTGTTTGACAGCTGGGCCGCGAGAGAACTGCTGGCAATGGAGACCCACTCAATGAAGGGCTACAGCAAAATGGCTGCCCCCTTCACTGAGGACAGTTTTCAGAACGCTAGGCAGGTGGGGCTTTGCAGCAGCACAGAGAGAGGAGAGATATGAGCACATGTTACAGGTAAAATTCTGTTACAACAAAATTTTTATTACAACAAAGTATTTTTATGGTCCCGACAGTTTCCCCGTATGACACGAGTCTATAGAAATCTCATTACTACAAAGTACATTCAGCAGATACTTTCATTACAAAGAAGTGACCTTGAAATGCCTGAATGAATTATCCACAGAGCAGTTAGTTCTGTGGTCGCAGCTCAGTTGTGCACAACAATACCCAAACAGAATCATTGTAAAAAAATTTCTTTCTTCAAACTTTCCACATATTGTTTTTTTTTTTTTTTTGCTGTTTTTGTTTTCTGTGGTTTTCAGTGATATCTGTTGCTTATTGCTTGTCAACATTTGAAAAATATTCATTGGAATTTAACTCATTGTCACCCTCCTATAGAAATGGCGGACATGAAAAAACGATAACAGTTCATATTAGAAAAAAAATCTTTACATTTTTGCAGCTCTCGATTGTGGCAAAAAGAAAAAAGTCATTGTTAGTGAATTCGGAATTTTGCCATCGACACTGTCAATTTTCTTGAAAGTCCGAGCAAAAAAGGAAGAAAAATCTTGGGTTGCAAATGTATGGGAACTGCTGCATTTGAAGACGCTGAAAAGCCGTTTTTATGTGGTTCAGTGATGCTTGTTCCAGAAACATTCCTATTAATGTGGCACTCATTCATGAAAATGTCAGGTTTATAAACTCTCTTGGGACCTCCCCCAAATTGACAACACGCCGAAGAACATCCCGAAGTGCAATCACCACATCTGTGAAAGACTGTTTATCCATTGCCGGGGCAACAGCAGGCTCACAGCTCTGCTGTAGCTCTTCACCAAAGCAAACAGAAAAGATCTCTGACGTGAGGAACATTGTAAATTCAGGGAACAGGATTACTTGGTTACTAACCTGGCCACAACCCTGCTTACAAACCCACCGCAAATCCCCCACCCCCCCACCGGTCCCTGGATAAATTTGCTTTTATAAAAGCGGTCTTTGGTGTCAAAAAGGTTGCTCTGGAGGAACTATCAAATACTGTAATTCTGCAATTAATACTGCAACTAACTAGAGTGCAAAGCCAGCTGATGCTCACATCCAAATTTTTTGTTTATTTTAAAGATTTTTGCACTTGAATGACTATTTAATTTTGTGCTTGCAAATTTATACATTCAACAATTCTTATTTATGAAGGTCGCCTACATTTCCTTAAACTTTTTATCATGATCTTCTTATGTAAAACTTTTCCATTGGGCAGCGTCATGTGAGGGACGTCATTTATGAAAGTTAAGGGACATACCATGCATTTTATACACAGAGGTTTGACATTTATGTAACTCAAGTGCCCAGGACCTCAAAGTCTAATAATACTGACTCTGAACTAGGAACAGTATTTGTATTAAAAAAAAGTTTGGCACTTCTCACTGCTGTTGATGCTAGCAAGAAGACTTCAACTGTATGCGCCAAATGACTGTGCTGTATTCGAGTTCCATTTAATAATGAAATTTCTTAGTACTAGTACTTTGTGTACGCGTGTGTATATATGTATAAAAATACACTGATCAGCCACAACATTAAAACCACTGACCAATGAAGTAAATAACATTATCTCGTTACAGTGATACAAGGGTGGGATATATTAGGTAGTGATTGAACATGCACTTCTTCAAGGTGATGTGTTGGAAGCAGAAAAAATGGACAAGCATAAGGATCTGAGCATCATTGACAAAGGCTAAATTGTGATGGCTAGACGACTGGGTCAGAGCATCTCTTATACAGCAAGTCTTGTAGTTTGTTCCTAGTATTTTAGTACATAGAAAATGTAGTCTAAGGAAGGACAACCAGTGAATTGGCATCAGGGTCAGGGGCACCCAAGAATAATTTATGCAAATGGGAGCAAAGGCTACCCTGCCTGGTCCTATCCCACAGAAGGACTACTGTAATACAAATTGCTGAAGAAAGTAGTGTTGGAACACAAAGTGCATTGCAGCTTGCTGCATATGAGGCTGCCTAGCCACAGTCTGGTCAGAGTGCCCATGCTGATTATCCACCTCTAAAGTCACCTACAGTTGGCACATTAGCATTACAATAGGAAGAAGGCAAATCAGCAGAGGAAGTTTGATGCTCTGTCAAGTTAAGTCGAGTCAGTTTTATTTCTATAGCACGTTTAAAAATGGTAAATTCCGAACAAAGTGCTTCACAATAATATCAGCTACTGTAAATAAATGCTAAATAACAAAATAAGATGTAGAAAACAATTAAAACTATAATAAGAACCAACAAAACGGTAAATCTGTCACTGATCAGTTTTCACCCGTCTCTTAAAACACTGTTAATTAGAAGAAGACCTAATGTACAGTGGTCACCCTTCATTTTACACTTCATCCTTGAAACAACTAAAAGCAATTTTTTAAGGGATCTCAGTGACCTTGAGGGGACATAACCCATAAGGAGGTCTGCGATAATTAGTTCCTTAAAAGCAAATAATGAAGTCTTAAAATCAATTCTTTATTTAACAGGTAGCCAATGAAGAGGAGGTAAGCCCATCGTAGTGTGTTTATACTTTTTGGTCAGTGTCGTGTAGTGGTTAATGCTTTGGACTTCAAACCCTGAGATTGTGGGTTCAAGTCCCACCACTGACACTGTGTGACCATGAGCAAGTCACTTGACCTGCCAGTACTCCAATTGGAATACCAAAAGAAATGTAACCAGTTGTATCATAAATCTTGTAAATCGCCTTGGATAAAGGTATCAGCTAAATAAATGAATGTAAATGGTCACAGAAAAAAGACAAGCTGCAGCATTTTTGACCATGTGGAGTCTAGATAGCAATGTCTAACTCATCCCGGTATAAAGTGCATTGCATCCATCCATCCATTGTCTCCCGCTTATCCGAGGTCGGGTCGCGGGGGCAGCAGCTTGAGCAGAGATGCCCAGACTTCCCTCTCCCCGGCCACTTCTTCTAGCTCTTCCGGGAGAATCCCAAGGCGTTCCCAGGCCAGTCGAGAGACACAGTCCCTCCAACGTGTCCTGGGTCTTCCCCGGGGCCTCCTCCCGGTTGGACGTGCCTGGAACACCTCACCAGGGAGGCGTCCAGGAGGCATCCTGATCAGATGCCCGAGCCACCTCATCTGACTCCTCTCGATGCGGAGGAGCAGCGGCTCTACTCTGAGCCCCTCCCGGATGACTGAGCTTCTCACCCTATCTTTAAGGGAAAGCCCAGACACCCTGCGGAGGAAACTCATTTCAGCCGCTTGTATTCGCGATCTCGTTCTTTCGGTCACTACCCATAGCTCATGACCATAGGTGAGGGTAGGAACATAGATTGACTGGTAAATTGAGAGCTTCGCCTTGCGGCTCAGCTCCTTTTTCACCACGACAGACCGATGCAACGCCCGCATTACTGCGGATGCCGCACCGATCCGCCTGTCGATCTCACGCTCCATTCTTCCCTCACTCGTGAACAAGACCCCGAGATACTTGAACTCCTCCACTTGGGGCAGGATCTCATTGCAGTCTGGTCAAAATAAAGCATGAACCACTTTTTCTATGTCCAAAGGAGAAATCAGATTCTACAGTTTTGAGATCATTCTTAACTGATAGAAAGAAGCACTAATAACATAATTAATTTGTCAGATTTTAAAGATGAGTCAAACACAACTCCAAGATTCTTCACAAAAGGTTTACAGGAAGAAGCAAGAGAACTGAAACAACTGCGTTCTACCATGGAATTCACAGCTTCAAAAGCAGTACCTTTGGTCTCGTCTTCATTTAACATGAGAAAATTGGATTCTAACCAGGCTTTGATATCTCTCAGGCAATCATATACTGGCTGAAGACTGTTATTGTTAACAGATTTCAAATGCCTATAAAACTGAATGTCATCCGCATAACAATATGAGAGACCATACTTCTTTATTATGGAGCTTAGAGGTAGCATATCAGGACAAAAAAGGAGAGAGCCCAAAATTGACCCCTGCGGTTCTCCATAACAGAGAGGTGCTATTCTTGATGTACCTTCACTCACCAGCACATTAAAAGTACTATTTGACATTTAAGAGTCAAACCACTGCACTTCTGTGCCCCTTACGCTGGCACAATATTTCAGACAGTCAGAGAGCACATTATGATCCACAGTATCAAAAGAAGCACTCTGATCTAAAAGAAGTAAAAATAAAAAGCTTTTGAAATTGGATAATAAAAACAAAATCTTGGTTACTGTGAAAAGAGCTTATTCTCTGGTGTGCAGTCGGTGAATCCCTGGCTGATAAACAATAAGAATATCATTGTCTTATATATAAATGTCTACGCATGGAAGTGTGTGCGTCTGCCAGTCTGGCCTGGAAGTGCAAGGCTACAGCATGAAGCTCATAGAGCTGGCAAGGCAGCTCCAAGTTAACAAGTCGGAAAAAGAAAGAAGTACAAGGCTACAGCACGGAGCTGAAAGAAAGCAAAGTGAAGCCACCGAGGAAAGACAAACGAGAGAGAAACTTCCTTAACCGCTGATAGACAACGGGGGTGAGCACGTCCGCAAAATGAAACTGCTGACTCTACATTTCAATTTTCTTTCTGACGATTTCAGTAGTTTCAAGGAGCACAGGCTTACACAGCTAGTCATTTATAAAGTCTTTCATTTCACTAAAACATCCTTCTCAAGTATTTTGGACAAAAATGAAAGCTTTGAAGTAAGTCTAAAATTACAGGAAGATTCTAGGTCAAGGCTAGGCTTCTTTAGTAATGTTCTATTACTGAATGTTTAAAACAGGATTGTACAGCACCAGATAGCAGAGACTAATTAACAGAATCTAATATACTGCCACTTATAACTGGAAAAACTTCATTAAGAAATCCAAATGGAATATAATCCAGTGAACAAGTAGCTGGTTTGAGGTGAGAGACTATTTGTATAAGATTAGAACATCAGAACAGATAGTACATCAGCAAAATGATCCAGTGTAGCATGTGCTGATAATGACATTTGGAAATGTTCCAGCCAAAAAAAAATTAAAATGTAGTTACTGGACAGTGAAGAAGCTTTACAATTATTAACAGGATTCAAATATTTGTTAATCATATTAAACAAAACTCTTGCCCTTGCTCCTAGCAATGATTTCTGCAAAATATTTATTTCTTACGTCCTTAATGACATTCTTCAAGAGATGCTCTTACAATGTCATAGGACACCTGCAATTTGTCCTATTTCCATTTACTTTCTGCTTTCTTACAAAATCTTTCACAGGACATGGGTATCATCATTAACACTAGAATTACCAGAGCCTACGAAAAAACTCGTAGATCCGTCCCACCTTAAATTGCTTCTTAAATCCTTTCGCACCTCTCCGCCATCGTCTTTTGTCATCTAAATGTACAAGCTGCAAGTAGCCGGCTATTCCATCCCCCCACTGACTTAGAAAGTGCACAAATTTCTCCCAGCTCATGCCTTGATTGATTATCTGGGAGTGAAGTGGAGTTTTAGAGTGGAAATAATAAATCGTTATTTGGAACACACGCATTTCATTTGTGTTCCGTTTCTACAGTAATCTGTGTAAACACATTTTTAAAACAGAAACTTTTTTCATATTCTAGTAGTAAATGACAAAATGTATGCATAAACTATATAATGTATGAAGCCTGAAGTCCAAATATCAAAGAAAACACTTTCACGAAAGGTACAAATATAAACGGGACAAGTGCTCTTTTGTTCAAAAATACAACTGCAGAAAAAAAAGCCGCCTTAGTGTGCGACATTGACACTTACTTGCAACGACTGCTGCTGTGGCGCAACAGTATCAGTTGCTGACTAACAATCAACAGGTCACGAGTTCGATCCTGCACGGCTCCCTTTTGAGAAATGAACTGCTCTTAATTTTACTATTTTAGAATAAAAAGATACATTTGATTTCAGTCTGTAACAGCCGGTGTAATTTATGATATTTGTAAAGGTTAGCTTTGTTTTTGTTTTTTTTATTCACTTTTCATTCTTCCTACCCCATTTGACATTGCTGTTATCACATAATGACGCGATATAGCTCTGCAGTGAATCACGATACATACGACCGTGTGTTTTTTTTCCCCCAATCTTGCCAGTCCCCACATGTTGCTGTATGCTGTTTCTTTTGTACTTCAGGACATGCAGAGGAAAGCATAGTAAAGAGTATTAACTTCAGCACTATATGCAATCATCAGACACTCCCCATCTGACACTGCTGTTTTCACATAAAGAAGCGCTATATCTCACCCAAGGAGCACCCTTCCTACATTTACGACGTGTACTTGTTGCAGTGTACACACCTCTCTGTGCTATGGTTTCTATTACACTGAGCAAGCACCTGTAATTCGCAGCTCTATTCATTATCTCAAAACACCACACAGGTTCACAGTAATTCCCAGTTATGTCCACCACTCACACCCACGCCCACAACCATACAGAACTGTTTCCACATCAGAGAATTTCCAGTTCCAGCATAAATTCACAAATGATCTGCCGCTGTTCGTTTTCAAATAATATTGCATTAGTGCGATGATGTTTTCACATATATTGTCTTTCTTTCAGGTGTGTAATAGAAACCACAGCATAGAGAGAAGTGAATACATTGTAACAGGTACACACGTTGTAAATGTAAGAAAGACGATCCTTGCGTGTGTGTGAACTGTTAACATTTGAATCTGATGATTGCATATAGCGCTGTCTTATTCAGTGCGCGCAAGAGCATGCAGTTCCAGTTGCTGTGTGCTACAACATGCTGGTGGTGATCAACGCCCATTTTAAAAAAAGAAAGAGACAAATATATGTGACGTTTTGAAGAAATCATTTTATGACGACGCGAATAGTACCAATCAGAAAACATAATCGCACTAGTACAATATTATTTGAAAACGAACAGCATCAGATTGGGTGTGAATTTATACTGTGGTGCTGTTAGAGTCAGATCAGAAGCTGAATAAGCTCCTGTTCTGACTCTAAGTAAAAGTGTATGAATTAATCAACAGAAATAACCGCAATCGACATTTTAAACTTAACGATTTACAGTGCATACCAATTTATAAATATTATGTCCGTTTGAGGTTACAAAGAAAAAAAAAACACTTCCTCCCCAGCAGGGAATCGAACTCGGGTCTGTAATGCACGGCAAGGCTGCTGTAGCGCTAAGTCAGCAAATCTTATTGCTACACCACGGAAGGTGTTGTAGCATTGTTGAATCTTTTGTGAAAGTGTTTATTTGATGTTTGGACATCAGGCTTCACAAATGCTATAGTTTATGCCACATTTTGTAACATTTATTACTAAAATATGAAAAAGTTTCTGTTTTAACAATGTGTTTACACAGATTACTGTAGAAACTGAACACGCATGAAATGCGTGTGTTCCAAATAACGATCTATTATTTCCACTCTAAAACTCTAGCAGTTCAGTCACTCCCAGATAATCAAACAAGGCATGAGCTGGGAAAACTTAGTGAACGTTCTGCGACGGTGGGGGATGGAATAGCCGGCTGCTTGCTGGCTCGTCTTAATCGGCTCATTTAGAAGACAAAAGAGAGGTGAGAACGGTTTTAAGGTGGGCCGGATCTACGAGTTTTTTCGTAGACTCTGGTAATTCTAGTGTTAAACCAAAGTGAGGAATGTGAAACGGAACATTTTACTTCTAAGGGAGCAAATGTATTTAAACTGTGGTACACGGAGAATTAAAATGTGTAACAACATCATTATATGGTTTTACAGTAGATATGCAAAAAGCACAGAAGTGAATGGCATTGGCACTGTTTATCTTACGTCTCAGAACTGTTGCCACATTAGGTACAGTTGTTTGACTTAGTATGATTGAGTTTAAGCAATATTTAAATGATCAGAAATTAACACATTAAGAATTTTAAATTCACTCAAAAAACCATAAGATAAAACCAGATCAAGAGTATACCGACCATTATGGGTTTAACCTGTGACTGACTGACAGTTAATTTAACAGAATCGGTACGATTAAGAAATTCCCTTCATAAAGACTTATTGAGACAAACATGAATTTTTAAATCTTTAAGAATAAAATTTTTATCCCATGTTGTTAGAACAGTTCCTTAAAGATCAGAGAACTCCTCTATAAAGTCTATACACCAGAGCACAGAGAAATGGTTTAGAATTTAAAAGTTCCATTGTCATTAACTTCAGTTTGCAGGTACTACTGTGTACTTGGTTGTAGTGCTGGGCGGTATGACCAAAATTCTATATCACGGCATTTTTCAAAATTATACCGGTTTCGCGATATTCAACGGTATTTTTTTCCATGCATGAGTGGATGTTAACCACATTTTCCACTGCAATTACTGCATTAGACTGGCTAAGAATAACCTATTCCACCGTCATAATAATTGTACATTGTACAAAAAAAAAAAAAAACATTTTAATGTGCACACAAGTATTAATACAGGTTTGCAAGGCGTCCTAAAGTAATAGTTTTCAAGGGGGTGGCACTAATGAAGAGAAGGAATCACATTGCATGACAGATGCAGTCAAAATATACAGCCTTTTTATTGAACAAATTTTGCAAACAACTTAAACTAAAATTTTTAAAACATATTTTCAACCATCCAAAGAGGCATTTAGACTTAGTAAAATATCCAGAGGTGCTTGTCAAAAGTTTATTGCACTGAACATGTCTTAGAAAAGGAATAAATAGTAAATATTTTTTGTAAACCAACTATACTTTCTGTTAATGTTAACAATCTCTGTCCACTGACACGTTAAAGTGACTTTTTAAACAACTTTACCATCATTAAACTGCATAATATTTAAACTAATAAATAATAACAATAAAATAAATAATAGTGCAACTTCCAGTAATAATACTATTACCCTAGGTTCTTGTCTATAAGCCGGACTCATGTATAAGCCGGAGACCAAAAATCATACGAATTTTTAAAATAAAATCGTATCATAGATAAGCCGAACGTACTATAACCTATAACTAATAGAAGGGAGGGAGGTCAGTGGTCTCACTCGCACCCATTTAATTTCTTTAAGGGGGGAGAAAGTGTGAGATATTGGCGTCTCTCTCACTCCCCGCATGGCGCGGTTGGAGCGGCCGGAGCACGTTCTTTCTGCTCTGGGCGTCGCCGGGTCAACACGCGCGCGTTGCGGTCATTTAAATTGTGATTTTATATGTAAGCATATTTAAATATATATCGCAGATTTTTTGCTGGTTCGCGGATTTCTGCGGACAATGGGTCTTTTAATTTCTGGTACATGCTTCCTCAGTTGGTTTGCCCAGTTGATTTCATACAAGGGACGCTATTGGCAGATGGCTGTGAAGCTAGATTGCTTACTTTTCTCTCTCTCTTGCACTGACTATCTGTGATCCTGACGTATGGGGATTGAGCAGGGGGGCTGTTCGCACACCTAGACGATACGGACGCTCGCCTTAAAATGCTGAAAGATTATCTTCACGTTGCTATCTTTTGTAAAGCTGATTCCTGAAACGACATGCTGCACAGTGCTTCGCATACTTAAAAGCACGAAGGGCACGTATTGATTTTTTTTCTCTCTCTCTCTCTCTCTCCCCCCCCCCCCTGCTCCTGACGGAGGGGGTGTGAGCTGCCGCCTTCAACAGCTTTGTGCCGCGGTGCTTCGCATACTTAAAAGCCAAACAGCACCATTGATTTGTTTGCTAGAGATTGTTTTCTCTATCTATGTGACATTCTGTGCTCCTGACACACACTCCTTTGAAGAGGAAGATATGTTTGCATTCTTTTAATTGTGAGACAGAACTGTCATCTCTGTCTTGTCATGGAGCACAGTTTAAACTTTTGAAAAAGAAACAAATGTTTGTTTGCAGTGTTTGAATAACGTTCCTGTCTCTCTAAAACCTCCTGTGTTTCTGCGCAAATCTGTGACCCAAGCATGACAATATAAAAATAACCATATAAACATATGGTTTCTACTTCGCGGATTTTCTTATTTCGCAGGTGGCTCTGGAACGCAACCCCCGCGATGGAGGAGGGATTACTGTATAAGCCGGACTTATGTATAAGCTGATATTCTATTTTTTCATTTTCACAACTTTTTTCCTTAGATAAGCCGCGGCTTATAGACAAGAACTTAGGGTACTTCAAAACTTCAAGCCCAGGTGCATTACACAGTATTCACCAAATAAAATAAAACAAGTGCATCTTGGTGATGACATCTTTACCAACTGAACCATCATTTAGGCAAATTGCATTAATATGGACCTTGCTTCAAGCTAAGCTATATACATAAATAATAAAACTGCAACTTGCACTTATAATGATATTTGTGGTATAGCCCAACGGAATCGCATTAGGGCCACGGTGAAGGAGAAAAAATATGGACACAGGGAAGAAAAAAAAAACTATCGAGAATAAAGTCGACATGTTGACTTTATTCTCGACATTTCCACTTTATTCTCAGACTTTATTCTCAACATTTCCACTTTATTCTCATAGTTTATTTTATAATTAAAGTAGAATATCGTAAACTAAACTTCATCCTAAAATCAATGTTTAATTTACTAGATTTTCTCAAACCCCGTCATAAGTTAATGTAGCACATTAAATGCTTTGTGTTGTGTTCCCCGACCCAGTTGTTAATCACTACGTGCTTCTTAAACTGACTTCCTCCGCACTAAGTGGAGGCGCCGGCAGCGATCACCACACAGAATCCATTCAAGTCATGATATTCCTGCTCTCTGAAAATTTAGAATGCTAAGATATATACTTGATATCATTTTCAGGATGAAAATGTTCAACTTTATTGTCAGCTTCAGTTTCGGAATGTTCTCTGTCCATTTTCACCGCGCAATACCTACACTACCGCATGTACTCCGTTGCATGCCTATTTAGTGGTGTAGCAGTGAAAAAGAGCCCCCGTGCAACACCTCCACTAACACATGTACTCTGTTGTATGTGTTTAGTGGTGTAGCAGTGAAAAAGGTCCCCCCTTGAACAGTTTCCTGCTGTGCCACATTCCGAACGTCGTTTAGGCAATTTAAACCAGTGTTGTGGTATAAGAAAAATCTATATCATAAAAATAAAAAATGGTTTTCGGTATGAACTGGTATACCGCCCAGCACTACTTGGTTGCATTTGCTCAAAGCCATTACTACCCTGGAGTGGTCTTCTGAACAGCCTGTTCTGCCCTCCTCAGTGGCTACAGATTACTGTGATATACACCTAAATGGCGAAAGTGTATTACAGGCAGCACGGATTGATTTTTTTTTTCCTTTGGAAACCAACAACTTCACCACGGTGAAACATTGGTGGAACTGGCAAAGCAACAGATGGCAGGATAAACCTTTTCTTGCATTCAGTGTGAGAATTTAATATTTTAGATCTAATTTCCAGCAAAATTAGTCCAATAGTTTGTATTTTGCAAAATAAGCACAGTACACAAACCCCAACAACAAAGACAGGTGGCAAGCCACACACACCTGTGCCATCCGGGCAGTGTTCTGCGGGGAAACTTTGGCTCCTGGCATTTGCGTGGATGTTAACTTTGACATGTTCCATCTACCTAAAGATTGTTGCAGACCCATATACACGCCTTCTTGGTAATGTCACTGCCATCAAGGAACTTCAGGCAGGATAATACACCCTGTCACACTGCATTGGTTTGAGGTACATGACAAAGAGTTCAAGGTGTTGACTCAATCTGATCGAACGTCCTTAAGGAGTGCTGGAAAAATAAGTCAGATTAATAGTGACCCCCAACTCAAAACTTACAGGATGTTAAGGATCTGCTGCTAAAGTCTGTGTACCAGATACCACAGGACACCTTCAGAGGTCTTGTGGAGTCCATGCCTCAATGGGTCAGAGCTGTTTTGGTGGCAAGGGGACTTACATACTATGCAGGTGGTTTTAATGTTGTGGCTGATTGGTGTATATCTATAGTATATATAAAGTGCGTGTACGGGAGAAAAACAAAAGCTTTCACCAAACTTACCCTTAACACAATGTTCTTGGAATTTTTACCTCCTTGACTTTAGAAACCTATAGAAGACTATACAACCTTTAAAAACCTTTCAACTTCGAAGTCTGAGTCAATTGCAAATTGATTATTTTGTGGTTTCTTGACATCTTTGTGAGTTCTTGATGGTGCCCATGGTTTTTAGTTTAAAATGAGAATGACTTGGTTGTTTTACTTTTCATTATGTAAACTTTGAAGAGTATTTTTGCATGTATATTTTTAAGAATATAAGAAGATTTTAACTGTTTTCGGTAAGCAAACCTGTCTTATTTCATTCAACCTTAGTTTTTCACTTTTTTTTTTGGAACAAGTTGGAAAGTTAGTGAGAAATAGTATGTTTTTAGTTTTTACAGAATGTTAGGGACCTAGGTTTGATTTCTCCTTTTAGCTATTTGTGTGAATGTTGCCCGTTTTTCCACTACCTAGTGCCTCACCCAGGAATTCCCAAGAATTAGATGAATTGGAAGCTTTAGCTTAATAAGTTGAGTAACATGCACAGGTGTGCTTTAACTATGAACTGCTCTTACAATGACTTGCTTTCTGTCTTCCTTACTCTGCTTCAATGATACAGTAGATCTCATTAAGCCAGAATTTTAGGTGAAATCGTAAAATGGGTAATTGGGTGAATGTTTTGTGGTTTAGTTTTTAAATAAATACAGATTCCTTTTATTTTACACAGTTTTCTCTAAAAAAGTGAGACTGTTTACTTATCTAATGCTGTAATTGTAATCAAACCAATTAAATACTTTCAGTTTTCAACAAAAGCTCTTTACATACAAGTAATGCAATATTCTAAGATATAAATACACAAAAAAGTTAAGTACACCCCATGTCTGGTGGTGGAACTGGCAAAGCAACAGATGGCAGGATAAACCTTTTCTTGCATTCAGTGTGAGAATTTAATATTTTAGATCTAATTTCCAGCAAAATTAGTCCAATAGTTTGTATTTTGCAAAATAAGCACAGTACACAAACCCCAACAATAAAGACGGGTGGCAAGCCACACACACCTGTGCCAAAAGACATGTTTGTCTTTTTTTGATTTCAACAAGGCTGCTAGATGAAGGCGATCAAACTTGGAAAATGGCATGAAAGTATCACATTTTGCACTTGGTTGAACTATGTTAATCAATAGAAATACAATTCCTTTGTATGTGCATATATAAAATTAAAAAAAGTTCTGGTCTGGAGCTTTGCTGTTAAATTGTATCAGAAATATTTTGTTATTATGTAATGATTGTGTGTGTGTATGTATGTATGTGTGTGTGTGTGTGTATATATATATATATATATATATATATATATATATATATATATATGGTTGAAATAGTTTACTGTCAAATAATGCAAAGAGTACGCAACACGTGTTTCGCCCTAATTCTGGGCTCATCAGGCGTACACACTCACTGCACCCCCCTCTCGGGGAATTGAACCTCGGACATCAGCGCCAGAGGGCCGGACAAAATTATTGGCACCTTTTCAAAATTGTGGGTAAATCGTTTTATTTCAAGTATATGATGCTCATTTGATCTCACCTGTGGTAAGAAACAGGTGCTGGCAATATAGCAATCACACCTGAAGCCAGTTAAAATGGAGAAAGGTTGACTCAACCTTTCTGTTGTGTGTCTGAGTGTGCCACACTAATCATGGAGAGGAGAAAGAAGACAAAAATTGTGGAAAAATATCAACAATCTCAGGGCTACAAGTTCATCTCTAGAGATCTTCATGTTCCTTTGTTCACAGTGCGCAACATCATCAAGAAGTTCACAACACATGGCACTGTAGCTAATCTCCCTGGACGTGGATGGAAGAGAAAAATTGATAAAAGACTGCATCGAAGGGTAGCCCGAATGGTGGATAAACAGCCCCAACCAACTTCAAAACATATTCAAGCTGTTCTGCAGACTCAGGGTGCAACAGTGTCAGCTCGAACTATCCGTCGACATCTAAACGAAATGAAACGCTATGACAGGAGAGCCAGGAGGACCCCACTGCTGACACAGAAACATAAAAAAGCCAGACTGGAGTTTGCCAAAACGTACTTGAGGAAGACAAAATCCTTCTGGTTGAATGTCTTGTGGACTGATGAGACCAAGGTAGAGCTTTTTGGTAAAGCTCATCATTCTACTGTTTACAGAAAACGGAATGAGGCCTACGAAGAAAAGAACACAGTACCTACAGTCAAACATGGTGGAGGTACTAAGATGTTTTGGGGATGTTTTGCTGCCTCTGGCACTGTATGCCTTGACTGTGTGCAAGGCATCGTGAAATCTGAAGACTACCAATAGATATTGGGGCGCAATGTAGGGCCCAGTGTCAGAAAGCTAGGAATGCATCAGAGGTCATGGGTGTTCCAGCAGGACAATGACCCCAAACATACCTCTAAAAGCACCCAGAAATGGTTGAAGACAAAGCGCTGGAGAGTTCTGAAGTAGCCAGCAATGAGTCAGGATCTAAATCCGATTGAACACTTATGGAGAGATCTCAAAATTGCTGTTGGGAGAAGGCGCCCTTCAAATCTGAGAGACCTTGAGCAGTTTGCAAAAGAAGAGTGGTCGGAAATTCCAGTTTAGAGGTGTAGTAAGCTTGTTGATGGTTATATGAAGCGCTTGATTTCAGTTATTTTTTCCAAAGGGCTTGCAACCAAATATTAAGTTGAGGGAGCCAATAATTTTGTCCAGCCCAGTTTTTGAGTTTTGTGTGAAATTATGTCAGATTTGGCTTTTTTTCTGTTTTTTTGTGTTGTTCCAATGCACATAAAGGAAATAAACATGTATACCAAAACATTTGTAATTGCAACAATTTTCTGGGAGAAATGGTGCATTTTCTGGGACAATTCCAGAGGTGCCAATAATTTCGGCCATGACTGTATATAAAAGGGATCGCTAAAAAATAAAAGCTCCAATTAACTTCCCAAACTGCAGTAATTATAGACCCATGTTTCTCAGCTATAGAAACAACACCACATTACTTACTTATCCACTAAGTGTCAACATAGCAATGAAAAATTGAAATTAGCAAAAGAAATACAACTATAAATGTAAAATGAACCATACTGGCATAAAATCACAATCAGTATTTCTCCATTTTAATTTCATTCTCAATATATACCGAAGTAAAAGTGGCTTTTCTGAGATGTAAACCATAACTCTAACTCTGTGTTTGTCATACACTACCACAAAGCAACTATTTCAGAATGGCACAAGCTGTAGTTTTGCTCTAAAGACTTTAGAAAATAAAAGGATATTAAGAACCTTGGTGTGCTACTTCTCTTATGAATATGGCTAAGTCATTGTAGATCAGCCTGGTTCCCTTAGCATCACAGGAATTGACAGACAGTTTCTGTTTAATGAATTGCAGCCTGTGAGCAAAACTCTGCTAGGGTAGAGAAAAAAAATCTAGAAAAGCTCATACTAGGAGGCTACAGAGACAGATTTTTTTCAAAATGGTAAAAAATAATATGTATCTTTTTTTTTTTTTCAAAAAAGAAGCACAGTTAAGGTTTTTTGATAGTGTTGAAGGACAGCTTACAGAAAGTACGGCTAAAATGTCAATGAAAATAAGACTGTTAAATGAGAATTAAGCCAGTTGAAGCAAATCAAATTTTACAAGAATCTTAGAGCTTGGGTGAGTGCTAATACAGTGTGTTAGTTAGGTAGATATTATGCAGTAGATTGTTTAGAAGCTCTCAAGATCTAATGAGGCTGCTTCTAGCCAGAATTAGGTGTAAACAACACTGTTGTAACATAGGTTTTTTTTTTTTTTCTCCATCTGACAACTTTTATCACTAAGTGTACTTAGGAAGATGTGAGGCCATCTGTCAAAAAGCTGTATTTGAACCATAAATTTACTGAAACTTGTAATAATACAATAAACAAAAATACTCCAGCAAATATACCACAGAATGTCTCAAAAGGAAGAAATGGAGAGTTATGGATTGATCAAAGCTCAGATCTTAACAACTTAGAAAATGCTCGGTGAAAGGGGGACTTGAAACAGGGACTACATGAAAGTAAAAACTCAAGCATAACACAATTAAGGGACACTAAAAAATTACAAAAAGTTATTTCTGCCAAAGTAAACCTAGACATTTATTTTATTTTTGTAAATTAAAGGACTGGAAATAATTTTCATTGTGACCTCTTAAGTAAAACAATCTTTATTGTGTTGAGATTAAGTTAAAATATCCATACACAAATGCATAATGAAAACCACACACCTTTCCACTGGGTGCATATTTCTTTCCTATGTAAAAAATATTTTTGTGCAGTAACTTAGCATGTATTATTGTGGTAGTACTGGTACTGTGTGGTGCAGTTCAACTTCATCTACAAAGCAATTAAGTTACAAGCTGAAATAAATTACAAACATGTTTTCTTCTTTTTTCTTTTAGCCCATACAAAAGACAAAAGAAATTTCAAAACCAGTCATCCTATCAAAAAACTCAAGAGGAGTATAAAAGGATTCAGGAAGAACGCAATAAAAAAAGACAGGTAAAGACAAATGATTAATCTACAAATTGTTAGTGAAAAAGTAAAACAATGATCAGATCTTTTTGTAGGATGTTGAATGCATTTATCAATTGACTGACAAATGGCTTTAAAATTAAATATGAAATTTGCTCTGTCATTGTCTGAGTAGGGTCAGTAAAGTTTGAAACCTAAGTCATCTTTTCTTTATCTTTTTTTTCCTTGTCTCATCTCTTTAGCTAATGTGCCATCTAGGGGTGAAAAAAAAAACTAATTTCTCAGATGCATCATGGTTCTCTCAAATGGTTCTACATCAATTTGAAAAATATAATCATATTTTATATGTTCTTTTGGATGATTTGTAAAACATGCATACTAAAAAACATTTCAGATAAACTTTACAATGTGAACATGGTAAATAGAACAAGTAATATAGTGCATCATCAGATCTATAGACAATAACAAGGGGTATGTATTTTTATTTACATTAAATTGTGACCTGAAAATGCACTTCAGTCTCACATAAAGCAGAAGCTCTGTTTTAGTCTTCATCAGCAAAAAGGGAAGCCAACTGTTTCAAGAAACTTTAATTAATAAAAGTTGAATATTTGGAAAAAATGACTAGCTCAGTGTGAGTATTAGGGCTCGTTTATACTTCGTGCTTAGAACGTGTATGCGCACACATCATGGATGCAATGTGTTCCCAGCGTTCATTTGATGCGTCCCCTGAGCAAGTCCTCAGAAATTAACACAACACGTGCGCGAGTTGCAGTACCAGGGTGTGTAGTATGATAAAAGTCGGAACGTGACGTCAGAGTCTCTGTTCACTATCTACATATCACAGAAAGCCTCTGTGTGGATCCTACGGGATCGATGTGCGCAGTTCGATATTTGATGAATGGTTCGATGTGGTGAAGCAAAATGCCAACATACAGATGCATTCGTGGTGCTTTTATATTCAAGCGTCGCATATTCCCGATCATAATGACACGATACATTTTGAAAGTCTCACATACCATCTTCTGTGCCGTCTTTTTTTTTTTTTTCTGGGGCTTCCTCCTGACCTCACAGCAGCGGCAAACAGCAATAGATCACCACACAGAACACATTAAATGTATGATACTCCAACTCTCTGCACAATTAGAAGAACTATCATAAAAAAAAAACAAAATCGGATTATTTATTTTTCATGTGGCATACTTCCGCTGAGCTGAACCTGCCAAAATATTAGTAAAATAGTATTAATGTATAACCAATGCACATCACATACTTTAAATCAAATCAAAAAAACTACGATTTTTATTTTCTCATTGAGAAAAGCTTGTCCAGCTGCGTCATTTATTATTCTTCAGGTAATGCCTGACCAAGGAGCATTCTTCTACATTACAGTATGATCAGAATGGTCATTGGGTTTTATGGCGGTTGACAGACCAACATGAATGCTGCGTTACAGCCACCTACTGAGCTGGATTGCTGAGAAGCAAAAAAAAACTTCTCAAATAATGTTAAAGGAGTAGGTCTGTTTTATAAACAAATGAATTTATATAACAGTGTCAGTCAGTGCACACATTTACTCTGGTTGGTTCATTGGTTTACACCCTCATGATCTACATGAAATAAAAGTCTATTTTGATACATTCTGGTGGTTCTTGTACTCTTTGGGTTGAGCCACCACCCTTTAAATTTTTGTTTATATAACAACTGTCCAGTCTTGTTGAATACCGGTCATCTGAACTCTTAGTCATCCTTCATTACATTTTGTGTATTATATTTTTTATCTATGTTCTTCACTTGACCTTTATCTAGTTTCCTGATATGTCTGAACAGGTTTCTGACATGCATTAACCCTTTATACCAATTCTTTAAGATGAATGCTATATTACCCTAAAATTATTCTTCCACAGTTACACACATGCATGTAAACTCTACTTGATGTGCTCTGCATTGTGTAATTATGTTTACAGTGTTAAATTTCATAAAGTAACTGTATCATGAATACATTTTTAGAAACATACCACAAGTTGAATCCTGTATACTTACTTTGTATTCTGAATATGTAGCACTGGAGATTGTATTTCAATACAGCCCAACCTTGTATACAAATGCATGCAAATGAAACACATACATGCATACTAATTAACACAGGTTATTCTACATGTGACAGTAATGTCTTTATAAACCCTTAACTAACAGTCGATCAGAACAAGCTTAGCACCCAACTCATATGAGAGCCTCCTTTTAGTCATTGGATAGCAGCTGGCCACATAAAAATAAATAAATAGTTGTAATAATCAGACCATGTAAAGAGGTGGTGTAAATGAAGTGCCCTGTATGAGTCTGACACATGTAATTGAAAATCATTGCCCCCGATCTTGTAGCGTGGTGGGTCTCCTTTCAGTGTATTTTCTCTTTGGATGTTATGCAGACACTGGAGATACATCAGTGTATACAGTGGTGTGAAAAACTATTTGCCCCCTTCCTGATTTCTTATTCTTTTGCATGTTTGTCACACAAAATGTTTCTGATCATCAAACACATTTAACCATTAGTCAAATATAACACAAGTAAACACAAAATGCAGTTTGTAAATGGTGGTTTTTATTATTTAGGGAGAAAAAAAAATCCAAACCTACATGGCCCTGTGTGAAAAAGTAATTGCCCCCTGAACCTAATAACTGGTTGGGCCACCCTTAGCAGCAATAACTGCAATCAAGCGTTTGCGATAACTTGCAATGAGTCTTTTACAGCGCTCTGGAGGAATTTTGGCCCACTCATCTTTGCAAAATTGTTGTAATTCAGCTTTATTTGAGGGTTTTCTAGCATGAACCGCCTTTTTAAGGTCATGCCATAGCATCTCAGTTGGATTCAGGTCAGGACTTTGACTAGGCCACTCCAAAGTCTTCATTTTGTTTTTCTTCAGCCATTCAGAGGTGGATTTGCTGGTGTGTTTTGGGTCATTGTCCTGTTGCAGCACCCAAGATCGCTTCAGCTTGAGTTGACGAACAGATGGCCGGACATTCTCCTTCAGGATTTTTTGGTAGACAGTAGAATTCATGGTTCCATCTATCACAGCAAGCCTTCCAGGTCCTGAAGCAGCAAAACAACCCCAGACCATCACACTACCACCACTATATTTTACTGTTGGTATGATGTTCTTTTTCTGAAATGCTGTGTTCCTTTTACGCCAGATGTAACGGGACATTTGCCTTCCAAAAAGTTCAACTTTTGACTCCTCAGTCCACAAGGTATTTTCCCAAAAGTCTTGGCAATCATTGAGATGTTTCTTAGCAAAATTGAGACGAGCCCTAATGTTCTTTTTGCTTAACAGTGGTTTGCGTCTTGGAAATCTGCCATGCAAGCCGTTTTTGCCCAGTCTCTTTCTTATGATGGAGTCGTGAACACTGACCTTAATTGAGGCAAGTGAGGCCTGCAGTTCTTTAGACGTTGTCCTGGGGTCTTTTGTGACCTCTCGGATGAGTCGTCTCTGAGCTCTTGGGATAATTTTGCTCGGCCGGCCACTCCTGGGAAGGTTCACCACTGTTCCGTGTTTTTGCCATTTGTGGATAATGGCTCTCACTGTGGTTCGCTGGAGTCCCAAAGCTTTAGAAATGGCTTTATAACCTTTACTAGACTGATAGATCTCAATTACTTCTGTTCTCATTTGTTCCTGAATTTCTTTGGATCTTGGCATGATGTCTAGCTTTTGAGGTGCTTTTGGTCTACTTCTCTGTGTCAGGCAGCTCCTATTTAAGTGATTTCTTGATTGAAACAGGTGTGGCAGTAATCAGGCCTGGGGTGTGGCTACGGAAATTGAACTCAGGTGTGATACACCACAGTTAGGTTATTTTTTAACAAGGGGGCAATTACTTTTTCACACAGGGCCATGTAGGTTTGGATTTTTTTCTTCCCTAAATAATAAACACCATCATTTAAAAACTGCATTTTGTGTTTACTTGTGTTATATTTGACTAATGGTTAAATGTGTTTGATGATCAGAAACATTTTGTGTGACAAACATGCAAAAGAATAAGAAATCAGGAAGGGGGCAAATAGTTTTTCACACCACTGTATTCTGACTAAATTGTACAAGGATAGAATGCAGATAGAAAGTGTAGGTAACCCTAGGTATAAAAATGTGACCAAAGTGTTTATTTCTTTGATTAACCAAAGTGTTCAAAATCAGTGAGAAACGTGTAGTAAAATCCAGGGGCTACTTTTGAGATATTTTAAGTGATTTAGGACATGCTAAAGTTTATTTTAAATTAAAAAAAAATGCTACTACACAGGCACACATTACTTTTTCTTGTCGAATCTGTATATTGCTAGAAATTTGCTAAAAACATTATATTTCCTGTCAGTCAGCAATAATGTTTGATATTGTATTGCGTTATTAAAAAAGTAATGGTAGGATTTATTGCAATTGTGCATCATACAGACCAATCTCATTTCTGAATAACGATGTTAAGATACTCTGCAAAGTTCTAGCTAGAAAGATTACGAAAGTGCTTCCTTCAGTAATATTACAAGACCAAACTGGATTTATTAAACATAGATACTTAACTTCCAGTCTTTGATATCTGTTTAATGTAATATATTCATCCACAAAGTCTAACACCCCAGAGATCTTATTATCGTTGGGTGTAGAAAAAGGCATTTGATATGGTTGAATGAGGACTACCTATTCCCTTCATTGCACAAACTAGGGTTTGGCCCGAAAATATGTGCACGGATCAAACTACTGTATACTAGTCCAGAAATTTCAGTTTGTATTAACAAGATTGTTTCAGACTATTTCAAACGTGGTACTAGACAAGGATGCCCCCCGTCACCACTGCTCTTTCGAATCGCCATTAGCAGTTCACTTTTGAAATGCTTCTGAGATAATGGGGATTAGCAACGAAGGACTTGGAACAGCAAATATTACTATATGTAGATGATGTGGTACTGTATATATCAGATCCACAAAGTACTGTGCCTGCAAGTCCTAACAGCACTAGCAGAATTTCAAAAGATATCTAGACTCAAAGTTAATTTTAATAAAAATGTGCTCTTTCCAGCGAACTCTCTAGCACTTAATATTAGATTGGACACCTTCCCTTTTATCATCGCAGACCAGTTTAAATACCCAGGGTTAACATCATAAGTAATCACATATCACAAGTAAACACAAAGCGCTTTTTCAACAGAATTTTGCTGTCTGCATGGAAAAACTTAAGCAAGACTTGCATAGATGGTCTACCCTCCATTTCACTTTAGCAGGGAGAATTAACAGTCAAGTTGAGTATCCTTCCTAAGCTCCTTTTCCTTTTTCAAAGCATCCCCATATACATTAACAAATCATTTTTTAAGAAATTAGATTCAATCATAACCTAATTTATTTGAAATTCAAAACATCCACACATCCAAATGGTGACTCTACAAAGACCTAAGGAAGAAGGTGGCATAGCTCTACCTAACTTTCAGTTTTATAACTGGGCGGCAAATATACAAGCAGTAAAAACCTGGACATTGACACAAATAGATGAACACAGACAGGCTTGGTCCACAATAGAAATTAAATCCTACAGTACTCCTTTATAGTCCTTTGTGCACCAGTAAATACAAGTTATCGTCAATGTACTGACAACCCAATTGTGCTTCATTCACTCATAATATGGAACCAATGTAGGAAGTACTTCAAGATAGAGAAGCTTTTATATGTAGCACCTCTGCGTGATAACCACCTTTTTCCACCCTTTCAAAATTACACCGTTTTTAATGTTTGAAAAACGTACAAGATTAAATAACTTAGAGATCTGTACACAAATAACATCTTTGTATCGTCCTTTGCACTATATAAAAACACTAGGGGGCTTTGCCCCCTGCTCGCTTCGCTCGCCAACCCCCGTGTTTGGTTTTCCAGATACACACTTTTAAGATTTTTTTTTCTTTGAATTGTTGCTATTTCATTAGTTTCACTTTTATTTCAGAACTTATGTAAAAACAATATTTGGAATCTTTTGAGTCCCAATATGCTGAATCTTTTAAATGAGGTCAGTGAGACATGTGTTTAATGACTTTGCACCATAATTCAGAACAGGTTTCTCTGTTTGGAATTTGAGCACAGACAAAGTGATCCACATCATCAACAGTTAATAATTTTTTTTGCAAAGCAACCAATAAATGCATGTGAGGTAAACCCCGTTTTCGAAATTCTCTGACTTAAACTTTAAAGCCTTACAATATTTACATACTTCTGGCATATCGCCTGTGTCCACATATTCGATCTGTATTCGCCTTTTAGTTATTTCTCCGAGTAATAATTTCTCTTTTTTTGCACTAATGCAATGTTTACTTTCATTTCTTGACACTGTCGTTTTTTTATGCTTTCATATTCTGTATCTTGCTCTGCATCTGTTTCCCCCCCATGTTTTTGTTGAGTCTTTTGAATTCCAGTTTTCATTATCTCTAACCTGCTCTGCATGTGTTTGGCCCTCTTTTTTTTAACCTCTTTACAACGTTTTACTTTGTTTTCTACTCTGTCTTTTATTTCTGACCTCGCTTTGTTCTGCTTTTATTTCAATGACACCTGGTCCGTGGTGATTATTTTCCCTTTTTCAAGTAGTAATTTCTGTTTGTTTGCGCTACTGCGATCTTTACTTTCTTTTTTTTATACTTTCTAATTTTCCTACTTTCATATTCTTTATCTTTCTCCACATTTGTATCCGCATAGGTTTTTTTTTTTTTTTTTTTTAAGCCTTTTCGAATTCCACTGCTTTCATAATCTCTAACCTGCTGTGCATGTGTATAGCACCGTTTGTGAACGTGTTTATGAAGTTGCGAAGGCAAAAAGACTTTGTTTTCCTCTCTTTGCCTTTTATTTCTGACCTCTATTTGTCCTGTTATTTTTTCAATTACACCTGGTTCTGATGATTAATTGCCACCTTTTTGCGTTAATGTGATCTTTACTATCTTTTTTTTTTTTTTATACTGTAGTGACTGACGTAATAAAGTGTCGCAAAAGTTCTACTTGAACAATCGCTGACTTTGTAACCCCAAATACAACTTTCTAGCACCCTCTCCGACCCCTCCTCCCCCGGGTCTCGCCCCTCCCCCTTACCGCATCAATCAGTACCCCGCTATCAGTCTTCTGTGCTGTACTCCGCCCTCCCTCAATCGGACCTAACAGTCACTTAAAACAAAAAAGGCTTCAACTTGGCTGGGACGCTTTTCAAATTTTACTGCTTTCATATTCTGTACCTTTCTCTGCATGTGTATCGTTTGTTTGAGCCTTTTGAATTCCACTGCTTTCATAATTTCTTATCTGCCTTTTTTTTCCTCTCCAACACTTTTGGGTCTCTTTTCTCTGTGCTGCTGTTTCTTCTTTGCTTTTAGTCATTGATGTTTCATCCAGAACGTATTGTCCTTATACGCTTTATATGTGCTGAGAGCACAGGATTTGTGTGTTCTACGTGCCTTTAAATGAGTGTTTTGCTGCCCGTGCTCTTATTTGATAAGAAGGTCGTGTCTTGCAAGAATTTCATGTTCCACGACCCCGCGAGACAGCCCTGGGACAATTTCTTGGCAGCAAGTCTCATGTTTACAGTCCCCACGAGACACTCTGTGACCAGTCTTTTAAATGTCTTCTGAGAACTTCCGAGAAGATCACGTATAGTCGCCCTGCTTTTTCTTTCCAGAATTTTTTTTTATAATAGAGAGATTTTATAGTCCCTTCCTTTCAAAGATCCCAGAGTACAGTGGGAAAAGGATCTCTTGCTCAACATTTCAGAAAAGGAGTGGAAGGCAGCCATGCACAGAATTCACTCTAGCTCCATATGCACAAAGCATAAAATTATTCAACTTAAAATCTTTTATCGAGCACATCTATCTCATTCGAAATTGTCCAAAATGTTTCCATTGCAAGATCCAACCTGCGAATGTTGCAGTCGAGCTCCAGCCTCACTGGGCGATATGTTTTGGTGCGTGTACCAAATTAACATCATTCTAGACCATAATTTTTAAATGCGTATCAGACAGCCTTGGTGTCACAATCACTCCTAATCCATTAACGCTGTGTTGGGTGTACTTCCAAATGGGCTTAAAGTGGAGAAGGACAAACAAACTGTAATTGCCTTTATTGCACTACTAGCACGTAGACCTATCTTGCTCAACTGGAAGATTCTTAGCCCACCTCTTTTAAGTCAGTGGGTAACTGATGTTGTATACTATTTGAAACTGGAAAAAAAAATCAAATTCTCACTTCGACGATCTGTTCAAAACGTTTTTAAAACCTGGCAGGGTCTAATTAATAACATTTTAGAATAAGCATTTATATTGCAGAAAAGGATTCTCTCCCCTCTACCCTACAGTTTTACTCTGGCTGTTGGCCTTTCTGGCTTTCTTATGGGTGGGGGTTGAATTGAATTTAGTTTTGTCAAGTTTGACCTTTTTGTGTGGAATGTTACTTGCTTTTAATAAATTCAATAAAATAAGTAATGGTGAAAAATGAGTAATGTTAGTTTTGTTTTAAAAGAAACCACACAGTAAGGAAAAAGCATGTAATTAGATGAAAATTTAAAATTAATCGAGAAACACTTTAAAATGGCATTGTAGCAGTCTGAATTGTATTTGCATCAAATTGAGCAGTGCCTAATGATTCCTACCCTGGTGCCATCGCTGTATTGTACAGTATAGCATAAGCTTTGATAACCATTCATTTTTTTTTTTTTTTTTTTTTCAACAACCCTCTATGAGTCTGTCTGTTTTTGTTTTGTTTTGTTTTTTTATACTGTGTTAAATTTTAAGGGTTGAAATGACTAGGTTTCTTTATTTTATGTATTTTTACTCTCGTTCATATCTGACTGAAATCTCCTCGTTTTGTGACATGTAATTCGCAGTTGTGAGGTCTAAAGCCTATCTTGGTAGTACAAGACAGGAACAGTCGTAGAAAGAGCACCAGTCCTTCACATAGCCTCTTGCACAAACAAACTCCTCCACATAAGGCTAATTTAGAATCTCCAGTCAAACTGTTTTTTGTGATGTGAAAGGAAAAACACTGTCCACGCTGGGAAAGTATATAAACCTCCACGTTTATAGCAACAGGGTGTAGGATGTGAACCCAGGACTCGGGAAGACAGTCCTAACAGTTGCACTACCATGCTGGACTTTTCATTAGTGAGTGTTCCTAAATTTATAAGTACATAAGGAATCTTTAATTGACATTTAAGTTTAGATTCTGAAAATGATTTATTTTTTTTTAAAATAGGCTGGCAAGCAGCAGTAAAAACACATGTTATTTGAATTAAATATATTCATGGTTGACTGTGTCATTTTCCTCATTTATCTACAGGAGGCAGAAATGAAAAGGCAACAAAAGGAGGAGGCTCAGCAGAAGTATAAGCAGAAAAGATTGGAAGCATATCAAATTTTAAGCAAGAAAACTAAAAAAGGACAACCAAATTTGAATTTACGAATGGAGTATCTTCTTCAGAAGATTCAAGAAAGTCATTCTAAATAACCAAAACAGAATTGACAGCCAGCAAATGTCATACAGACCAAATCTCATATGATGCAACATTTTTTTTTGTAAGCAAATATTTTATTGCTCAACACTTACACATTGTATATGTCCAGGTATTCAGTGAACAATTGCAATGTAAATTTTGGAATTAACTACATGACATGTAAATAGCCCTGGGTCACACTTTCCGCTCACTGTGATGTCAGGTTTTATTTAATGCAATTTGTTTGAAATAAATTACAGTAAATATTTACTCAGTGTTTGGTTTTATGTTTTCTTTGATTCCTATTCTTCCTGCTTCACTTACCTTTTGTTTAAATGTATTGTGTATTAAGTATGTTTCCTTGTTCACACATATAGTACACAGACATTTTTAAGACTGTCTTTTGTTGTATCTTTTTGCTTTTCACTTCATGTCTCATTAGTGGAAAGTTGTGTAAATGGTGAGCGTTATATATTAATTTTTGCAAGGGACATTCACGTCTTTAAATGGACCTTTCTAAAAGAAGAGGCCTGATACAAGTTGAAGAGACTTGCATAGTCTTAAGAGTGACTTTATTACCTTTTGTTACTATCATAAACAGTTTTAAATATATTTGGCTTGTAATCCCTTTCTATATCTTCATCATAAATCCAAAAATATATTACCATTTGACACCATTCATGACACCAGAAATGTGAAGTAAAGCAACTGATTTTGGAAACATGATTTTTTTTTTTTTTTAAATTTTGGATGATAGCACAAAGATCATTTATTACAACTTCTGTCTCTTAGTTACATAAACATGCCTCAGTGGAAGCTTCTGAACATATTGGCAGATGCATATGAGCTCTGAAAGCATTTCTCGTAGACAAGAAATTTGATTGTAAAATAGACAAAGTTGTCTTGGAGACAGGATGACCACGTCACATCTAGATTAGCTTTAGAAGAGATAAAAAATTATCAGGGAGACAAAGGAGGAAGGTAAAAATCCTCTGGCTTACTTTAAATGGTCTGCCAGGGAAAACTGAACATCCAGCAATACCAGATTATGTGGTATTCACACTTTTTTGTGGTATTATCTATATTTTTTGTGGTGTCTTATTATATAATACACTACCGTGGCTGTTCGTTTGTCTGCCCAGGATTTTAAATCACCTGTAGTTCACAAACTTTTGACCTATTGACCTGAAATTTGGTACACATATACTACGTGACCTCTACAATCTGCTTTCAGGGTGATGATTGACGTTCAAAGTTATTCCTCTTTTTATTTTTATTTTATTGTAGAATCCACTCTTGGCAGTGGCCAGAAGGGCGGCGTGTGGCGCATGCATACAGGCGCCGTTCTCATTCCTACCACCTTCACCATCACTTCCCCTACCTCTTCATATCTTAAGTCTTCAATCTGCCTCAAGAATGATTTAAGTGCCAGCTTAAGTGAAAAATTAAAGAAAATGTACTAAGTAATTATAACACAATCACTGACTTAGTTTTAACGTGAAAAGATGCTGACGAAAAAAAAGAAGAGCTGATCAGGTGGTGCATCAACTTCTGAGCAAACAAATGCTAAACGTACAGAGAGAAAGAGGATGAAAACTATGGATGCTCAAGTCAGTGTATTCACTGCACGTTATAGTGCAGTTCTCCGTTACTGGTTATCTATATGATCTATATTGCATGAATAAATAGGTGACTTTCTCTTTGTGCTGGTGCTCTACCTAACTGCCTGAGGTTACAGATGTAAAAGGAGGGGAAAGTGCTGAAGGCATTCTGTTAAGGTGTTTGTAATAAACACTATAAAGAGGAAAAATAGAATCACCCTAGGACCTTACCATGACAAAACAGTGTTACAAACCAATCTCAAGTGTGGTGCCTTGGGGTTATAGTGCAGACCTTAAACACCTCCAAGTTTAGTCCCCACCACACTGGATAGCTCCAAGTTGTTTATTTAAACTTAAGGGTTTCCCCTTGTTCCAGTACTGGT
Source organism: Erpetoichthys calabaricus (assembly GCF_900747795.2). Classification (NCBI taxonomy): domain Eukaryota; kingdom Metazoa; phylum Chordata; class Cladistia; order Polypteriformes; family Polypteridae; genus Erpetoichthys; species Erpetoichthys calabaricus. The sequence goes on along the minus strand of NC_041394.2, from coordinate 302,462,493 downwards.
CTCTGCAACATCAGAGGTAAATCTGGACCCATCTGTGGATGGGCCCCCAGTTCCTCACAGGGCAAATCCGTTTGGAATTGTAAAGCTGGGGGTTGGCTCCAGCTTTACTTCTCTGCAATTCTGCTCAGGATAAGTCGGTTTGCAAGATGGATGGATGGATGAATGAATATTTGACAATAAAAAAAAAAAAGTTGCACACAAATGTTACTCATGCAAGTGCGACGTATCAACCTTGGCAGCAGTGCTAAGCATTTTTTTCAATCCTGTACCCTCTACTGTCAAAAACAAATATTAATACCTTAACGGTGGTGCAATAGCAGGTGTAATCACCATGCATCCTGAATTTTTGGTGTGGGCGCCATGAGCCGCCCTGGGCGACTGCCCGTGTCGCCCATATCTAAATCCACCACCGCATCCTGGGTTTGAATCCCACGCCTGATCACTAGACGGGTCCAGTTCGTACAGTATCCTTGTGTCTGTCTATCAGAGCTTTTCTTCCTAGTGGCTGTATTTCACTACCAAAGATAGCGATTCTAAACTTGGTGTGGGTGCAACTCTGGCAGTCACTAGCAACTTTGATATCCGTTCCGTGCACTCAGCGTTGATTGTTGCTTTATTTTCATCACTCAAAGGTGCGCCATACAGCGGTACATTGTGTTCAGACTTGGCGTATTTCTTCTCGTGATTCAACCACCTACCCGAGCTGCCGAGCCCAAAGCCCGGGGTATTCATTAAATGATCCGCTGTTAAACCGCCATGGCACGTGCATTCGTTGCCATGGAGACCTCCATAAACATTTCGCAGCGCCACCAGCAGCAGACGTTTCAGACCTAGCTCGACAGCTCCCTGCGTGCTGCAGTCTCTAAGGAGTTACCGGCCGCTTGTGTTGTCTTTAGGTCAGTTAGTAATAAAACTCTCCGCTGTGCTCGCGGTTTTCTCGCTACACTGCAAAGGGAACAGACGAGCGCGGGTGACTTTCAGGCGCTCTTGATCTTTGGTCAAACAGACATCTCCAACCGGACAGGTACTCATTGTGTTTGCTATCTTCTCACGTGATTCTACGTTCACGAAGGAAACAAATCGTTAATTTTTCTCCCTTTTATACCTTAGATTTCTGGTACTATTCTGTAACTAAGCGTGCCGCCCACGCGCTTTCCTTAATTTGGTGCTGCAGGTGTGTAGTGAGTAGGACCTGTAGTCTGATTCAGTTTATTTCTGTTTTTTTCACCCAACAGAATGACCAATATTGTACCCACACGCCCAATTCTGCGTTAGAGTTAATAAGTAACTCCATTAATTTTCAATGCCAGCCGAAAGATGAAAGAAAACTTAGACTGGACACCTGTCCAGCTCAAAGCACAAGACATTTTCAAAATTTTAAAGTGGCTTGGGAGATCATCACCTTCAATTGCACAGCAGAAAAGGACAATTAAATAACTGAATTTTATGTTGCCACAAAATTTAACAAGTGGTCTGTCTGTATTTAAAGAGATGTGATTTATTTATCACTGTGTCCTTTTAATAGTTATCTGGAGCCAGAGTGGCAGAAATATGCATAAGATGGGATGGAACAGACAAAAAATGCAAGTCACTTATAGTTTAAATTAGAGAAAACAATACACATCCACCTATATTTCTAGTAAAATGAAAGTTTGATGAAAAACATTCCTTAGTACATTATACAGTGGCTTGTCAACTGGTGTTTTCCTAATGTGTCTAAAACAATGAATGCCATATCAAAGTTTAAAAATTAAAGGTTTTAGTGTTTAGCACTCTATTGTCAGACTGGCTCAACCCCTCTTGATCTTTTCAGTTCTCCTACCTTCTCTATCAGTTGCTTTATCAGTGTATTTTCTTGAGAACACTGCAAAATATGATGACAAAAACTGATAATGGAAACCAGTACTGCTCATTGATATGTCTAGAAAATTCCGGTTAAGATTTAATGACGTATACAGTTGAGCTTTTAGTTCAGTATAATGTAACTTGTTTCACATGTCTACAGTTCTTTTTGCAAAGAACATACAGTATGCTAAAAGCGTACAGGAAACCATTATTTTCCATCAATCGATTTTTGTTTTCTGTCAATCGATTTTTGAACTACTTACTCAGTTTACAGTTGCACACGTCTCATCTTAGAGCAGAAAATGAAAAATCTCAGGATGGGGCACCATGTCCATCTCTGGACACGCACACTTATGATTACTGAGCCAGTTTAGTGTCATCAGTTCACCTAAGATGTACTGTATGTCTTTGGAATTTAGATGGGCAGAGCACTCAAACAGCAGAACCTCCCACTACTTGCCCTCTGGTATTGAACTTCTTAATAATGCAAAACAAATCAGTCCTCAGCATTCACAGCCAGTTAAATTTTTCTCACCTCTTTGGTGACTTTAAAGATGCCATTTGAGAAGAAAATGTTTAGGAGTTATAATATATGGTTATGAGTAAAAGATTCAGAGTGATATTGGAAGGGGATATTAACTCTTGTTTCTCAGTGGTGCAATACTGTTGAAGGTGATGATAATTAAACAGAAAAATGGCATGTCTATTTAATCATACAATACATTTGTTCAAGCAATTCAGAAGTAAATTACTAACAGAAAAAAAAACTATGTTGCACATCTTGCTGGGCAGTCTTCACAGTTTTTATTATGCAAACATCCATCCATCCATTATCCAACCTGCTATATCCTAACTACAGGGTCACAGGGGTCTGCTGGAGCCAGTCCCAGCCAACACAGGGCGCAAGGCAGGAAACAAACCCCGGGCAGGGCGCCAGCCCACCACAGTACATTTTTGCTGAAAATCTTCAAGACTACAACATATCTTTAGTAATTCAAAAATATGAAAGAACAAAATGTGCTGCCATGAAAAATGTGTTCTCTTTTGTAATTTACAAATGAATATGAGATGAAACAACAGTCTGAATAAATTTGTTTCCAGATCTGCAACTGCTAGACCATAACATTTGTACATAATAAATGTTAAATAAACCACTTCACGTACCAACATTAGCACAGCAAGTGATCATTTTATAAATATGCATATCTTCAAATCTGCCTTATCAGGTTGTGTTCTTTTTTATTTGAATTCTTTACTCTCTATACTGCTTTGCATTAGCGCTCACTGTGAAAGGTGCAATTGAAAATAACTGTTGGTTAAGTGATGTGCTCAGTGCGGCTGCATCACATATTCTATGTCCTTAGTCTGAATCTCATCAGGCAGGCAGTGTGTTGTAGTGGTTAAGGCTTTGGACTTCAAACCCTGAGGTTATAAGTTCAAATCCTTTTACTGACACTGTGTGACCATGAGCAAGTCACTTGACCTGCCTGTGTTCCAATTGGAAAACCAAAAGAAATGTAACCAATTGCATCATAAATGTTGTAAGTCACCATGGATAAAGGTGTCAGCCAAATAATTAAATGGAAATGAATTTCACGTCTGGTTGACGTCATTGTGGAGTATGCACATATCCCAATGTCTGGAGTGTTTTATCCTAGTACCCTGGTGTTCTTCCTATATCCCCTCACGACATGTGAGTTACGCTACCTGGCATTTTAAACACCTGTAACCCTGTTCAGCTGTTTCCTGCCTTGTGCCAACTCCTGTTGAGATGGCTTGCAAACTCTAACCCAAACCTTAACTCTGAATTTGATGAAGAAAATTCAGTACTTTCCAATGCCTGTTTGAGTAACTGGCAAATCTAGATTGGCCTATTGTGTGTGTGTATGTGTGTGTCTGTCTATGAGGGTGTGTGTGTGTGTGAGTGTGCCTTGAATTGGTCTCTCACACCATCAAGGGTTTATGCTCAGTGCTATCCAAATGGGATCTACTTCCTTGCAGCTCTGAGTTTTAAAAACCAGATTAGAAATAAAATGGATAGTGCATCAAGATGCCAGTAATCTACTGCTGTAGATGAGTCAAGTTGATGCCATGTACAACATCTTAAGTTTATTGTTGAATGAGACACCCTGAAAGCTTTAAAATTATGAATTAAATATTGAGAGAAGTATTAGATAAAGTGAGAGACCTTCCGTCTTTTCTGAATTTTCTTCTTTTATAATGTTTTATTGTGGAAATATGATCTCACTTTCTGACATAGTAGCCATGCAAACTGCCAACTCTTCCCCTCTCATAATATTGGGTTTCCATTTGATTCCCGTCCCTGATGGCTGGGGAAGTGTCTGTCAACTATGCTGCACTGATTATAAGGCCAAAAATGTGATCTGAGGTGTGAGACAACAATGCTAACCACTGTGCTACCCTGTCTCAAACAACAAAAGATGCAGATGGACCAAAGATCACAAATAAAATACAACAAATGCCACAAACTAGCACAGACAGGCAAAGACACATGTGGAGATGCAACACATTGTTGTTTTTCCACATAGAAACAGCTTCCCCTTGCTTCTCACCTTTACAGCGCAGTTTTCCAGTACACAAGGAACTAAAGTACACTGCTCACAGTCCTTTTCTTCTCTTCCCTCTTTGCCCTTTTCTCACAGCCACTTCTCCTCCAGCAAGCTTCATCCTCTTCCACCCAACTCTGGCTCTCAATGTAGTGGCTGCTGACTCCTTTTAAAGAGCAACCTGAAGTGCTCCTGGTGTTTGTTGATTGAGTTTCGGTAGCACCTCCAGGTGTGACAGAACTGGTGCAACCCGGGGCTCTGACAATGTCCAAGTGCCCTCTGGCATTGGCCACGGGCCCCAGCATGGTGGAGCTTCCAAGCTCCAAATCCATGGCCCTACAGCAAGCCAGAGGGGCTGCTCTCTTGTGTTCCAGGGAAGATAATGCCCTGAACACAGTCTCTCCCCCAGTCCTTCTGTTAAAGGGGAGTCCCAGCACTCTATGTGTGTATATAGATATATATACAGTATATGTATGTATATATATATATATATATATATATATATATATATATATATATATATATATATATATATATATATATATATATATGTATATAGAGAGAGAGAGAGACAGAGAGAGAGACAGAGAAAGAGAGAGATAATGCATGCACACTAAAAATTAAAAACCTGAAATAGTAATAACAAAAGATTTCTTACAATTTTCAAGGCATTTCTATGTTTTTGATGAATAAAAAAAGAGCAAAGGATCTGCATAAATAGATCAGAAACCAAACAAAGTGCACATCTTTTTATAGATCAGAGTATAACTGCAGCCCACAATACCTATGAGGTCAGTCACATAACAACCATAATGCCACAACACTAAGTGCCCACAACGTCAGTCACAAAACACCCACTAAATTCCTGGTAACGCTATGGTTAAGATTAGTTTTATAAGAAGGTTATCTCACTCAGAGGATATTTCATGACTAAAGTAGTGGATGTTCCATAATGTTGTGGCACTGCAAGGTTTTTTTTTTTTTAGTTGTTGTTGTGGTAATGAGTGCAGAGTTCAAATTCAGCTCGAGCAGTGACATCACACATGCACAATTGCCAAGGACTTAAATATAAGGCAGAGTAGACTTACAATATGCTTGCTTGAAGGTTCTGTGCATAGCTGCTGCAGCTCTGTGTTTGACTGTCCTCACAAAACATCATTTAGTACTGAGAAAAACAATATGCTTCTAAACTGGCCATACAGTGAGTTTCAAGGGAAATATTTGGAGAAAAAGGTCACTGGCGAACATAGCATATTCAGTGAGAAAAAATGCTTTGGCAAATTGCGTAGATCAATACTGTTGATTAACTGTATATTTTCCTTATCCTTCTGTTATGCTTTTGTACTTTGATCTGAAAGGAGAATACAGTATTGCAGTTGGGACATTTTTAAAGAAAGCAAATACCTGCCACCTGGTTGAAAGATTTCAAGGTTGAAAAAGTGTCTGAAGGGCAATGGAGAACAAACTTAGCTGTGCCTTATAGGAAAAGAAATTTTTATTTTGCTTAATTAATTATCGGTAATCAGTTTGGTCTTCATCAGTGCCAGTAATTAATTAAATAACTTGATAAAGCTTCCATTTTATTTTTCTTACCTTTCTCTGTAGGAGGGATTTCTGGCCATTTGTCTTACATCAAGTTAACTGAAGCACACTTATTGTAAGATACTGAATAATACAATGTATTAATAGACACAAGGATTATAGATACAGTATAAGATAACTGTATAGATATTTGCATAGAAGAAGGGACACAAGACAGATGAGTTACACAAACATAGAACTGAAGAGTATGGCTGTTTACAGGCTATTTACAGGTCTAATTGTTTGGCACAGATAGTTTTCCGATACTGCATCTTTAAGAATGATGTCTGATGTTGTGTGGAGTTTTTGCTATTATTTTTCTTGCATTGGAGAGCATTCTTAGTTTTGACGCATGACTCTTTGTTTATCGTGTGGTGGTATGAGGCCTTCCTCAGCTTGCTGTTAGGTTCTTTGCTGTGTCTTCTGCAACTTCATAGGGAAAAACATTATACTTTCTGGCACAAAAATTTAGGTGCTGAAGTAATGGCAGCTTCTCAGTTTTCTCAAACTGCCAACTGGCACAGAGGTTGGCTTGGCAGAGTAGATCTCAGCGTTCAGCTCCCCAAAAAGAGAGCAACTCGTGAGCTTTTAGGTTTCATAGAGGAGTTTCAGAGGGTGAAGAACCCGTGCCTGCTCATATGTGTGTTATTTTGGCCATCAGTTACAGGCAGGCTCAGTTTGCAGCCACAAGCCTAATATTCTGTATATTTGGACACCTTTTGTCTGAAGGAGCCTCTGCAAAGATGTCAGCTCAACTCTGCTTTACACATTTGTTATCACATGAAGTACAGCGCTGACCAAAGTTTGGCATGGGCTGCAGTTCAACCATTTACTCGGGAATGGAGGTTGGAAGGTGAGATGCAGCTGAACATCTGCATCCCTGTTAAAGCTGTTGTCTTAAAAGGCCTTGTGTGATACTAAAACACTAGAAGAATGGGCAGTGCTCACTTTGTCCTACAGCATGGTAATGACATGGAAAACTTAATCTGATATCACTGGGTTTATGTTGCTCCTAGAATCACATCAAAGTTGGTATTACAGGACAGCTGTTGACTTTCTGCCAATCAACTTTAAGGTCAGCCTCTTTTATTATAAAGTACAAATGCATTTGATTTCACATATACTAATTATGGATTATTTAGGAATTTAAGACAGTTTTTTCTATAAATCTCACACATACTGTATATGTGTATACAACAAAGCAAGGTTCTTTTATTTCTGTAAACGGGGAACTTTGTGTGTCTTTTTATTCAGTCCCTGCTTTATGGTGTCAGAAACTGACTTTAAAGTTGACACGACAACACGAACTGGACAGTATTAGGTTCACTGATATGGAAAGCATTATGAATGTTGAATGTCTGTATTATTTTGTTAAGAATGGTGGTGTTATAAAAATGTTTTTTCTCTAATTGGAGGCTTTTCATATTTCCCAGTCAATACTATTAAATCATTTTTAATAATAATGCAGTGGTTAGAGCTACTGTCTCAAATCCAATGCTCCATTTATAATCTATGTTCATTATGTGTGTGTTTTTTTTTTTTTTAGGGAACTAGGGTTTTCCTCCACATACACATAATATGTTGTCTGGAAGGCAGCTCACTCTTCTTGGCCCTATTGGACTTGAATGAAAATGACTGTTTTCTGGGATGGACAGTTGTCTCTACCTAGGGTTGGGTCCTACTTTGAGCTTAGTACTGTTAAAATCAGCTCTGATTCTCAAAAAAATTTGACTTGGAGGGTTTACCGTCTTACAGATTAATTAAAATACCACTTTAAATATACAATTTTACCTTTTTTTCAGAGTTTAAAGAAGACCAAGACCAAGAGAGCAACTGTTGTGTAGATGTCACAACTACCAAGAGTGCGTGGATTTACTGCATGGGCTAACCTGCGTTTGCTAGCATACGGCCACCAAGTTAATGATGTGGTCAGAGAGCTTCTCAATGGCACCAACCTGAAGGCACTTTTACAAAGTATGTACCATATCATTATAATGAGTATGAAGGATGTTGTAATATGAAGAAATTTTGTGGTCTATTGCCTTTGTGAGAAAAATCCCATAATGTTCATTTAAATTCATTGTTAACTGATTCATTTTCTTGCAGATTTTTAAATGAATTTTTGTTGTGTCCCAGCTAGGGACTCCTGGGTTAAATTCCTACCTTGGCTTTGTCTGTGTGTAGTTTTTACAGTATGTTCTTCTTATGCTCATGTGGATTTTCCTCCTAGAGATATCCACGCTAGTGACACTGGCAACTCTAAATTGACCTTGTATGTTGTAATGGGCAACCAGGATGCTTACCCTGCCGAGACACCTCCATAAGGGAAGGACCGGGGGAAGGAGCTTCCACTGGAAACCCCTGGGGCGCGTATAGCCACCCTAACCTGACACAGGCAGGCAGACACGACTTTGCCACACAACACACCTTTTATTTGCAATTGGGGAGTGTTTCACCCTGTTCCCCACAGCACAGTACATAAGCACCAGCACACAATACTCAGTCCCTTCTTCCTCTTTCTTTCTCTCCTAGCAAGCTCAGTCTTCCTTTCTCCCGACTCTGGCTTCCTGAGTTATGGCAACTGTCTCCATTTATAGAGCACCTAGAAGTGCTCCAGCTGTTCCATGGTCACCTTCTAGGTGCACTTGCGGGTGTGACGGCAGCCCTGCACAGGAGGGCTCAGCCTTTCTCCACATGCCCCCTGGTGGTGGCCATGGGCTGCAGCAGGGTTGAGCTTCCCTGCTCTATGGCACTGTAACAAGCCAGGGGGGCTGGCCTCTGTCGTCCCGGAGGGGGTATTGCCCCGTGCAAGCTCCTTTCCCTGGTCCTTCCCTTACGGAGGTGTCCCTGCCGGGTAAGCCGGCTGCCCATTACAGTGTGTATGTGTCATTCAATGGCCTGGCACCCTAACAGTGGCTGGTTCCTCCTTTACACCTGATGCTGTTTGAATAAGTTCTGGCCCTCTATAAGTCCAAATTTTATTAAGTGTGTTTAATGATACATTGTCTTCTTTTATTTTCAAATTCATCTATTATACATAGTAAATAAGTAACACTGGGAATAAATTTAAATGAAAATGCCATTTGTATTGTTATTAGTGCTAAATATTATGTTAGTGACTATATGATTTTATTGTTCATAACTAAAAATACCATGTTAGATTACTGGTGGAAAGTGACTGTGGATCATTTTCTTACTGCTCGCATGTTGAGAGTTCTTCAAAGCTCCATCTACTTCACTATACTGTACGTCACACCTGCTTTTCCTCTAGAAAATTCAGTCTTTTTTTTTATAATAGAACAGAAAAGAGCATCCGCAGATGTGAAATGTAATCTGTGTTTTCATTATTAAAACATTAAACCCTAAGTTGCTAATTTGTAAAAGCCTTAAAGCTGTTTCACACTTAGGGTGATAAATGCACACACTTCTCAGTGTGCAGGTCGCAAATAACAGAAGGAGCTCATTAAATTCACACTGGCAAAATGATGCAGAAAATCCAAGCCACACTGGAAACTGAACAAAACATTTAAGTTCATAAAAAACCCAGATGTTTTAATTTGTTTTGAAATTTTGTAGCCTTGTTCAAACATTTGAGCATTCTGCTACTTAACTTGTATCTAGAGAAGCCTGGAAATTTTTTGCATATTTTAACAGGACTAATTATATTTTGTGTGTAAAATAAGACTAAAATACATGAAAAAAATTGGTGTTCTAGATTGAAAAGATCAAAGATGAGAGTTAATTTCTTTGTAAATAACAAGTTAGGTAACATCAGTATGGTTTTCTCACTGGTCATCCATGACTGACATTATTTCAGGGACCCAACTGATTTTCAATGAGTCGCTTCTGTTGTCAAAATGCAAATTTATTTATGGTTTTATCTGTTCATTCTTTTTCTACCTAAATTTGCACTGATACATAATTATACATTTACTAGCTGTGTAAGCCCGTGCTGTAAAAAGCCTGGTGTCCTAGAAACTTTTGAAATCGTCAGAAAAAAAATTGAAATGTAGTGATGTCAGGTAATTGAAAGGAACTACTCTGGGTGTCTCTCTCCTAGTAGGTTTCATTTTGCTGACGTGCCCGCATTGCTTGTGTATTACCGGCTAAGCGAGTGTCTCTCTTTTTTTGGAGGTTTTGTTTTGCCAACGTGCTCACCTCGCTTGTGTATTAATGGTGGGAGGAAAAGTAAAAGGGGTGCCGTTTTGCCGATGTGTTCACCTCGCTTGTGTATTAGTGGCTAAGTGAGTTTCTGTTTCCTTGGAGGTGGATCCCTTACCTTTCACTTCCGGGCCGGACAAACAGACACACACACTTCCACATGTAGACGTTTATATATAAGATATTGAGGATGACATAATGGATTAGTAGTTACTAAGACTGACTCAAAGCTTGAAATATTGAACTGGAATTTATCTGTGCAGAGTTTGCATGTTCTTTAACATTTGCATGTTTTTTCCACCTACAATTTCTGTTATCTTTCCACATTCAAATGAAATTTGTGATAAGTCAATCGGGTAATTCTAAACTGGCAAGTCGGAGAATATGTGGGAGTGAGTCTGGTAATGATTGCTACCCCCTCTTTTGCCTTGTTAGCTGCCTCTTGCTTGACATGGCTAGGATAAGATGCAGTTCACATGCCCTTAAACTAGATTAAGCAGGCTTAGTAATGGATTACTGGACAGATTGATGGATAAGTGAGCCTGATGGTGAGAGTTAGTGTGTTCTGAGGTGGACTGGCAGTGACCTGTCAAGGGTTAATTCCTGCCATCCACCTTTTTTTGCTGACCTAGTGTTGTGTTGCATAAATTGTGTCCGTTCAAAGTGGTTTAACATCTTCTCTCCTCTTGTGTTCATGATTTTCATGAACATGATATCAAGGTGCAGCTTTGGAGGGCATACAGTGTGGGAATCTTATATCTTTGCTGTTTGAGGATGTTGTTTTCTTCTTGGCCCTATCTGACTGGGTTCTTTGATTTACCCTAGAATTTTTCATGTCTGAATGTAATGTGATTAGCATTTAAATAATACCTAACGTCAGGCCATGCTGTTTTTCTGGAAAACATTGTCTTGCCCTAATTGGAGAAGTTTAAGTAGTTTGGAGCATTATTCAAAAGTGAGTAAAGAGGTGATTGTGAGATGCCTCAGTGTAGCATCAACAGTTTTGTAGATATCATATCAGACTGTTGTGTTGCTCATGACTTCGGGAATGAGGTGAGATTGAGATCAGCCAAGAAATCTATAGAGCAAGCCTTGTTTAGTGGATGGTCTACTGAACCCCGGTGGTGAAGTCTGAGTCCATGGACAATGCTTTTACTTTGCCAGGTGGTCTGCTGTATCTCTCCATCCTCACCTTAGATGTTTATCTGGTTCACTCCATGGTGAGACACTCAGCAATATGGCAGAACCTCCAAACAGAAATACTGCTTATCCACAAGAAAAGAAGTGGGATGAGATGATTTGGTCATGTAAATAGGATTCCCCCTGGCCACCTTCCAATGGGGGTGTACCTGGCATGGCCCAATGCAGAAAGAAGACTTTGGGCAGACACAGAATACATGGAAGATAATACCCCTCAACTAGCCTGAGAAAATGTCTCTCCTTGAGTTCCCTCGGATAGGTTATGAAAATGAACTTGTCGTAGTTAGTTCTGCTTTGCAGTCAACCAAATGTAGAAAAGTAGCATAATTAATTATGTTCATAGTTTTCTTGTAATTTCCTCATTTTTAATATTCTACAGGTTTGTTTAAGTGTTTATTTTTTTGTCTTTTTTTTGGAAAAAATAAATACAACTCCACCAGCCAAAATTACATTTTATTCAGCCAATTATTTTTCTCTATTTAGAAATATGAACTACAAAATATCAGTTTGACTCAGAGACTCTGAAACATCAGTTTGTGAAAACTTCCCTTTTTCCTAACAGATTTTCTGTAAAAGTATTGAAAAGCCAAGCAAAATGACACCTTTTATTATATTAACCCTAGCCTGAATGAATCTATTAATTCTTTACATACAAAATTTCTCATTTAAATATTTACCAATGTTGTTTCTTGTCCTAGAGTGTGTATATAAACATAGGAAACTTCAGTTTCTGTATTACATCTTGCCTGAAGAAGGGGCCTGAGTTACCTCGAAAGCTTGCATATTGTAATCTTTCTAGTTAGCCAATAAAAGGTGTCATTTTGCTTGGCTTTTCTCTACATTCATAATGGCTAACACGGTACAACACCCTAGTACTGTAAAAGTATTAAAAATAAAGGTAGCATTATTATATGTTTTTATTTTATAACTAAATATTTTAGAATAAAATCTATGCAGAGAAGAGCAAATGTTTCCTATTAGATTACACAATTTATTTCCAATTTAGTCATATAACTTGATTTAATATAAACAACAGAATATCTTGTTGAGATTTATTATTTCACTGTTGAACTGAATGAACAGTCATATCTGATCGTCCTCATCAGGTCTGTCTTTTCTTCACTAATATATTTCCTTCACTGCTGTATTCCACATTATTCATTGTCAGCCGTGTCTTAGATATCTCTGTTCTAGTGTCAAAGAAGCAAGCCTGAAGGAAAGACTGATAAGAAATTTACTCTGGAACCAACCATGTAATAAAAATTGAGTTGCAAGGGATATACATTAAATAGGATGACTTCTTCACCTTTGGAAGTAATTAACTTTAATTGATAGGGTGATAGTAACAAATGACCGTACAGTATAACTTTACCACCCGGCGTATTGCTGCTTTAAGTACAGGTATTACTTTAAAGATTTTTACTGCCTATATCAATGAATGAATGAATGAATGAATAATTCAATCAATCAATCAGTAATTACTTTCTTCTTTGGAGATCACTACCAATTATATGAACATAATAAAGGGCATCATCTGTATGATCTAGTTCTCAGAATCTGTGCATAGAATAACAATGTTACAATTGACAGGTGTGATAGACGGCCAGGGACCTTGCTTGGTCGGGATGCCCTTTTGAGGAGAGGACATATCACCAGCAGTACCTCCCTCGGGACACAAGAGTGCAGCCCCCTTGGTCTACATCGGGGCCATGGGACTGGAGCTTGGAAGCTCAACCCTGTGGGGGCCTGTGGCCACCACCAGGCAGCGCCTGGCAGCTCCAGAGCCATGGTCTGCACCACTTCTGCCACACTCTTAAGTGCAGTCAGAAGAGGAGCCGGACTCCCATGCAGCACTAACGCCACACATGGAAATGCTTCCAGAACTTGATCAAGGAGCACCTGGAGCATTTCCGGGTGCAGTACAAAAGAGACCGCCTCACTCCACTCAAGGAGCTGGAGTCAGGAGGCAGAGGACAGAGCTTGCGAGAGAGGAGTGGAATTGGCAGAAAAAAAGGACTGAGCATTGTGGGGTTTGTGCACTGTGTTGTTGTGCAGAACGTTAATAAATGTGTGTGTTTGTGGGACATTCTGAGTCCATGTTTGTCTGTGTCTGTGCTAATCTTCACAAGGGATACCAATCCACTTAATGGCACATTCATGCACGCACACCAGTACACACTCTTATCCATCTGTGCATTCATTATTGGGTCCACTTAGGTCAGTTCAAGGTCATGTGGGTTAAAACTTAACATAGCAAAATTATCCAAGAGGCACCGGCCTAAAGATATACATTATACCGCTCAACTAAAGTATACAGTAAACCAGTAGTTGTTAATTTAAAAGTGTGGAGTTTCTTTTTGTAGCAATTAACATAAACTGTGCTTTTGCAGGTTGTCTAAAATTCAGTTTAGTTGCTTCTTGTTGCAATGCTTTTTGTGAAATTGAGATTTGACATCTAAACTATGGAAAGGATAAATTAACAACCAACTTATATTATGTGACAGTAATAGAGAAAGTTTCCTTTACTACCAAAACCCATCACTAAAGTGTAGATATGCCTGACCCCGTATATCTCCTTTTTACCTTGGCATGGTGTGTAACATGGTGAGCCCTGGCCTTTCTAAAATATGATCAAAGCTGAGTGGCTCCTAGTTGATAGATAGATAGATAGATAGATAGATAGATAGATAGATAGATAGATAGATAGATAGATAGATAGATAGATAGATAGATAGATAGATAGATAGATAGATAGATAGACATTAGACCTTGTGCTCTACATCATATCATATTGTGAGGTAGTACACTCTTAACTATAGATAAACGGACAATAAACTATAATTCACAACTTTATAGGTCAATAAAAATCAATAGCAATAGTATGTATACAGCACAATTATAAAAAATATTCAATAAATAGATTACTTCAACCTTAATAATTTAATAGAATTAGCTTCATGTAGTTCTAGATATTGTTCTCATTTAGGACAAACATGGACTGTTGATAGAAGCTCATGCCCAGTCTCTCTGAACTTGTCTTCAGGCAGTGGTAGCATTTTCTCTACCGCAGCACGGAGAAGAGGCCATTGTTGGGGTGGCTTGTATCATTATTTTCTTTGCCCTGTTCCGATATGACTTGGTGTAAATGTCCTGGAGGTTAAGAATTGCACACACAGTGATGCATTCAGCTGAGCGCCTTGCAGTCTTGCTGCGTACTGTTTCCAAGTTATTTAGTATATGTCAGGACAGCATAAAATCTGAGGTGTCTTTGGTGGCAAAGACATTGATGAGTCTTCACCAAGCAGTCAAGAGACAAATGCCACATTTTTGTCATTTATATATTCTTGTAACAATGAGTCATATCCAACAATCACAATGATAGTAGAATGTAATTACATCTATTAGAATAGAATTTTAATACATTTTGTACTTAAAACTTAAGCCCAAAATGACATGTGATGGTTCAGTAGCTTTCCCAGACAGGAGATCATAATTCAAGTGAAATAAAAATGGCATTGACTGAAGTCCTAATGTTAGTTATTGTTGTGTAGGGTTAATGGATAATTGTAGCTCATATTTTTTAAGCATATAGAGAGTTAACATCTATGTTGAAGTCCTTAGGTAAAATTGTTGGCTGCGATGGATTGTGGCACATTGTAAATAAATTATAGAGATATTGAATTATCATTCACTTCAGATAATGTGAGGTTGTTTTTAATAACAGAAATCCAGAGTTCCTGAGTCCATGTTTATTCACTCAATGCTTACAGAACCATGCTTGCATTTCTCCTTTTCTTATTTTTCATTAATTTCTAGATTAGTGATTTTTTTGTTTGTCATGCTTGCATTTTTTATTTTTATGATCATCAAAGATAATTTACCTGACCTGGACTGGCATGCCTTTAAAAGCAGCAGAAGTAAGTTTGTGTGGCAGAGGACAGCACAAGCTGCTATCATGGCTTATACAGTGGTGTGAAAAACTATTTGCCCCCTTCCTGATTTCTTATTCTTTTGCATGTTTGTCACACAAAATGTTTCTGATCATCAAACACATTTAACCATTAGTCAAATATAACACAAGTAAACACAAAATGCAGTTTGTAAATGGTGGTTTTTATTATTTAGGGAGAAAAAAAAATCCAAACCTACATGGCCCTGTGTGAAAAAGTAATTGCCCCCTGAACCTAATAACTGGTTGGGCCACCCTTAGCAGCAATAACTGCAATCAAGCGTTTGCAATAACTTGCAATGAGTCTTTTACAGCGCTCTGGAGGAATTTTGGCCCACTCATCTTTGCAAAATTGTTGTAATTCAGCTTTATTTGAGGGTTTTCTAGCATGAACCGCCTTTTTAAGGTCATGCCATAGCATCTCAATTGGATTCAGGTCAGGACTTTGACTAGGCCACTCCAAAGTCTTCATTTTGTTTTTCTTCAGCCATTCAGAGGTGGATTTGCTGGTGTGTTTTGGGTCATTGTCCTGTTGCAGCACCCAAGATCGCTTCAGCTTGAGTTGACGAACAGATGGCTGGACATTCTCCTTCAGGATTTTTTGGTAGACAGTAGAATTCAGGGTTCCATCTATCACAGCAAGCCTTCCAGGTCCTGAAGCAGCAAAACAACCCCAGACCATCACACTACCACCACCATATTTTACTGTTGGTATGATGTTCTTTTTCTTAAATGCTGTGTTCCTTTTACGCCAGATGTAACGGGACATTTGCCTTCCAAAAAGTTCAACTTTTGTCTCATCAGTCCACAAGGTATTTTCCCAAAAGTCTTGGCAATCATTGAGATGTTTCTTAGCAAAATTGAGACGAGCCCTAATGTTCTTTTTGCTTAACAGTGGTTTGCGTCTTGGAAATCTGCCATGCAGGCCGTTTTTGCCCAGTCTCTTTCTTATGGTGGAGTCGTGAACACTGACCTTAATTGAGGCAAGTGAGGCCTGCAGTTCTTTAGACGTTGTCCTGGGGTCTTTTGTGACCTCTCGGATGAGTCGTCTCTGCACTCTTGGGGTAATTTTGGTCGGCCGGCCACTCCTGGGAAGGTTCACCACTGTTCCATGTTTTTGCCATTTGTGGATAATGGCTCTCACTGTGGTTCGCTGGAGTCCCAAAGCTTTAGAAATGGCTTTATAACCTTTACCAGACTGATAGATCTCAATTACTTCTGTTCTCATTTGTTCCTGAATTTCTTTGGATCTTGGCATGATGTCTAGCTTTTGAGGTGCTTTTGGTCTACTTCTCTGTGTCAGGCAGCTCCTATTTAAGTGATTTCTTGATTGAAACAGGTGTGGCAGTAATCAGGCCTGGGGGTGGCTACGGAAATTGAACTCAGGTGTGATACACCACAGTTAGGTTATTTTTTAACAAGGGGGCAATTACTTTTTCACACAGGGCCATGTAGGTTTGGATTTTTTTTTCTCCCTAAATAATAAACACCATCATTTAAAAACTGCATTTTGTGTTTACTTGTGTTATATTTGACTAATGGTTAAATGTGTTTGATGATCAGAAACATTTTGTGTGACAAACATGCAAAAGAATAAGAAATCAGGAAGGGGGCAAATAGTTTTTCACACCACTGTATAGGCAGCAACTTAGGGACAAGCCGCTGCTGTGTGTGCCACTCTGCTGATTTGTTTAGCTGACATGAGCAGTTATCAGACAAGTAAAATAGAAAAATACACAAAATATACAAGATGAAGAGACCTTTCTTAGGTAAATTTGAAATAGTAATCTATTTCACAGGATGTTTCTCAATTTTAAAACGGACAATTTTGATAAGATGCCAATGATTTCCATTGGGAGCTTTTCAAATTAAAAAAATGTGCACAGCCCACTCTATTCTTCACAGATTTCCTTGCAAAATATATGAGCAACATTTTAACAAAATTGGTCAGGGTTATTTCATGTACACAGAGAGACAGACAGGTGTGATGATGACAGTAGGTGCATTTTCACCTTACATGCGAACAAACCTTTTTTACCTTCAGAAATGGGATACTTTTCTAATCCATCCTTAAGTTAGTTGTTACTTGTTACCAGATACTGCAGTTTTAATGAATTACATACATTTTACATATGAGTACTCTGATTATTATTCATATTTTGAATTAAATTCTGAACATATGTACAGTTTTAATATGCATAAAATGAATAAATGTTTGGGCATACGTTTCATCTCTGTGTGGGTTCTCCTACCACATTCCATAGATATTCTGTGATCCTGAACTGAATAAACAGGTAAGACAATAGATACTGTAGATAGATGAAACTTTTAAGAATGATGTTAAACTTCCTCTTCTTCAGCTGTATAAAGCCATTACATGTCCTAATCTTGAAAGTTGCCTTGGATAAATGTGTCATATCACAGAGATATTAAATATTAAATGAAAAATGGTTATAACTAGAAATGGAATTTGTACTGTCTCGGTCATCACCCAGAATAAAAAGGATCACATTTGTAAGTTAGGTAGAGGCCCATGTTTGAAACATATGGCTGCTGGTGGTGAAAGCAGCACTGGAACAAGTATGGCTACTGTGTTGACCACTCCATGGGCTAGTGGGCCAGACTATCACAGCCAAAATGACTGTTTCAGATTACCTCAAGCCCCTGACCACCAAATCAGGTAAGATTTACCAGACATGAACTGCAGAAAAAGTATTAATGAGTTCATCATGCACATATTATACAATTACAAGATTAAAAACAGACACAGCACATTACAGACACAAATTACACATAGCCTTTACACAGAAATACCATAATAATAATAATAATAATAATAATAATAATAATAATAAAAAACTGCTCAACTAGATCTCCAAAAAAGGGAGTGCTGCCCAAGTGAAGAAGATCAGCCTCCTCATTACTGTCCACATACTTCGTAAAGTTCCTAACATTGGACGGTGAGTTCTTGGTAAAAAGCAACCAGCACAAACAGCGAGCAAAAAAGAGAAAAGTGATAATAATAATAAAAAGAATAGTTGTGTATGTTGTAGTGCAGGGGTCTTCAGATTGGATCCTAGAGGACTGTGCTGGCTGCAAGCTTATCTTTTAACCTAGTTTCTGAATTACAAGATAATCATTTCTACTGAAGCAAATTTTCACACAAGCAACATTTTTGTGCTTTATTTTTGTTAATTTGCTTGTTAAGATTTCCAACCCTTAATTGCCTCTTTAGTCTTAAACAACTTCATTCTCTGTTTTCAATGGTAGCTCCCAATTAAGGATGTGGTGCAAATGATAAAGGAACCAGCCACTGTACCATTTACACCTATGTGTGCACATCATGAAGTATCTGTTTTAATAAAATAATTGGAAAGAAATGGAAGAGAAAAATGAAGGACTTAGAATTACTAATCTGATTCAGTCCACAAAACATTTGGATGATATTCTTGAAAAAGTAAAATCTACAATATAAATGATTCAGATTGGCATAATGAAAGCAATAGAATTAAATAATATGTTCTGTTATCAGCAAGGATTGACTTTTAATTTTGTGTTGGGGCAAAAACCTACAGACACCATGCCTCTCCTTGACTGTTTTCCTGATGTGGCTTCTTTCTCAGCAAGAACATTCTCAAGACATGGCTGCCCATCAAATGTAACAGGTTTCATAGATGTCAGATATATGGAAACAAGGTCAATTTAGAGTCATTGGTTAATTTCACACACACTTAGAGTGTCTTTCAGATGTGGACACAAACCTAAATACCCTGGGGCAAACCTCACACAGAACATGAAGATCGGTCAAACTCCATTTAATCTGTGACTAATCTTAGGCTTGAACACTAGAACTTCAATCTGTGACACAGCAGTGCAAACCATTATGCCATCCCCCAATCATTCATTGCACATTTTTACTGTATATAAATAAAGCAATTGAGTGTGCCACACTTTCTTGTTTATTGGATTTATGGACTTTTATTTTCAAGTTGTTGCGTTTAATGACAGTGCCTACACAGAGCTGTCAGATAGATTTTGAAATGTAACATGTGTGAGAGGATACCTTCAATGCAATGTCTTCCTTTTCTGATATTGATTCAAGATGACAGGATACTTGTTTTTCCTTCCTAGACATTTGCTTTCTTCATTTTTGCCTACAAAAGTACTATATAATATACTATTTTAATATTTAGTTTAAACAAAATACTTGTGAAACAATTAGCCCTGCTACTCATGGATCCAGTGTCCTATATTCCAGTCCTACCTTGGACACTGTCTATATGGAATATACCCATTCTCCCCATTGCTCCATGGATTTTCTTCCAGGTGCTCCTGGAGATTCTAGGTTCTGAATTGATCCTGTGTTCCTAAGTGAGTTTGATGCTGTCAGGAAACGTGTATGCCTCATACACAAATTTACCCTAGACAATATGCTTTTCCACTATCACATCTACATTCAAACAGACACTCCTAGCGGATGTTCCATTCACAATTAACCAGGAGCCCCAGAATGCAACTTTTTTTCTGAATACAGAATGTGTAAACTTCAAACAGATGTTACCACAGTTTTGAATTGTATTGTTCTGTACAGTCTTAATGATACCTACTGCATCCTTGTGCTTTCTTTTTGTTACTTAATGTCATTTTGTGAAAATCCCCAGGAAGTTGTTGTATGGTAAGTTTTCCATGTTTATATAGAGTTTCAATTTCACTGTGCTCATGGAATATCCAAATGTTTGTTTTCTCAGCATTTATGAGTTTTCCAATTTGATAGTTTTATGTTGTCTGGCAAATGTAAATCAGCTTTGAATGGATGTATACACGAGTAGACCCTGTGACAGATGGGCATTCTGTTTAGGTCTAGTTACTTGCACTGAAAGAAGCTTTAGCATCCCTTGACCCTAACTTGGATTATATGGGATTGAAGATGTCATGTTGTTACATTACATTCAACAAATGTTTTACTGTTGCAGTATATGTGAAAGCCAGTGACCCCTCATATTGCAAAGAGTGTAAAGCATCTAAAAATGGAATCAATTTAGTAAAAGTGACAGTACAATGAATTTCATTTTTATTGATATCTCTACTTTGATAGTTCCAGTTCATTTGATCCAGGCTTAATAGTGAAATAGCTTCTGGAAGTGCCCTTGGATTAATTTTGTAGTCCTTGTTTGTTGCTGGTGCAGATTGAAAGAAACAGAAATAAAAGTGATGGTATTAACATCACAGTTGACTCCTAGCAACTAATACAAGTTTTTTGCTGTGAATTAACTGTTAAAATTGACATATTCATATATTTACTATACTCATATATTTATGCACATTCTAGTCCTGTATTATAAAGTATATGCCTATGAGGAACTGCAGCTGTCCGTTTCTGCCGAAATGGCTGTAGTACAGAAACAGAATCTGAACAGGTCAACTCCAGCCCTTCGTAGGAAACACTTGAGCACAGATATTGATATAAAGCTAAATTAGAGTTAAAGATCAGACATTTGGAATATGTTTCAAGTATGAAAAGGTGGGGATTCCCACAGGATATCAACATGCCTGTAATCTTTGCGAGGTCATGCTAGTTGGACACAGAGCTTCTTGGCTGAAAAATAGGCCCATACTCTATTAGGTGTAATGTTACCCGTGCTGACTCTTTACTTCAAAAAATAAAGCAATTAAAAATTTCAGCATGTTTTTGATGTTGTATTAAAAGATAGCTTGTTTTTTTCTATTGCTAACTGTAGGTTTTACTGGAAAGTCCTTGAGAAGAATTCAAAACATGGATGGACTTTCGCAGCAGCAGATTATTACCAGAGTAGAATGGTTTGTTGAAGAACTGAAGAAGGCCAAAGTCATTCCAGAAGATATCAAAGTTGACTGTTATGCATTCACAGAAAAAAATTTTGTATGTGTAAGTATAATCTTGAGTTTGCAAAATCTATCCATATATGTACACAATAGTTTTTTAGGCAATTAAATATGTATGTCTGGTTCCTCCATATAACTTAACAAAGGAGTTTTACTGGGTAGTTAAGTAAGTATGTCTGTTACATCTTTATCAATCAGATACTACATACATTCTTTGTCCTATCTTACTACTTCTTTATTCTTGTTGTATCTTGGATCATATCTCAACATATGCATTAATGTAGAGCTAGTTCTACATGAGCAAAAGCTTTATTTATGTGGGTGCACTGAAGTGAACATCAGAATGGAAAGATTAATTTGCATTAAGTCAATTTGGCTACTGCCGGCAGGGAGCACAGCACAGCTCATAAGAATCAGTCAGTAGTCAGTAATAATCACCCCACAAATGACTGTAAAATCAGCACACACTGTGCGTGGTGTCTGGGATTCCTGCTATCTTGCGTTTTGCCAACTAGTTACTTCTGTTGAAGTGTGTTAGTATATATTTGCCAAATACTACTTTACAATTGCAATAGATGGAACTTTTTTAAAGTTCCCACTACCTCAGGGCTGTGTGGTAGGTCAGAACATTTGATTACAGTGTTATGTATGTAATGAGCCTGCTACTCAAGTCTCTCTCTCTGTTTTTCTCTCTACAATGATGCCCAGATCTTCTTTTAATTCCTTTCTCCAGTCTCCAAGGTTTTGTTCAATATTTTCAGTTACAATCCTGAGCTATACATTTGGCACCTCTTTTCAAGTTCTCTTTATCTTTGGTCTTACCCTGCCAGCTTTGTTGCTAAGGAATGCTAAACTTGCAATAATTACATGAAGCAGTCACTTTCATTTTTGCAGCTTTGTTCTCTCAATGTCAGAACATCTTGCTGAGTTGACAGCCGCACCTTGTGGTCCAACATTTTTGCGTGACCATGTCATAAATCTCCTACTACCTGTCTGACTCCTTTTTGTGCATGAGTGATTGTCATTTTAAACTCAGTCACTACAAATCCAATATCATGCATCCACTTTTCTACTTCTCCCTCCACAGGTCTTCCTTTCCAAATCGCTTTTGACAATGTCACCTGTCACATTCAGTTATTATTCAAATTAATACAACTGGGTATTCAAGGTGCAGTGTATTAACCCTAAAAGAAAAGGGAAATTTAAGGAATAGTGTGTAGGTGGCTACAAAATTGACTAAAACATAGGAAGCAAAGGATTATAGTTAGGGAAACTTAAAAGTAGGTGGAAGGGCAGATAGAATCAGCTAAATGTCTACAATGGGATATGAACAGAATACAGGCATGGGCAGATTTGTGGCAGATGATTTTTTTTTATATGTAGGAAATAAAAATGTTAGATTTGAATACACAATGGGAGATCTGAAACTTCAAAGTACACCTTTTTGTTAAAGATCTAGAAGTAATTGTTGACTCATGACTATTTATATCATGGCAGTATATAGACGCAGTCAAGGAAACTAGAAGGATGTTAGGTTATATATCACAAACTGCAGAGTACAAGTCAACAGAGGTTATGCTTAAGTTATATACCGTATATACTCACGGATAAGTTCTCCTGCGGATAAGTCAGGGCTTGATTTTACCGTATAATTTCTGGTATTTTATAATGTCGGTCATATAAGTCGAATGCGGAAGACTCACGCTATTGGTCCAAGAGATTATGATATGCTAATGACCACATGAGAGAGTAACCAAAGAGCAAGCTGCCTTTTTTTTCTATGTATTGTGCCTACATGACCACACGGTAATACCCAAACTATTCTGAAGCAACGTTTGCACTATTTTTTGTTTTTTGTATCTTGCACCCTCATACACCTTTATCGTAAGAGCATCCCTTATTTACAATGGAGCATTCGATCAGAAGAAAATATGAAGCTGGTTTTAAATTAAAAGTTGTTGAAGTGGCGAAAGAAATTGGTAACTGTGCTGCTGCAACAAAATTCAATGTATCTGAGAAACTGATGCGAGATTGGAGGAGGCAAGAAGATGTAAAAAAAAAAAAAAAATTATGTGTCGCATTTTTGAACGGGCATATAAGTTGGGGTCTGATTTTATGATCGATTTTTTGGGTTTCAAGACCCGACTTATACGCAAGTATATACAATAAGTCATTAGTGAGGATTCAGAGTACCAGGTACAATTTTAGTCTCCGTATTGCAAAAATGATATAGCAGCACTAGAGAAAAGACACTTTTCCACCCAAGAAACTTTTTTAGGGACAAGGGACTTTTTAGAAAATCTGGAACTTTTGTAAAATTTTCACAGCAGGAATTCAGGCCAATTGTAGTTCCTGGTAGGTAGTTTTTGATACTTTTTTAGCACTTACACCAGGATATGTACTTTTTGTTAAACCTAGAAATATTGTGAATGGGGTTCGGGCAATGAATTATGCTGTTTGGTTGACCAATCTTGCAAATCTGTAAATAGTTTGGATCTTTGGACAGTTATCAGTGGAGATGGAGTGCTGCACTTCACACCTCCTTGTGTGACTCAACATGCACTGCATTGAAGCAATAATCCCCTATTGATGTCATGATGGCTTTGAAGCATAAATGTACAGAGGAACTCCTAATCACGCCATATTTCACACCACATCACACTTCTTTGTATGTCACATATTTTGCATAAAGGTTATAGTTACTGTCATGGCCCCCACATTCTAACGCGGGCCCCTAGGCCAGGATCTCTGGTGGGCCTTTCACCTAGGGTTAAGGAAAACATGATACTCAATAGGATTTAAAATAAAATAAGCAAGGTTAATGATGCGAAAACATAAGAAGTATTATGCACGTTTATTGAACATATTTATAAAGTAAAGATCCTAATGAAAAACTTACAATAGTATCAAAAATTATTGCAAAATCTGTTTTCTAGCTTTCTTTGACGCAAAATTTTCAATGACCTCACTAAAATCAACATGTTTAGCTAAATCATTTTCGATACACAGAATTGCTAGATGATTAAGTTGTTTTTGACTAGTTGTACTTCTTTGCCATGTTTTTAATGAATTTTCCAACTTGCTAAATGATCTTTCTGCTGAAGAAACAGTAACTGGGACTGTACAAAACAATTTAATAGCAAGACAGATATTGACAAATATACCTTGAAGTTTTTTGTCGTAAATTGCGTTCAAAATTCTAATTGGGCTTTTTTCAACACCAAAAACTGTCATGTAAATACTTTTGAAGTGAAAGATTTCATCCAGTAAGTCATCTGACAAATCTTCTGCATATGCATGTACAAGTTTTGCAGCTCTTGCGGTGAGCTGACCATTGTCCAAGTTCTGAAAATTCAAAATGGGTAAGAATAATTCACATATGGCATCTGCTGCTTCAAATCTTGTCTTTAAATCGCTGATGATAAAATCCAATACTGGGAAAACTACCAAAATTTTGAAATCATATTCTAGAAATTGAGTTCGCACTGCTACTACCTCAGCAACTGCTTTCGCCTCCTGAATAATACTTTCCCACGAGTCACGTAAATGCTGCATTTCTTGAATTAGGTCTTTTACAAGTGAAGTTTCAACATCGAGTGTTATTCCTTTACTTTGTATGATAATGTTCTTGTTGTCAATACTTGCTAATATTTTGTGCCAAAACACTGTCATCAGCAGACCTTTATAAGATCCAAAATATTTTCTTAGGCCTTTACTGATATTCAGTGCTGAAGGGGTTAATCCTGTAGCCAAATCTCCAAGAATGACATTGAGTACTCCAGGATAATGTTTAATAATTGGTTGTATAGCTTGAATTCTTTCACTCCACCTTGTTTCTGAAAGCTTTTGAAGGGATAATGGTACATGTTTTTTTAGTACTTCCCAGCGTGCAGTGTGCAAACAAACAGTAGAAGCTTTCTATATTCCTGAAAAATGTTATAACATCTGGGTTGATTTTTGCAGCGTTAACTCCTACACGATTCAATGAATGTGCTCTGCAGGGAGAGAATAATGCATATTTGTTTTTTTCTAAAATGCGACTCTTAACGCCGTTTATTGCACCACGCATATTTTAACCATTATCATAGCCCTGCGAGCGGCAATCTTGCAGAGGTATATTGTTCTTTTCCAGAGTTGCAAGTACTTCTTCAGTTATATTTTCTATGGTTTTTCCACTAAAGTTCATGAACTCAAGAAAACGTTCTTTCACTTGAAATTCGTGTGACTCTACATTGTGAGTTATATATCTGAGAATTAGGACATTTTGTTCGTGATGCGAGATATCTGGCGTTGCATATAATGTTATTCCATAGAAAATTGCATCTCTTCTTTGATCTAGAATGGTTTGACGAACTTTGTCTGCATAAAGATCAATAAACTCATTTTGAGAATACCATGGCAAATAATGTACACTTCCTTTCATACTTTTAGCTTCCAACTGATTTTGTTGAATTTTGTCGAGATGTTGTCGTGTCACTTCATCATACTTTCCAATTAGTTCTAAAATTCCTAAGAAATTCCCATTATGAACATCTCCAATCTTTGTTTTCTCTCCTTGAAAAGCCAAACCTCTAGAAGATAAAAATAATGTCACGTCTAAAATTCGTTGCAGAATTCCCCTCCACTTGGTTGCCTCACATTTAATTTGGTGATAGATAGATAGATAGATAGATAGATAGATAGATAGATAGATAGATAGATAGATAGATAGATAGATAGATAGATAGATAGATAGATAGATAGATAGATAGATAGATAGATAGATAGATAGATAGATAGATACTTTATTAATCCCAAGGGGAAATTCACATACTCCAGCAGTAGCATACTGATACAAAAACAATATTAAATTAAAGAGTAATAAAAATGCAGGTAAAAACAGACAATAACTTTGAATAATGTTAACGTTTACCCCCCCCAAAGGGGTGGAATTGAGGAGTCGCATAGTTTGGGGGAGGAACGATCTCTTCAGTCTGTCAGTAGAGCAGGACAGTGACAGCAGTCTGTCGCTGAAGCTGCTCCTCTGTCTGGAGATGACACTGTTTAGTGGATGCAGTGGATTCTCCATAATTGATAGGAGCCTGCTGAGTGCCCGTTGCTCTGCCACAGATGTCAAACTGTCCAGCTAATTGCCTGCAATAGAGCTTGCCTTCCTCACCAGTTTGTCCTTCTTCTTAATGCTGCCTCCCCAGCACACCACCGCATAGAAGAGGGCATTCGCCACAACCATCTGATAGAACATCTGAAGCATCTTATTGCAGATGTTGAAGGACGCCAGTCTTCTAAGGAAGTACAGCCGGCTCTGTCCTCTCTTGCACAGAGAATCAATATTGGCAGTCCAGTCCAATTTATCATCCAGCTGCACTCCCAGGTATTTATAGGTCTGTACCCTCTGCACACAGTCTCCTCTGATAATCACGGGGTCCAGGAGGGACCTGGGTCTCCTAAAATCCACCACCAGTTCCTTGGTTTTGCTGGTGTTTAGGTGTAAGTGGTTTGAGTTGCACCATTTAACAAAGTCCTTGATGAGGTTTCTATACTTCTCCTCCTGCCCACTCCTGATGCAGCCCACGATAGCAGTGTCATCAGCGAACTTTTGCACGTGGCAGGACTCCGAGTTGTATTGGAAGTCCGATGTATATAAGATGAACAGGACCGGAGAAAGTACAGTCCCCTGCGGCGCTCCTGTGTTGCTGACCACAATGTCAGACCTGCAATTCCCGAGACACACATACTGAGGTCTGTTTGTAAGATAGTCCATGATCCATGCCACCAGGTATGAATCTACTCCCATCTCTGTCAGCTTGTTCCTAAGGATCAGAGGTTGAATGGTGTTGAAGGCGCTAGAGAAGTCCAGAAACATAATTCTTACAGCACCACTGCCTCTGTCCAAGTGGGAGAGGGATCGGTGTAGCATATAGATGATGGCATCCTCCGCTCCCACCTTCTCCTGGTATGTGAACTGCAGAGGGTCGAGGGTGTGTTGGACCTGTGGCCTCAGGTGGTGAAGCAATAGCCTCTCCATTGTCTTCATCACATGTGACGTCAGAGCGACCGGCCGGAAGTCATTCAGCTCACTAGGACGTGATACCTTTGGGACTGGCGTGATACAAGATGTTTTCCAAAGCCTCGGGACTCTCCCCTGTTCCAGGCTCAGGTTGAAGATGCACTGTAGAGGACTCCCCAGCTCCAGTGCACAGACCTTCAGCAGTCGTTGCAATACTCCATCTGGACCCGCTGCTTTGCTGGCACGAAGTTTCCTCAGCTCTCTGCTCACTTGCACTGCTGTAATTGTGGGTGGGGAAGACTCTCCTATGCTGGTATCAGCAGAAGGATGGGTGGAGGGTGCAGTACTCTGAGGTGAGAGTAAGAGTGACTTAGGGTGGTCAAACCTGTTAAAGAAGTTGTTCATTTGGTTTGCTCCCTTCACATCTCTCTCGATGGTGGCACCCCACTTCGAGCTGCAGCCAGTGATGATCTTCATCCCATCCCATACTTCCTTCATGCTGTAAATCTGCAACTTCTGCTCCAGCTTTCTCCTGTACTGCTCCTTTGCGGCCCTGAGCTGGACTCAGAGTTCCTTCTGCACGCGCTTGAGCTCATGCTGATCACCACCTTTAAAAGCCCTTTTCTTCTGGTTCAAAAGGCCCTTGATGTCACTTGTAATCCATGGCTTGTTGTTAGCATAGCAGCATATATATATATATATATATATATATATATATATATATATATATATATATATATATATATATATATATATATATATATACATACTAGCAAAATACCCGCGCTTTGCAGCGGAGATGTAGTGTGTTAATAAGGTTATGTAAACATATATATATACATATACATATATACATATATATATACATATCTACATATACATATATATACATATATACATATATATATATATACATATACACATCCACATATATATACATATATATATATACACACATTAACATATATATATACACATACATATACACACATACATACACACACACATATACATATATACATATACACATACATACATACACATACATATATATATACACACGTACATACATACATACATACATACACACATATATATATATACACATACAGACACATATATATACATATACATATTTACATATCTACATATATATATATACATATCTACATATATATACACATATATATATACATATCTAGATATATATATACTGTATACATATATATACATTTCTACATATATATATATATATATATATATATATATATATATATATATATATATATATATATATATATATATAGACATACAAATATACATACATACATTCACATATATATATATATATACATATCTACATATATATATATCTACATATATATATATATATATATATATATATATATATATATATATATATATATATATATATATATATATATATATATATATATATATATATATATATACTGCGGTGGGTTGGTACCCTGCCCAGGATTGGTTCCTGCCTTGTGCCCTGTGTTGGCTGGGATTGGCTCCAGCAGACCCCAGTGACCCTGTGTTCGGATTCAGCGGGTTGGAAAATGGATGGATGGATGGATATATATATATATATATATATATATATATATATATATATATATATATATATATATATACGCAAATCCCCTCGCTTCGCAGCGGCGAAGTACTGCTTTTAAATTTTTATTAAGAAGAAAAGAAAACCTTTTTAAATTGAGGGAAAATATACCAATAACAATTTGTTAAGGATCTGTTTTTTTGTGAAGCTGCCTTTACACAGCCTCTCCTGTTTTATAAACGAACGCCATATAAGGCCGTCCTTTCTCCTTGCTTAGCGGTTCTGTATTGTTTTATTGTTCGTTTATTACGATTGTTATAGTTATTGTGTAGCTATTTGAGACTCACTTTTCTGTTCAGGTACCCATTTCCTTTATGTAATCCGCGGATTCTCCGCTATTTTTTGTTCGTTTATTAAGATTATAGTTATTTATTGATTCCCTTCTTTAGCTGACTGCCTGCTCATATAAGGCGCTCTGCTGTTTTTTTGTGAAGCAGCCTTTACACAGCTTCTCTGCTGTTTTATAAACGAACGCCATATAAGGTCATCCTTTTTCCTTGCTTCGCCAAGGAAGCAGCCTTTTTATTTAATCCACGGGTTCTCCGCTATTTTATTGTTCGTTTATTACGATTGTTATAGTTCTCTTTGTATACCACGTTGTGAGTTCAGCACTCCGGTTGTAATATGACCAAGCCGTGCAAGCTTACTGTTGAGAATGCAACATATAGTTGTACAGGAGAAAAGCAATCTTGCCTGAAATCAATGGCAACCTTTTGTAGGTCTATGAACTTAATTTAAACTTTAGGTTTACACGGTGCTTTGTTTCCGAAGTACCTGCACTCATAAAAATGTCTGTATGCGTCAGTCGCTTCATATTCTTTTCCTACATTATCAATTGTGTAATGTGTTTTTTGAACAGGTTTGATTCATCGAAGTGATCACTCGTGCTGCGTTCAGTCAGTTCACGTGAGCCGCTCTCTTGTGTGATGTTGCGATGTCCACGTCTTTATTTAATGTTAGCTAAGACCCGGCACTTAAAAGTTTCTTGCTACAGCAATTTTAACTCCGTTACAAAGTGATCCAAAGTCTCGTTTATACCTCGTGTCTTCTCATTAAACTTGTATGTTGCGAATATGGTATTGCAAACGGCAGCGGGAGCGTTTCTATAAACTTAATTTAAACTTACGGTTTACACCGTGCTTTGTTTCCGCAGTAGCTGCACTTATGAATATGCTTGTATGCGTCACTCGCTCGCTTCTTATTGTTTCTCTGCCTTCTCAATTGTGTAATGAATGTTTTCTTCAGCGCTCTTTGGGGCTCTTCCTTGTTTTCTACGTACTGCGTTCACAGTCAGTTCACGTGATTACGTGGGAGGCGTGATGACGCGATATGCAACTTCGCCTCCCATGGCCATTGAGCTGCAGTCTATTACAGTATATGGACAAAAAAGAGGTTCCAGTTATGACCATTACGCGTAGAATTTCGAAATGAAACCTGCCTAACTTTTGTAAGTAAGCTGTAAGGAATGAGCCTGCCAAATTTCAGCCTTCCACCTACACGGGAAGTTGGAGAATTAGTGATGAGTGAGTCAGTCAGTCAGTCAGTCAGTGAGTGAGTGAGTGAGTCAGTGAGGGCTTTGCCTTTTATAAGTATATATATATATATATATATATATATATATATATATATATATATTCACGGAATTCGTAGTCTGTGTCACAATCTGATTGTATGGGTGGTTACCTACCAGGTAACGCTTGTGGTTGGCCAGCAATCTGCTAACATCCGCCACGGTGCCCTCAGTTTGTGAGGAGCAGATCATAGAATGGTTGAAATAGTTTACTGTCAAATAAATGCAAAGAGTACACGACACGTGTTTCGCCCTCATTCTGGGCTCATCAGGTGTACACACTCCACTGCACTCCCTCTCGGGAATCGAACCTCGGACGTCAGCGACAGAGGCGATGCCCCTAACATTGCGCCACGGCGTGTGGTTCGTTTATTTGACAGCATGTAGATCGGGGTAATTACATTCACGGCATTCGTAGTCTGTGTCACAATCTGATTGTATGGGTGGTTACCTACCAGGTAACGCTTGTGGTGGCGCTGACGTCCGAGGTTCGATTCCCGAGAGGGAGTGCAGTGGAGTGTGTACACCTGATGAGCCCAGAATGAGGGCGAAACACGTGTCGTGTACTCTTTGCATTTATTTGACAGTAAACTATTTCAACCATATATATATATATATAAATATATATATATATATATATATATATATATATATATATATATATATATATATATATATATATATATATATACATATAGGTGCTGTAAGTGTTTATCAATTCCCTGTCCTTTAAATGACTGTAAAAGAAATTTCCAAGCCAAATACTGTTTCCTGTGTTCACTACTGTTTTCGTGAGAAGGCAAAATATCATACAACCTTTTCCAAGGTTTTTTTCTAGGTGAAATTCCGTCTTGGGTTGTTAAACTGCTCAAGTTTTTGTTACTTGGCTTTGGGTCGCAAAAAAGATGACATGGTAGACAGTAAAAAGTTTGTTTTGATGTACTCCAAGCTAACCATTCTCGAGGAAAATATTATCTTCTTCTTTCATCTTTAGTTTTTGTATAGAGCAAAGAGCTTTGAAATTCTCTACCATTAAGGTCCCTTGGCAATTCCTTATAAATCTTTCAAAATCTTGAAAAGTGACTGATTGTACTATTTCTTGTCGCAATTTGTTTGTGGCCAAGTACCAGGGTCATCATTTTATTTCAGAGTTTTCGATTGGCTCTGCAACTAAAGCACCATCTGCATCATGTTCTTTCATAATCGCGTCTTCTTCAGGTTTTCCACTTGTGCTTTGTTCTTGAGATACAACAGGGTCACATGGTACATTAGCTTCTTCTACGACTGATGTTTGAGCTCAAGAATCCATTTGGTAGTCATTTTCTTTACTACGATCAGTAGCTGTAATTTGTGTATCTTTTGTTTTCAGGTTTGAAAAATTTTGTTAAGGATTGACCACCATGCTTTCAATTCTTTCTCAGATTTAAGTTTCCTTTTCTGAGCTCCGGACTTATGTTTGTATTTTGAATTAGACATGGCATCTGATTTACTTTATAACTAGAAATAAAAAAATAATAATAATTAATCACGCTACAGAGAAAGAAAACGAAAATATAAAGAAAAAAAATAAATTAATGAAAATACATATAAGCCGACTTTTTAAAAATACATGTAGAATTTGAATATTCATGGAAATTAATTACTTACAAAGTTTTTAAATTACACACATAACTATATAAAAGTATTTAATAGGTACTTACTTCCAAGCATGTAGCAGGTAGCAAAATCAGCTGAATCTGAATTTCTTGATAACAGGCTAACAAATCCTCAATGGATCTGTGCAGTTAAAAGCAAATTCTATTATTTTTTATAAATTATAATTTATTTATCTGCAATAGTCGACTACTAATACAAATTAAATAATATTACTTGTTTCTTGTTTTGCCTATAAAAGAATCAGAACAGGTTTCTTATAAAGTAATTGTGAATATAAATAGAATTGTTTACGTTTTTAGCTTTAAATGTAGGTAAACAATTTAGTTGAAGATCTGTACGGTTCTATGATGCTTAGTTTTCATGTACTCTGGCATTTTTGATATACTTTTCTAATGTAGGGTTTCCTATAGGAAATTTTCTGACTAAAATAATGGCGGTTGTCGCAGGCCTCAATTTTCTTGCAAAAAGCCGGAAATTACGTCTTTTTGAAAATGGCGTCAATTTTGAAAAAAATCGAAATTTTAACTTTAACTCTTTATATCTGCAGAAATAAGTAAATGTTTAATTTTTTTTGTGTAGTATTTCTTATTTAATTGTGTTTAAAATATGTATAATTTGTTTAAGTTTATTGTTTATAATATTTATAAATAAAGAATATATACAACTATATGACACCAAATCAGCAATTAATATCAAAATTTTCGACCAGTGGAGAGGTCTACGTTTTATTTGGATTTGTAAAATGTCAAAGCGAGAAGGTTGTAGAAAAATGTATGTAAACATTTTTTCATCTGAAACTTTTTTTGATATTGTTTTTAGCTTTCAAAATATTTTATGCTGAAGTTGACACTCAACGCTGTAGGATCAATGCTTGCTTTCTGTTCATATGTTTTGTTTGTGCATAATATCTAATCATCCCACGCCGGGCCCCTGTGATCCCGGGCCCCCTGGCTAGAGCCCTGTCAGCTCCCCACCTTGTTGGGGCCATGGTTACTGTTGTATGTAGGGAACACAATACACAAATGTGGCTAGGGACCACACATGACTAAGGTTCTACATTGTACAGGAACTCACTGGTTCCTGACAACAAAATTCTTGTGTTGGGAAAATACCAAAAGTCCAGAAGAGAGTGTTTCTGGCTGTTTTTGGGACTGAAGTGAATGAGCTGTGAGGAGAGTTTGAAAGAGTTGAACATTTTCAGTTGAAAGCAAATTGTGATTGAGATGTGATATGATTTAAAACTATAAAAGGAATTAGAATAGTGCATCCTACATGCTACTTTAAAGTAAATTCTTCAACAAGAACATAGGGATACTGTTGGGAACTTGTTAAGTTTGTGATTAGTGGGGCGAGGAGCTCCAGCATTTCACCTCTAAACCAGCTCCTCAGAAAGAGGAAAGGAGTAAGAAATAGTAGAAGACTCAATTATTTGGTACATTGACACACAGATTTGCTTTTGTAAAAGGGAGTCTCATATGGTGTATTGTTCCATTGGTGGACTGGTGGGGGCCAAATTTAGTGTCCCGTCTCAGTACCTCAAACAAATATTAGCTAATGACAATTGCAATTAGTATGTGTTATGTCTTTGTTAGATTCATTTTTACCTTGTTAAAGATCACAAAAATTTGTTTAAAATATCAGAACTGCTTAATGGATAGCATGGTGGCAAAGTGGTTAGTATTGCTCTCTCATAGCTCCAGCAATTTCCAGACTAGATAATGTCTGTATGGAATTTTGTTTCTCACCCCGCTGCCCCTGTGGGCTTTCCCCAGATACTTTATATTGCCCCCACATGCTGTAAGAGTTAAGGTTAATACAGTAGGTTACTCTAAACTGGCCCTATAACTAAAATATTCAATGTACTGAACATTGTTAAGTAAAACTGGCAGGCAGGCAGTCATCATTATTAATTTTTCCATTATGTACTAAAATACAGTCTGGTATTTCATAGTAATAAAATGTTATTCTCTTTGTTTCTGTTTTGTTGTTGATTTTGACAACATCCTGTATAGTTTTTGTGAAACAGGCACAGTCCCAGTCTCCTGTTAGGATGAAACTTGTGATTAATATCACCCACAGGGCCACTGGCTCACTTCCTTTGTTTTTAGAAGACATTAAGTAAAAGGGTGCAATTTTGTCATGAGCTCCCTTTGTTCCCCAGATACTTGATTTTCTCTGGAAGCTGATTGCCCATGATATATGGTTCACCTGGAAGCATTTCAGCCAGCTAAGGATTTCAGATGACAAACTGGTGTGCTCAGATGTCTTCAAGGTAAAAACAGTAGACATGAATGTATGCATCCAGCATTATAAAAAACATTTTTTAAAAATGCATACATTTTTGGGTAGGGAGAATTTATTGCTTTTACTTAGGAAGTGAGAATGTAATTGTTCTAAAAATATAATTTCATTAATAGACACTTGTTTCAGTTTACATCCTTTTATCCATTTGAGCCTGATATTTCCAAAATAGGCGCTGGCCCACCATGACTGTGAGTTTGACTAAGCTGGTTTAGAATTTAATGGTATATTATTCCATTTATATTCCCAAACTTTGTTCTTTTGGTCTTGCCTTCAAAATGATTGTGCATGAGGGACATATGTGAGCATGCCATACAACAGACTAGATGCTGTTGGTTCCTGCTTTGCACCAGACGTTGCTGCACTCTGGCCCCATACAGCCTTATAACTGCATTAAACTGGTTTGAAAGTTAGTAGGTGGAAAATAGTGCATGTTTGTTGTATCATTTTCTACTTTTATTAGTAACGGTACATTTTGTATCTATCAACAGTGGACGCCAGAGGCACCACCAGCAACCAAACCACCAGAGACACCTTCACATTCTTCTGTGGATCTTATTCTAAATAATGAGTCACTTTCACAGTCATTTCAAACATCTTCTATGTCTCCTGTAGTAGAAAGAAGTAGCAATTCTCCACTCACAGGTAAAGCTATCCACAAGAAGAAAGGACCTTACCTTATTTTATGAATTATGTTTTGTTGGAAACAACATATGGGTTGTCTTTGATTACATAACATATATATTTTAACAAATATAAACAAGAGAAAATGAAGTAAGGTGTGTGGGTCAATGAAAGAAGTTGCTGTCTGAAATTCCATGTGTTCTCTTTAATCAGTCCTCATAAAGGCTACTGTTTGATCACACATATGCCAGTATATTTTTAACAAAAGAGATAAAGTGATAAATTGCCATTTATTGAGATTGATACTGAAAGTCCACATACCTCAATTGAAATGTTAGCTTGTATTAATGTAACAGCTGAAATCAAGACCAATCTTGTCATATTCTTTTCATGTTTAATATAATCTCACAAACAACAATATATAAGTAAAAAAACACATTTATAATTTTATTAAAATCAAGTAAAAGTAAGTATAAACAACATTAGTAATGAAGGTTCTGTTTCCATATTTATCCATACACATTGCATCTCAAATTCATTTACCTTCAGTTATCTTCAACTGAATTGTTTCTGGTTACCCCTGAATCTTGGTGTTTTGGTAGAATTTGTTTTCCTAGTGCAGAGATAACCATAGTACAGAAGGAGGTGACAAAAGAGGTCAGATTTATAAAACTTGAGTAGGCGCAAAAAGAGGCTTGAAATGTATGTAAGCAACTTTCAACGCAAAAGTTGGGATTTATAAGAGAGAATATGGTGGGAGAACTTTAATATATCTATGGCAACTCTGACCCATCCATATGCAACATTTTTGAGAAACTGGGAAATGATAACACCTTTGATCAATCTGGGAAATACAGCCTAACTAGCTAAATGATGGCTCACATGCATAATAATTCATATCACCAACCTGTTATTATAATGTGTGTTGACATGACAAATATATTAAAGCCTAAAGGTGATGAGTTTGATTGAACAAATTTTTGCTTTTTTGTCAGTTTAAGCTACCTGCTGTCACTTCTAAAGGTTAGAAATCAAAGCACAATAAATATACAGGCGTGATTTTCTCTCTTTGTACAGAACGCTCTAAAATCATGCCCTATTACCTATTCATAGCCAAATGGTTTGACACAATATGGCTTGTTTGGCACTGCTTGAAAACAATGCAAATTGCCATATATGAAAGGAATGAGTTTTTAGGGACTGGTAAAATTTTTCTTTTGCCCATGATGATGACTGGCTTCTGAGCCAGTTTAGGATTCTGAGAGCCAATTGGTTTTCCTAATGTAATTGGAGTAATTGACAGCACTCATACACATAAAGGCACCTAGTGAGAATGACACTGCTTTTGCTTTTTTATTCCTTTAACACACAAGTCATCTACAATGCCAAAATGAGACTGATGGATAGCTTGCTGGTAAAATAACTGGTTGAAACTGCAGTTTATCATAAGGCCTGGGTGTGGCAAGGTCCTATCAGTGCACGCTCCTAGCCTCTCTCTCTCTCTATCTATCTCTGTATTTATTTATTTTTAAATAAATATATATTTATGTGTCAGGTGATAGTCACTACTTGCTCAGATGCTGGCGCCTTATGCCCTTCCCTGACCCCACACTTCAATGCCATGCTGAACATGCAATAGATGCAGGTGGTGTTGTCTCAATGCGTCATGCAGAAGGCTGCTGTCTCTGTCAATGAAGATCTGCAGCATAATGACTGTATATGTATGAGGTTGATTAGCACAGTCCATAGATGGTTGCTTCAGTGTGGCAACCAGTCAGGGTTTGAGGTGAGTTTACATACACACATTTACAAAATAATTGTGACTTACAAAGGCAAATTGTGTACAAATGTGTTCATGCCAGATTTTATTAATTGGATATTTTTTTGGTGTATGCATTTTCCTGTTTTTTGCTGTATGCGTATTTTCATCCTCTTATTCAGACAAAGTTTTATAAATGAGTCTCTTGGAGAAGAATTTCAAAGACATAGTTTACAGTATATTATTATAAATCACTATGAA
This sequence comes from Erpetoichthys calabaricus, assembly GCF_900747795.2. Lineage (NCBI taxonomy): Eukaryota > Metazoa > Chordata > Cladistia > Polypteriformes > Polypteridae > Erpetoichthys > Erpetoichthys calabaricus. The sequence goes on along the minus strand of NC_041394.2, from coordinate 302,425,508 downwards.
GATCAGCATTAAAAAAGTGAAGGAAATATGCTGTACCAGGTTTATATAGTGGGTATAGAAAAGAATCACCTCCTTCGAAATATTCCCATTTTTTTTGCTTTACAGCCTTAAATGAAAACACACAAACCAATATTTTTTCCAGCTTTACTTACTCAATGCAATATATAACATACAAGTGAAAGATCTCATAGTTACAGTTCAGAAGAATTAAAAAAAATAAAAAACAAGAAATACTGAGGTTAATAAAGGATCACCCCCCTCCTAAACTCAATCAGGTGTAAGTAGCCCCCATTTCCATCGCAGACCATGGTTACTGGCTTCCTTCCACCTGTGATCAGTTGTAACTCATGTGATTAGTGAAGCATAAAAACAGCTTTTCCTGGAGCATTCCCTTGCTTGGTAGTGCAACTGACAGCAAACAACTGACTATGGGTGGCAAGCCACTTTCAAAAGATCTCAGGGATAGAGTTGTGGACAGACATAAGGAGATGGATACAAACAAATCTCAAAGGCTTTATCAATCTCAAGGAGCACAGTAAAGTCCATAATAAAGAAGTGGCAAGTGTTTGGTACTACTAGGACCCTCCCTGGATCCAGCCGTCCCTCCAAACTGGATGGAAGAGCAAAGAGAAAACTGGTAAGAGAGGCTACCAAGAGGCCAATGGCCACTTTGAAGGAGTTACAGGATTTTATGGCAAAGAGTGGTCATTGTTTGCATGTGACAACAATTTTACAAGTGCTCCACAATTGTGGCTTGTTCAGGAGGGTTGCAAGGAAAAAGCCACTTCTCAAGAAAGGCCACATTAAGGCTCGTTTGAGCTTTGCCAGAATGCACCTTAAAGATTCTGATGCTAAGTGGAAAAGGTCTTATGGTCAGATGAGACTAAAATCAAATGGTACACCTGGCAGAATTCCAATGCAGCTCACTATCCACAACACACCATACCTACAGTAAAGCATGGAGGTGGCAGCATCCTGTTGTGGGGGTGTTTCGTAGGGCCTGGGGCTCTCGTTAGGGTAGAAGGAAAAATGGATTGGGCAAAATACCGTCAAATTCTTGAGGAAAACCTGCTACCCACTGCCAGAAAGTTGAAGATAGGCAAAATGTTCACCTTTCAACACAACAACAACCCGAAGCACACAGCAAAATTGACCACACAGTGGCTGAAGGAGAAAAAAGTGAATCTCCTCATGTGGCCCAGTCAGAGCCCAGACCTAAATCCCATTGAAAATCTGTGGAAAGATTTGAAGATAGCAGTTCACCAACGCTCACCATCCAATTTGACTGAACTTGAACAGTTCTTTAAAGAAAAGTGGGCAAGTACTGCTTAATCTAGATGTTCAAAGCTGATAGAGAAGTATCCCAACAGACTGAAGGCTGTCATTAAAGCAAAAGGTGGTTCAACAAAATATTGACATTGGGGGTGATCCTTTATTAATCTCAGTATGTGTTGTTTTTGATTTTTTATAATTTTTCTGAACTGTAGCTGTGATATCTTTCACTTGGATGTTATAGGTTGCATTGAGTAAGTAAAGCTGGGAAGAAATATTTTTGTGTGTGTTTTGATTTAAGGATGTAAAGCAAAAAAATGGGAATATTTCAAAGGGGGTGATTCTTTTCTATACCCACAGTATTTATACAGTAACTGGCCTCTCCTACAAAATCACACAGAGATATGGAAAGCATATGGGTCTTGGTCTGATTTATTCAGTTAATCCTCACAGGTGGCGCAGTGGTAGTGCTGCTGCTTTGCAGTAAGGAGACTGTGGAAGATTGTGGGTTCGCTTCCTGGTTCCTCCCAGTGTGGATAGCGCTTTGAGTACTGAGAAAAGCGCTATATAAATGTAATGAATTATTATTATTATTAATTCATTACAAACACATTAAACATTTTACCTCAAGGTAGTGGCAAGCACATTTTTTATGAAACATGGAAAATTCTTTTTTGCAAACGCAGAGCCTCAGGTGCTGATAAATGTTTGGGGAAAATAAATATCTGTTGTGATGTCTTAAAGGTCACAATTTCATGAGCAGAGCATCAGAATAAAATCAGTTTCCTATAAGGTAAAATTGGTATTAGTTTTGTTATTAAGTTTAAATTATATTTTCTAATGGGAAACTTGGTATCAAATGTAAGACTCTTGCTGTCACAACTGCAAGGATTATATTCACATTGGTAAAGCAATGACAATAAATTGCCTGGGTGTGAGAGTGTGCATGAGTATGCTCTGTTATAAAATGGTGTTTCATCCAGGATTGGTTTACTATGTATAAAAATAAATAAATGAAGCCTTGCACTATGTGTGGATTGTTGTGAAACACCTTTGAGAGGTACTGTATATAACCATAATGTAGAAAAGAAACCAGGGGATGAAATACTCAAAAAGGAGAAGGTCAAGTCATTGTCAGAAAAACAGGCCTATAATCTCAGGAACTGGCTCCCTTACAGAAAATATTTCAGGTTGGGTGGAGCACATCCTTAAACCCCTCACCCGTAATACAACCAGCTACATCCAGGACACCACTGCCTTCTTAAAAAAACTGTCTGCTTTAGGCCCCTTACCTGAGGGAACCTTACTGGCCACAATGGATGTTGAGGCACTTTACACAAACATCCCCCATTATGATGGTATATTTGCATGTGAAATGTACCTCAAACAACATGATTTACCCACAAAGTCAGTAATAGAAATGATAAAATTCACTCTGACACATAATCTATTCTCTTTTGGACAAGATTGCTACTTGCAACAAATGGGGACTGCAATGGGCTGTCAGTTTGCACCTCACTATACAAACCTATTTATGGCAAAATTGGAAGAAGATTTCATGTCAATGTGCATCGTAAAACCAATGTTGTATCTCCGTTACATAGATGACATCTTCATAATCTGGACTGCCAGTGAGAAGGACCTCCTCCATTTTCATAATGAATATAATTGTTTTCACCCCAACATAAAGCTGAAGCTGAATTACTCAAAAACAGAAGTCAGCTTCCTTGACACCACTGTTCAACTGAAAGACAACACCCTTGTAACTTCTGTTTTTCACAAACCGACAGACAGACGGACCTACCTGAAAAGTGATAGCTTCCACCCCAAGTATATAAGGCACTCCATTATTTTCAGCCAAGCAATACGGTACAATCGTGTTTGCTCAGACCCGACAGACCGGGATCAACAACTGCAGGAGCTCAGACAAGGTTTCATCAAACAAGGTTACACCCCCAAAACAACAGACACTCAAATAAGAAGAGCTACTGCCATACCCAGAGACAACCTTCTGGAATATAAAAACAAAGACAACAAGAACCGCATCCCCCTTGTTGTCACCTATAACCCACATCTTGAAACACTTCGAAAAATTATAAAAGAACTTCAGCCAATACTAAACAATGACCAAACACTGAAAAATGTATTTCCTGAACCTCTCCTCCTGGCATACAGACAACCACCAAACCTTCAACAACTAATTGTCCGAAGCTCCCTAAGTGAACCAACAGAAAATGGCACATCTCCATGCCTACAGAAAAGATGCAAAACATGTGCCCACATCTATGATACAGACCGTATAGTTATAGCACACTGCCGACTTGAACATCACATAAAGGGATCATTTTCCTGCAGATCATCTAATGTAGTCTACCTAATTCTCTGCATGAAATGTCCTGACAGTGTACTCTATGTGGGAGAAACTGGACAAACACTCTGCCAGAGAATGAATTTACACAGGTTCCACATTAAACATGGCAACACAGATGTTCCTGTAGCGGCCCAGTTCAACAGCCATGGACACTGTGAGAGGGACTTTAAAGTCACAGTGCTTATGGGCAACTTCAAAACACAGCAAGAGAGAAAAGAATGGGAAGTTAAACTCATGCTAAAATTTAATACATTACAACATGGCTTGAATAAAGACAAGAGTTTTATGGCCAGATATGAGGATTGTTTACATCTCTCAGAATGACAGACAACCTGTCTACAGATCCACATTGTTTTGAAAAAACTCATTACAAACTTCAAAAGACTTTGTTGGACAGTTATCTTATCCAGAGATCTTGACAATACATTGTTCTTTTCTCTCTTGTTAAATTAACCCTGGCCTGAATGAATCTATTTATTTTATACATTTAAAATTTCTCATTTAAAGATTTACCAATGTTGTTTCTTGTCCTAGAGTGTGTATATAAACATAGGGAACTTCAGTCTCTGTATTACATCTTGCCTGAAGAAGGGGCCTGAGTTGCCTCGAAAGCTTGCATATTGTAATCTTTTTAGTTAGCCAGTAAAAGGTGTCATTTTGCTTGGCTTTTCTCTACATTCATAATGGCTAACACGGTACAACACCCTAGTACTTCAGAAAAACAGGCAAATGTCAGATATACCAGAAAATACAAAATTAATGATTGATTAAATGCGAACAAAACACAAAAAGTCAAAGTCAAAATGTTTTGGCAAAAATTCTACACCAGCCTAGGAGACTGTTTAGTCCTAGGCAAAAAAGAATAAGCATAAGCACTGTAAGCTTTCTTGAATATCCCAAAGCTAGGATAACTCTTACTAGCTTGGCACCATCCTATATAAGGTGAGAAAATGTCACATGACTTGCATGCCATGTGACTGACAAAGCCATTAACAACATGGATACAATCCATGCAAAACCAATAGGGCAGCATCTATGGCATTGCATAACTGATCACTAGAATTACAGAGTAGTGATGCAAATAAATGTGAAGAAAATGATTTTAAAGAAATTAAAAGCAAAAATGGTGGCACTTGAAAGAAGTGCAAAAATTACAGATCAGTAAGACATAACTTATTACATCATATTCAGATCAAAACTCCTGCCTCTAGTGAAAAATGAGAATGATTTTATATTCTTTGAGGGAACTGCAGTGTTTTAAAATTTAGCTGTAGTCCAGTACATTCAATTAGCTGAGGACAACAATAATAAATACCTGCGAGATTCTAAAAGCGGAATTATTTCTTGTAACAATATGCCTTTTAAATAGTTCAGTAATTATGTTATATAGTTTACAATTGTAATTTCCTCTGCTTCATCCAACCTTCTTCTTTTGCTTAGAAATGTTAATTGATTTGTTGTTCTGCAATTTTAAGACCAGAGGAAACAGGAAGGAGGATCTGAGCTTTCTCTCTTAGCTCAATGTTTGTTTGTTCTGACCCTTTGCAAAATCCTTTTAGTTGGGTATAGGTGTATTTTTGTTTAGTGTTTTTGATCCTTTTTCTTGTCTTTTGGATTTGTTTCATGGTTACTAATTTTCATACCTTTGCATGTGTTTTTATTTTTTGGCCTACTGCCTTTTTTCTAGATTGGGTTTTGAAACAAAATTAATTGTGCTTTATTTTAGACCTTTTTGACTCGTCTCCTCTGTCTGTTTTTGTAGATCAACATTTAAAGCATGGCAAACACTCTCAGTTAGGCTAATCTCTTGCTTCTTTCATTTCTAGTGTTCCTACCAACATATAACCAAATGCCAATTAAAATTGCTAAGCCCAAGATTAAGATGGGCAGGAAAAATCAAGTATTTGTTATGCATTAAGACATTTTTTTCACTGTTGGGAGTGTGCACTGATACAGTGCATTGCTACACCCACCACAAAATGATCACTAGCTAGGAAAACTTTGGGGCTACTAAAAATATGATTGTTAAATATTTTAGTTCAATACATTTTCATTCATTGTATCTAGACTGGGAAAAACGTAGACTTTCTCATCAACATAGTAAGACATTATTAAGCAAGGAAAGCAAACTGGCAGAGTTGGCAGAGATAGCCTATGTGAACACAGGACTGACATTCAAACTTTATTGGATGATACAGACATTTTGATTCATCTGTCCTTTTTCTGAGCTTGTTCTGTCCTGTTCAGTTTAATGTGAATATGGAGCCTACCTTGTCAGTGTTGGATGCAAGTAAGAAACTACCCCGGATGAGACTCCTGCTAATCAAAAAACACATTCATACACACTGCTCAAACTCGCAGACACTGGGCACATTGTAGTGACCAATCAGCCTATCCTGTAAATGTTTGGGATGTGGAAGGAATCAATGCACACACAAGGAGAATGTGCAGATGCCACACACATAGTAACTAGCTCTCTATAGCCAACCTATGAATAACTGGATTTGATTAAAAAAAAAAAATTCTCTGAATACTTTGTATCTGTTGATAAAATTATACACTGAAACTTATTGCAGTAATAATGTAGTTTTATGCAAAGTGTCAATCCTTAACCCATCATTGATCGTAAATTTTGTGGGTGCTTCTTTTACACCAAAACATGATAGGTACACCTCTTCAGGATATTTCTTGAACATTCCTCATTGTTCATAGTCTAATACTCCTCCTTCTTACAACTTTTTTGAAAATCCTGAGTACTTACAAAAAAAAAACAAACAAAAAGCAACAAATTGTTGTGCCATTAAATTCCTCATTACTTTGTTGTTTTCTGTTTAATACAGGTCAAAAGGATTTAAAAATCACACCCTTCATTTTATTAACATTTTTCAAACTTTTCTAACGTTAGGTTTAAATTTAAAAACTCTGGCAACAACTACAGAGATTGTCATGGAGAAAAGCTCTTTCTTTTTAAGAAGGCAGTCTCAGAGTCCAAATGGGAATGCAGAAAAACATGGTTATCACACACAATTTAACAAAGACACTAGCCCATGGTGGAAGCGCTTAAACTACGAAATGCATCAGTTTATATTACATTTCTTATCATATATGCAAAATACTCTCCTCCTTCTACTTCTTCCCAACATTACATAATGTCCCAGCCCACCACTGTCCATCATCTAGCATCCATCATCTGACTGAAACTTGCCAACATTACTCCTTACCCTGTGCATGTGCCTGAGACTTGTTTATCGATCAATTCCCACCGTTTAAGTCAGAAGCAGGAGGACCCACACATGAGATGCTGAGATGCTCAAATGAATAGTTTCTTGTTGCACAAACATCCCTCAAGGTTGTTTTTTAAGCAACTACATGTCCAAGACTATAGCACAAAGTTTTCTTATAATATACACTATCCTTGGCTTGTCATCACCTCATGCTAGTGTCCTAGCAGGCTGGCAGTGAAAGCAAGTGGCCTTGGGCTGATAAGCACAGAGAGCTTTCTATGTGTATAGAGAAAATACAAAATACAGACACAAGCTTTTAATTTTATTAATTTTTATATAACCTAAAGCTAATGAATTACAGTATAGCACATTTTACTTTAACTTGATTAAAAAGCTTTGATATGTATGGAAAAAAGCATTGATGCATAGATTTAAATAAGCTATAAATACTGTATATAGTGTATTTTCTAAACTAATGGACTGCTTATTTTACTCAAAGTTAAAATCTCAGCAGTGAAACTTAAAACAATGTCCTGTTTAACTCTCTCCAAGTACATATTGTTCTTGACTTTTCATTATCTCACTGAAGTTTTATAATTAGAAGCAAAAAAGAAAGACAGGCCACTTGCAAGCAAAAAGCCAGTAGCCTTTATGTTGACAAATAAATGATGGCTTTTAAGCTACTTAAAATAAAAAATCTAAGCATAAGTTTTTACTAATTCTAAAGCTAATGATCAAAAGCATGTTGTTCTATAAATTAAAAATTTCCATAAGTAATTTCTACAGTAATTCTTAGCAGTGGACTATGCATACCATAATTAGCCTCCCGGCTAACATCTACTGGTCTGTTATCCAAGGTCCCACAATGTCCTTCAATTATTTTACCATCCCCTATACCTACTTCTGGTGCTTCTTCCATTATTATGACACAAGTTGTGTTACTCGTCTAAGATGGATTGAAAGATAAGTAATCAACATAGACCTCAACGTTAACGTTTGCAGTGCACCACCAGAATTTTTTTTGTAATGCATGTAGTAATAAAATGCATTGCAATTGTCATTTCAATAGATGGCACACCACAAACGTTTGTAGTAATAAAATGCATTACTACCACTGTTGGTGATGCACCATCTGTTGAAATGACAAATGCAATGCATTTGTCTCTTTTATATGCCCTTTGGGATGGGATTCGTAAAAGCAGTATTAATGTCTGTGATACCCCATTTGTTGGAATGACAAAAGCAATGCATTTTATTACTGCAGATGTTTGTGATGTGCTATCTGTTGGAATGACAGACAAATAGCAACTAGACAGAAACACAGATACACAGACACTTATCTTTTTATTAATGTGGACAAGAAACATCTTTAGAAATGATGTCCTAAATACTAGAGCATGGTCACATAAGTTACTGTCGCCAGTATACATTCTGCTGGGGCACCTTTCAACTGTTCTTTTATACTGACCTGAAACAATGCATATATTAGGTATGTTGTTATACTGTATTATTCAACATGCAATACACAGTCCAGGAATTATCAGGTCAGCTCAGTCCCCTCATACTGTATATACGTTGGTGGTGGGGAGTACTGTATGCAAAAATGTGTGACTTGAATTGATCGATGTCTCAAAATTGTGTTTGAGTGTGGTTAGTATTGGAGTGCCTTGTTATGCATTTCAGACACTACGACATCCAGTGACCTTGTCAGTGGGTTAATGTGTGCTAGCCTACAGCATATTTACTGCGCTTCTTAGTTATCTATTGAAATCATATTCAAGGTTCAGCCACTTGTTTTCCATGTGTTCAAGAGTGTAGGGTGTAAATTTGTTTTGAATGATGTCTCATTTTTTTCTAATAGCCTCATGAGTGATATCTTTGAATATAATGCCTGTTTATTTCCATTAACCTCTTTCTATTTGTGCTTTGACTGAGCCGACTGTCACGGAAGATGTAAAGATTTTTTTCAGTGGTAGCCCAATAAAACTACACCAGCACTGATTAAAACAGCAGAAGAATTTTAAGATGATGAAGAAAAATTAATGTTTTAACAGGTACAAAAGCAGGTTGGAAAGTGACATGTTTTGACTCAATTCATTAGAGCATAGCTAATTAATTGTCCTAAAGAGTCTGTAAGATTTCTGTCATAGCTAGTTGGTGTATCAACAAGATCTTTGCAATATGTATGGCATGATTTACTATTGCAGGCAACTTTTCACCAGTCCATTTTTATGACAAGGTACATGTTATTTATTACTTTGAAATAACTGCAAATTTTCTTATTTATTTTTAACTTTCTATTTACAATTCCAGGTCGGTATGTGGTTTGATAATTACATGATGCATGCAATATTTAACTTTGACTAAAAAGGGAGTCCTTGTGCATTTAACTGATTCATGTTTTAATTATTCTGTTGCAGAATGTGTTTCAGAGGACACAAGTGTCTATCCTTCACCAGATTGCTGCATTTTGGACATGACAAATGCTCTTTTGGAGGTATGTGTTTCTAAGGCCATGAACTGGAAGAGATGCTCCTAATTGCTTTTATAATCTTTGGTCGAATATTTTAGATTTTTCTGTCTCCTTAAAAGTGCAATTTATCATAACGAAATTTTAAGATAGAAATTCTATAGAAAACAAAACATGGCAGACTAAATCCAACTTAAGGTCAGAAGGATGAATCTATCCTAGAAACATTGGGCACATGGCAGGAATTAGATGAATGGGACAGCCACATTTTAATACACAAAGGCCCCACTTAAATTTGGCAAATACCAAGTACAATTGAAAATCCAGATAGTCCTGAAGAGCTATTGTCATGTATGCTGCATTGTCATGAAATAAATATTCTCCAGCTCCTTCCATCCTTTTATTAAGTTTGAACTAAAATGTAAGACTGTAAACATAGGTTGGAGGTCCTGTCTGAAGTCTTTCAAGCACCTAAGAACTATATGTAAAAGAATAAGATAAAGTGAATAATAACATTCGCTCAATTAGCACAAATTAGCAAAAGGCTTATTCAGTCCTTGAGTCTTACACTCTCTATATATACAGTTTAATACACATATATATATATATATATATATTCACGGCATTCGTAGTCTGTGTCACAATCTGATTGTATGGGTGGTTACCTACCAGGTAACGCTTGTGGTTGGCCAGCAATCTGCTAACATCCACCACGGTGCCCTCAGTTTGTGAGGAGCAGATCATAGAATGGTTGAAATAGTTTACTGTCAAATAAATGCAAAGAGTACACGACACGTGTTTCGCCCTCATTCTGGGCTCATCAGGTGTACACACTCCACTGCACTCCCTCTCGGGAATCGAACCTTGGATGTCAGCGCCAGAGGCGATATATTGTGGGAGATGGCCGGCTGTTTATCCCGGCCAGCACCCCCAGGCCATTAGATGGAGCCCTCCCTGTGGCATGGGAGTGCCCCAAAGACCAGCAGGGAATTATGGACAGTGGAGTTTTTATTCCCAACCCTGCTGGACACCGTGGGGCCCACCAGAGGATACTGCAGGGAGGCTCAAGGACTTATGCATGCCCTATAACCTGGAAACACGTCATCATCATATGACCAGAAGGGATGACGTGTGTCCGGGTTGAAGAAAAGGACTTTTACTCTGACCCGGAAGTGATAAGGACTCATGGACTGCTGGGCTGGAGCCACTTCTGGGTCGGAAAGTATAAAAGGACTCTAGGAAAACCCAGACGCTAAGCTGAGCTGGGAGGAAGGGTGGCAATGCGTCTGGGAGTGGAGGATTGGTATTGTGATTAGTTATTGTATTGATTATTGATTGTAGTGTACTTATATGTGTAGTGAGGAGTGTAGAGTGCTTGTGCACATTATTATTATAAAATAAATAATTATAGTTTTACCTGGTGTTTGGAGTGGTACCTGAGGGTTCAAGGGAGCACTAATACGCTCTACTGCTACAATATGTATATATATATATAATATATAATATACACACACACACACACACACACACACACACATATATATATATATATATATATATATATATATATACATATATATATATATATATATATATATATATATATATATATATATATATATATATATATACATATATATATATATATATATATATATATATATATATATATATACTAGCAAAATACCCGCGCTTCGCAGCGGAGAAGTAGTGTGTTAAAGAGGTTATGAAAAAAAAAGGAAACATTTAAAAAATAACGTAACATGATTGTCAATGTAATTGTGTTGTCATTGTTATGAGTGTTGCTGTGTTTTATATATATAAAATACACACACACATATAAACATATATATACATATACATATACACATATATATACATATCTACATATATATATATATATATATATATATATATATATATATATATATATATATATATACATATACACATCCACATATCAACATATATATATACAAATATATACACACACACACGCTTTATGGGTGATGATTGTTTTAGTCTTTTTATCTTTATTTTATTTTATTGTAGAATCAACTCCTATCTGCGCACAGCAGGGCAGCCGTGGGCGGATGCGTATGGTGTATTCACTCCATGTTATCGTGCATTGCGCTGTCAGTGGTATTTTGATAAAAGAATTTGAACAACATATAAGAAGCGTATAAATTATTAAACAGTAAAACATTAACATTTAAGAAGTAAAGTTACATTAAGTACTACTGCAGTGCCTTCGGGTATACCTAATTTTTTGTTTGCCCATTACATGCTTAAATGTATACATTTTTTGGTGCACCTACCCGAGAACACGCAACATATAACCGAGCGTGGGAGAAGCATGGATTTTAAACACGCGTTGAGTTCATCTGCTGGTCTCCCTCGTGGAATAACTGGTAATGTTTGACTAAAATCTACACCGAGTAAAACGACATTACCTCCTATTTTTTTTTTTACGATCTCTGAGATCTTGCTTTTTTCGGTTCAAGGCTTCATAAGCTCTTTTATGTTGTATGGTGTACTTATCCCAAACCATCATCTTTGAATGTTGCAAGACTTTCGCCTTGTATGTAGATCGGTGTAATTACATTCATTGCATTCCTAGTCTGAATCACAATGTGATTGTATGGGTGGTTACCTGGCACTGTAGGGTTGCCACCCGTCCTTTAAAATACGGAATCGTGCCGCGTTTGAGAATGAAATTGCGCGTCCCGTTTTGAATCAATACTGGACGGGATTTATCCCGTATTTTTTTTATCATTTTTTTTTTAAAGCAGCGTCTCATGCAAATCATCCCACACGCATTTTATGAAGATGCCTCCTTTCTTACTTTTGATTGGGTAATACTTGATGTCATCGTTAGTTTGATTGGTGTTTTTAACTGTCCAGTGAGGAGGGCGTGTCTTTTAAGTACAGTCTGCAAAGTGTTGGCACTGAGATGTGGCGTCAGCGCCATAGTTGAAGCCCCTAACGTTGCGGTCAGCAAGTCGGCTAACATCCGCCATGTGCCGTCTTTCAGTTGCGAGAAGCAGATCATAGAATGGTTGAAACTGTTGCCCCTAACGTTGCGCCATGGCGTGTGGTTCGTTTATACCTCGTGTCTTCTCATTAAACTTTTATCTCGCGAATATGTTATTGCAATCCGCAGCGGGAGCGTTTCTATAAACTTAATTGAAACTTACGTTTTACACCGTGCTTTGTTTCCCTTATGAACATGCTTGTATGCTTAACTCGCTCCGTTCTCAATTGTTTAATTAATTTTTTGCTCTTCGCTGTTTGCGGCTGTTCCTCCATTTCCCCCTACTTCGTTCTTTTATCTCGCGAATATGTTATTGCAATCCTTAACGGGAGCGTTTCAATAAACTGATTGAAAATAGTTTTGCATTTACCTTTTTAGTAAAAGGCGAGCTTTTAAGCCTGAGAAATCACCCCGTAAATGCACACCTTTAATTGGACATGTGTTAATATGTATGGTTACACAGTATTAAAAGACAGTGAACAACGTCAGTTACCTTTCTTCCCGCATTTGATAAAAGGTGAGCTTTTAAGCCTGAGAAATCACCCCGTAAATGCACACGTTTAATTGCACATGTGTTAATATGTATGCTTACACAGTATTAAAAGACAGTCAAAAATTAACGTCATTTACCTTCGTTCCCGGGTGTGACTCGTGCTGTAAATGTCTTCCTTGTTTTTAGTTCACGTGATTACGTAGGAGGCGTGATGACGCGATACGTGACTCCGCCTCCTCCATTACAGTGTATGGACAAAAAATATGTTCCAGTTATGACCATTACACTTTGAATTTCGAAATGAAACCTGCCTAACTTTTGTAAGTAAGCTGTAAGGAATGAGCCTGCCAAATTTCAGCCTTCCGCCTACACGGGAAGTTGGAGAATTAGTGATGAGTGAGTCAGTGAGTCAGTCAGTCAGTCAGTGAGGGCTTTGCCTTTTATTATTATAGATATATATATATATGGAAGAGAAGGTCTGTGATACAGTTTGCATATTTGCAGCTGGAGATCCACAAAGGGAGAAAAAATGAATCAGGATAAAGTAGTTTTTATTCCTGAGCTTTCAACCCCTGCCAGGGGTCTTCATCAGAGGATAATGCTTAGACTTACAAGAATCAAAGGCAATATATAGCAAAAACTTACGTGTGGCTAAGTCAATGTGATCAGTAGGGTGGGGGGTATTGGGTGTACAGTTTATTTATTATGAACATGTTCGTCTTAAGTTTGCATATACTGGATTTATGTCCAAGTGTCTGTTAATGGCGTTCTCATTTGATAGCCAAGATTCGGGCAGCTCTCTGGCACTTTAGTACTGGCCTTAAATTTTACTTGTACATTGTCCCAGTTAAATGTATGTCCTGTTGATTTAGTAGCCTATGCGTATAGATCAATGAAAGTAAGTCCATTCTTCTGATGGCGTTGCGATGTTCCTGTATACGTGTTGCGATTCTTTTTGAAGTTTGTCCTATGTATACCGCTGGGCAAGAACTGCATGGAATACTATAAACTGCGTTTCATGTTTCTGCTGTTGATTTCTTGTTTTTGGCATTAAAGAGGACCGTGCGCAAATTGTTCGTGGGTTTGTGTGCTATTCTGACGTCTGACTCGGCCAGGATGCTCGCTGAACCTTCACACACCTTGTGGTGATAAGGGAGTGAGTGCCAAGTGGGGTGGGGGGTTCTGATTCAAGTCGATTGTTTGCTGAGTTTTTTGGTGTCTTCTGTGTAAGCTCTGATTAATGAATGTTTTTGAGTATCCGTTTGAAGTGTCTGAAGGTACAGCGCGCATACAGGCGTCAAAATAGCACACAAACCCACGAACAATTTGCGCATCGCGGGGTATCAAGATACAGCACTTATCCTTTCCAGATCAGGCATCAAAATAGGACATAAGTCTACAAACACTCTTCACAGTGCCTTTTAATGCTAAATTCAGGAAATTGGCAGCAGAGACATAGAACCTGGTTTACAGCATACCACGTGGTTCATGGCCAGCTGTATATGTGAGACAAACAGCAAAGATACTCCCAATATATATACAGGAACATTGCAGTTATGTCAGAAGGAGTAATAAGCACATATGCTGTATATGCATTGAATAAGAGCCACCTGAGAAAAGTCTGAAACACATTTAGTAATGTTACCAACTTCCATAGCATTAGAGGCTGCTCTGAGGTGTACTATCTTAATAAAAATAATAGCTGTCCCCATAAATTAATAGAATACTGTTTAAAACTCAGATTAGGATCACCTCTGCTCTGTGTTGCAGAAAAAAATCCTTCATATCAATTATTCATCCATTCATATTGTTGATAGAATTTGCACCCATGCTTTTAAATCTTTGAAGCAGTAGTGCTAATGACTTTACGACCATAGTTCTCATATGAATTATGTATAGCTAAATAAAAATTATGCTGTGTAAAGAAATGTTACCAGGGAAAACCATTACCAGGATGGCACAAATCATCATTGAATCTGATGAACATCTTCTGTTGAGGAGGGAGAGAATCACACTAGCAGCAGGAGTAGTCCTACTCTTATCACTGTGAAACACATGAACCATTATGGGGCAGTTTGCCCAGTATGTGTTGAAGATAATCCTAAAATGAAATAATCATGAGCATAAGGACAGCTGAGAGAACTATTAGTGGCCTAGGCAGATGTGTGTAATATTACCCAGGACGTTGGAAAACAGGGGATTCCACAGACACCAGGGGAGCCTAACCTTCATTTTAGAGAGAGAGATTAGGAGAGAAAGATATGAGATAAGAAATAAAAGACTAAAGGTTTCTAGAAAGAACGGGACTCTGGCTGAAATCTATAGGATCATGATGTGTCTTAAAAGAGCAAATAGTATGGATGCTGTCCATAGTATGGAAGAGTGCACTCTTAAAAATAATGTTGCCAAAGTGGATCTTCAGAGTGATGCCAGAGTGTCTAAAAAATGAAAGGCTTAAAATAATTCTATTATTCTTCAACCTATTTAGCTCTTGGTGGTTAGTTTTGTAAATGATGTAACAGTTTCCTTGTGGTAGTAACTTTTTTTTATTATTTAATTAGCACAACATGTAAGGATAATGAGGTGTGAATTATGTTTAGTATTGACATGGCAGTTAATGTTTTAGAGATTACACAAATCAATTTGCTGCTCAGTAGGTAAGTTCAATGATGCAGTGCAGCATTTAAGTAAGAGCCTAATCTGGCCGTTGGGGCCTGTGAAGACTAACGTACAATGTGTACAGTGTCAAGTGTGTTGTTATAATAATCGATGAAACCATGGCTTTAAAGGAAGATGACATTATTTTCCCAAACTCTGAATTTGTATTAGCAAGGCTGCCTTTGGCTTTAAAAAGAGCGAGCAAGCTGTGCCAACTTGTCTAGACCAAAATACCATACATTGAACTCTTTCTTCTTGAGATGTCTAGTTTTTATCTGAATGTGTGGTTTTAGTTTTTTCTGATCAAATCTTTATTAACACAAAAAATGGTAATAAATGGAAATAGACCTAGCATGGGAATTTTACTTTATTTGCATTAAAGTGGGATTCTTTTCTTATTGATGTGTTGTAGGTATGTGTTACACCCTCAGCAAAAGTTATCATAGGTAGCTAATTGTTAGTTGGATGTTTGTAATGGAGGCTTTGTCACAGTGAACTGAAATCCCTTTTTGAGCCTGTTAAAGCTATAATTACTCTATTTCATCAGGAGTGCTTTATGATTGCACACATTGAACTGTCTCGTTTAGAGAAATAATAATTTAAAATTGCTTACTTTGTGTACTTGTGTTTCAGTTGCTCTTTGTTATTGTGGCAGACGGCTGGGGATTCAGGCCAGCCGGGATGCCTGGAAGGACCAGGAGAGGGACAATACCTTCCCCAGGCCACGAGAGGGCAGCTGTCCTGGTCTGCGTGGGGCCCACGGGAACAGAGCTTGGAAGCTCATCCCTGTTGGGGCCCGTGGTCACTGCCAGGGGGCGCCCTGATAATTATGGAGTCCTGGAAGGCAGGACTTCCCTCACACCAGGAAGTGCTGCTGGAAGAGATTCCAGGTACGCCCAGAGTGCTTCCAGGTGCGAGGGCAGCACTTCTGCCACACCAGGAAGTGGTGCCAGAAGAGCATCAGGAAGCACCTGGAGCACATCTGGGTGAAGTATAAGAGAGACCGCCTCACTCCTTTCAGAGAGCCGGAGTTGGGAGACAGAAGGAAGTCCAAAGAGAAAGAGAGGACTGAATTAAGGGTGAATTGGGCACTCCATTGTGGGTGCATTGAGTTTTGAAGAATTAAAACGTGTGTGTTTTGGGACATTCTATGCCTGCCTGTTTGTGTCCGGGTTCACAGTCCACATTATATACATGTCTCTTTGTTGAGCTGTTTTCATGGTGTTTTTCAAGGGGATGTTTTCATTTTCAGGTCTTTAAAAGAGTAAATGTCATAAGGAGCTACTTATATTATCCTTTTGGGAAGGGAGACATATGCACAAAAGAAACATTGGGCATTGTTAAAGTGAATGTTAACTGTGAGGAAAAAGAACTTTACTTTGAATAATTTAATTGTGTATTGATATGAAAAACACTGCAGTTTATGAGGCTCAAGGACTGTGCCTCTGATGTGGATGTGAGCAACACTAGTGCACCACAAGGATCTGCCTTGTCACCTTCTCTAGTCACCAGGTACAGCCGAAACTGTAAATATAGGTCATATCGCTTGTAAATATTGACTGATGAGTCTACACTTTTAGCCTGTTTTGGCACTTTGTATAGAACTGTGTTTCTTGGTGCATAGAGAATTGTCTGCAACTCAACATAAGCAAATCCAAGGAACTGTTCATTGACTTTCACCACACAAAAAAGCCCCATAGACCCAGACACTATTCAGGGAGTGGATCTGAGGGTGCTGCACTGCTACAGGTATTTTTTGATTGTTTCTCTCTTTATCTTCACGTACACCCACATACTGTCTCTCTCACACACACACACACTCACATATATATATATTTATTTTAGAACTGCTGATGCTGATTAATCATCATGTGTGATTAACATGTTAAACATTTCTGTGATAACATTTTTCATTGCAACACCTAAATGCATTAGTTTAATTTGGTTAATCTGACTATGCCTCACATGTTGTTAATGAAGCAGCACCAGCTAAATCTGTCAATTAACAGTAGTAGCAGGTCACCAGGGTCAGCTTCGCTTAATTGTTTCCAATGTTTTTTCATGATAATGATCAACACATCCCAGAAGAACCACCCCAAAAGAAAATGCAAAAACACAAACTGTCATCAGTCTCTGAAGATGAGCCTCTGATACCTTGTTCTTCCTGTACAAAATTGTTGAGAAATACAGACTTGAGCAAGAAATTGACATGGACTTGGTCCCATTGCAGTGGTGGATGCTACAGGGGGATAAATACCCAGTTTGGGCTAAGTGAGCTAGAAAATATTTAGCATTTCCAGCTGCTTCTGTCCCAGATAATGCTGGGGGTAAGGTATTAAAAGATGCTTGCATTATATAGGAACATGTAACATATTATTATTATTATTATTATTATTATTACTGCCTTTTCTTACAGAAAAATTGCATTTTCCTAAAAATGTTGCCTTATGGGGCTGTAATATCCCACACACGGGAGGTCATCTGGTGACAGCTAGCATAGATGAGCTTAAACACACTCATACTGTGTAATCAAGTGAAAATAAAGAAACAAAAGTTACAAGTATACATTTAATCCTGCAAGCGCTGAGGGCTAAATTTAATCTGCCAAGTTTAGGGTCGCAGGGAGTCAGTCATTATCACAACAACACTGGGTACAAGGCAGTAAGCAAATGTGTTGGATAGTATGCTGCTCCTTTGCAGGGCTGAATCACAGAGCTAATCAGAAAAGAGTGTGCTGCATGCAATCCAGTAAAAAAAAAAAAACTATTAATAAAGTGTCAGTTTAGTTTAATTCAGTTATTTGCTATAGATATGTAGAAACAGTGTAATCAGGTGGTGCAGCAGCTACTTCACAGCACATGAAGGACTAAACATATTTTTTACATTGAGGAAGTAGTTGACCACTACATTTAAATTAAGCTTTATTGAATCTTATATTCTACTGTATACACCCAAAGCTGGAAATAATTAAAGCTTAAAATATGGTGTACTAAAAGCTGCATAATAAAATGAATAGCATCAAATCCGGCTTTATGTTGTCATCATGATCTGGAATGAAAGAGTAATAAGTGTTGCAGTATTTTTTCCTTTTGTTAAAGTAAATAGTGTGAACACCAGCTCCACAAACTCGACACAGACACAAGGTACAAGTTTAGCAACACACATGGCTTTTTATTCAGCTGTGGGAAACGCTTTCCAACCATTTCAACAAATGCACAGTAAAATAAGCACAATATTTACAACACAGCACTTCTCTTTTCTCTATCTCCTTCTGCTTCCACCCTTCCTCCAGCAAGCTTTGTCCACCTCCTCCCAACTTTGGCTCCCTGAATGAAGTGAGAATGCACCCAGGAGCACTTAAGATGGCCCATCAGCATAATTAGGAAGTACTCCCAGGTGTGGTGGAAGCCCGATGCAGTAGAGCTCTGTCTCTCCTGCAGCACCCCCTGCAGCACCCCCTGCAGCACCCACAGAACCCAACAGGGCTTTGTCGAAGTCCAACTCCCTTGACACCCTGTGGGAATCCGAGGTACCACTGCAGCCTAGGGGGGCTGCCATGTAGCACTCCATAGGAGGTAGTACCCTGTGCAGGTCTGCTCTCCTGGTCCTTCTATTAAGGAGGCATCATGGCCAGGAAAGGGGACGGCCTTCCATCACAATAGATTTGTTTTGATTACAAGTACAAGGAAAATGTATCAAATTACATTTCATAGTAAGTAATAATATAACAAATTTAGTTACTTTTTTGTTAATTTTATTTGTTAAGTTAAATATAAATTTGATGTTTCCCAACACTGGTCCCTTCTGAACAATTGTTTAATGCATCTGGATATGTTGTTAATAAAAAAGAGCATCCCTTTAATGATCAGTGTATATAAACTGGTCTGCTTAAGCAACTGGTAAAAGGAATAGTCAGAAAATCAATACTGTCTTATTTTTCATCTTTATATAATTTTAAGGACAGAATTATTAACAGAACAAATCAAAGTGGCAGACTAATTTGCATTATGATATGCCTCAAAAACTCAACTCGAAAAGTTGTTGACTGATTAATATTTCACTGTTTTGGTTGCATAAATCAATCAATAAACTGGAATAACTAATATGCTTAGACGAAAGATTATTGAAACTGTTTTGTATTAGAAGTTAATCACTAAATTATTTGTGCTTAAAAGAAAAAAATTAATATGCTTGAAGGAAATGCATACATTTCAAATTAATATGCAGTTCATTTCAATTAACGGCTGGAGAGTATTTTCAGGATAGTTTCTCCCCAGGGCTGACAGAGGGCAGCGCTCTTGGTTTTCAGAGGGGCCACAGGTCATGAGCATGGGAACTCAAACCTACTGGGCACCATGGCCTCTGCCAGGGGGTGCATGGACTTTTACAGGGCCCTATTTGGCAGCACTTCCATCACACCATGAAGTGCTGCCGGAAGAAGCTCGTTGGGCACCTGGAGTCCTTCTGGGTGCCCTATAAAGGGAGCCAGTCACATCCACTTAATGGCCAGAGTTGGTAGGAAGAGGACAAAGCTTGAGGAAGTGTGGAGGCAGAGGGACTAGCAGCAGAGAAGGGACTGTGTTATGCTCTGTGCCTTGTGAGCATTGTGTAAAGGCCACTGAGAAACTAAACCATGTGCTGTGTGGCAATTGGTGTCCTTGCCTGTTTGTGTCAGGGTTGTGACAGATAGGGGGCACTGTCGACCCCTGAATCCACAGACAACACGTTCTGACACCAGGTAAAAGTCCAATAATTAAATTTATTATAATAATACTGTGCACAAAGCACCTCCACTCCACAATACTCAATAAATCAATACACTAATCAATAAACACAATTCCTAATCCTTCACTCTCAGCTGCTCCGTTCCACACCCTCCCACCTCAGCTCCCTGCTGGGATCTCCCACAGTCCTTTTATATTCCTCAGATGAAATCTTCTTCTTTTTCTTCAGCCCGGAAGTACTTCACTTCTTCCGTCCTCGTGACGAGGTAGTACTTCTGGGCTATATGGAAAATACAAATCCCCGTGCTTCCCTGCAGCGTCCCCTGGCGACCCCCACGGTATCCAGCAGGGCTGTGAAGTAAAACTCCAATGTCCATGATGCCCTGCGAGAATTCGGGGCCCCTCCATGTTGCAGGGAGGACTCCATCTAGCGGTGTGGGAGTATTGGCTGGGATAAACTGCCGGCCATATATCACAGTTCTTCCCCCTCAGCGAAGCCCAGTGGTGCGAAACGTCCAGTCCCGCAAGGGTCGTCTTCCACCAGGAGGAGCCTCTGGCTGTGGCCGGTCCTTGGCTTTGTCCTGAAAAATAATCACGGGAGAGCCAAGGGGAGACAATGTATAAATGCTTTGTTTTCTCCCTGGTTCTCCGTGGACAATTTCGCCACATATGGCCCAGCTGGCGACATTGATAACACAGTCGCTTTCCTCCTGCTTGTCTCTCCCTGTGAGACTGAAAGCAGCTTGGAAATTCTTGCTCCGCCCCTTTTTTCGCCAAGGACGAGTCATCCGCCACACATGAGCTCACAGCTCCATGCTCTAATTTATCAGGAGACTCCTGTTTCTCTTTTGGGATCTCCTTTTTAATCTGGGGCTTGTCCACAGTCTGAGTCTCTCTATGTGCAAGAGAGAGACCCTTTGCTGTTTGAACCCCTTTTGATTTATAGTTGACCGGTGTTGGTGTCTTCAGAATCGCATCACTCTGGGAGGCAGCACTATTCAGCCGCTCCAGCTTGATCGATCCTTCCCCCGGACACTCAGTCATCATTCCCGACTCTTTTTTAGGGCTTGCGGTTACTTGGCACCCGCTATTGATTAATCGTGGGCCCGTTTCACTCTGCATCCCTCTTTCCTGTACGGTACCGGTAGTACTCACCTGTACCACTGAATTCATCATTATGGGAGGCTCCCGACCAAACCGCCGCAGGTATTCATCCAGCCTTTTAAGAGGCGCTTCAGCCGTTGCTCCCAGCTCCTCAACGATCTTCTTGATTGAAGTTATAATCTGAAAAAAACCTTGTACGGACTCGAGTAATTTCTCCAGCTACCGCACGTCCATATTATTAGTTAAATCGACCAGAGGTAGGCTCAAGCCATCCTCAGCCCTACCTCCTGGCCGTGAGACAATGAGTACGACCGCTTCTGGCACGTGCTCTGTGGGGCTGCGCAAAGGCGGCTGGGATTTGTAGTCTTTTTCGGAGGCCCGCGGTGCCACCTTTGGCTGACTGCGATTCGCCTGTATCAATTTATTGGCAGACCAATCAGTCATTTCCCGGACCCCCTTACCTTTATGTGGGGTGAGCAGTGCTTCGCTCGCCTCCCCCTTCCCTTTCGGAAAGACCAACTCTGTCTTATCTTGGACAAAGCCGTAAGCAGCAGGACGCAGACCTTCTCCTTCCCACAATCCATTGGGGTAGGTCACGTGTTCCTCGCTGGCACCCGACATGCGGAAGTCCTCCTCGCTATTCTGCTCGGATGTGACCGAACTACCGTTGTTGGGATTTTCTCCTGCCTCCCGCAGAACCTCTGGATGGTCTTCTATGAGGTATGAGCACGGGAAAAAATGCATTATTTTGAAAATGTTCTCAGTCACTTCCCCGGCACATATGTTGTTGTAGTCGTCATCATCCGGAAGTTTCTCCCGAAACAGGTAGCCACTCCGTGGCTTGTCTTGAGCGCAGGCAATGTTGAGCGCTAGACCTCCGCTTGTGCTGCCGCTCTGCTTTGTTTTCTGATTTCCCATGATGGCCTTGGTGAATTGGGTTCTGGCGATAATTTCCTGCGTGTCGCAACACTGTCTTTTGGAGTTCTGTCCACAGAAATATTTTTCCTTCAGGTCCTCTGCCAAATAGACGGCCAGAGTATCCTGCCGACTATGCCACTGTGACAGATAGGGGGCGCTGTCGACCCCTGAACCCGCAAACAACACATTCTGACACCAGGTAAAAATCCAATAATTATATTTATTATAATAATACTGTGCAAAAAGCACCTTCACTCCACAATACTCAATAAATCAGTACACTAATCAATAAACACAATTCCTAATCCTTCACTCCCAGCAGCTTTGTTCCACACCCTCCTAACTTGGTTCCCTGCTGGGATCTCCCACAGTCCTTTTATATTCCTTGACCCGGAAGTGCCTCTGTCCCGGTCAGATGAAATCTTCTTCTTTTTCTTCAGCCCAGAAGTACTTCACTTCTTCCATCCTCATGACGAGGTAGTACTTCCGGGCTATATGGAAAATGCAAATCCCTGTGCCTCCCTGCAGCATCCCCTGGTGGTCCCCACGATATCCAGCAGGGTTGTGAAGTAAAACTCCAATATCCATGATACCCTGTGGGAATTCGGGGCCCCACCATGTTGCAGGGAGGACTCCATCTAGCAGTGTGGTAGAACTGGCTGGGATAAACTGCTGGCCATATATCACAATATATATAATATATACATAAATATATATATATATATATATATATATATATATATATATATATATATATATATATATATATATATATATACGGTAATCCCTCCTCCATCGCGGGGGTTGATTTCCAGAGCCACCCGTGAAATAAGAAAATCCGCGAAGTAGAAACCATATGTTTATATGGTTATTTTTATATTGTCATGCTTGGGTCACAGATTTGCGCAGAAACACAGGAGGTTGTAGAGAGACAGGAACGTTATTCAAACACTGCAAACAAACATTTGTCTCTTTTTCAAAAGTTTAAACTGTGCTCCATGACAAGACAGAGATGACAGTTCCATCTCACAATTAAAAGAATGCAAACATATCTTCCTCTTCAAAGGAGTGCGTGTCAGGAGCAGTGACTGTCACAGAGATAGAGAAAACAATCTCTAGCAAACAAATCAATAGGGCTGTTTGGCTTAAGTATGCAAAGCACCGCGGCACAAAGCTGTTGAAGGCGGCAGCTCACACCCCCTCCGTCAGGAGCAGGGAGAGAGAGAGAGAGAGAGAGAGAGAGAGAGAGAGAGACAGAGTTTGTTTTTCAAGCACAAATCAATACGTGCCCTTCGAGCTTTTAAGTATGTGAAGCACTGTGCAGCATGTCGTTTCAGGAAGCAGCTGCACAAAAGATAGCAACGTGAAGATAATCTTTCAGCATTTTTAGACTAGCGTTAGTATCGTCTAGGTGTGCGAACAGCCCCCCTGCTCAATCCCCCTACGTCAGGATCAGAGAAAGTCAGCGAAAGAGAAAGAGAAAAGTAAGCTGGGTAGCTTCTCAGCCATCTGCCAATAGCGTCCCTTGTATGAAATCAACTGGGCAAACCAACTGAGGAAGCATGTACCAGAAATTAAAAGACCCATTGTCCGCAGAAACCCGTGAAGCAGCGAAAAATCCGCGATATATATTTAAATATGCTTACATATAAAATCTGCGATGGAGTGAAGCCGCGAAAGGCGAAGCGCGATATAGCGAGGGATTACTGTATATATATATATATATATATATATATATATATATGTGTGTGTGTGTGTGTGTGTGTGCGTGCGTGTGTGTGCGTGTGTGTGTATTGGTGGCCTGTACACAAAAGACAGTCCCTAGGTCAAATAAACTATTTTGTATTTAATAAAGCACTTTAAAACAGGCTTCTTCCTCAAACTCAGCATGATGCAAAACTGTTTCTCTTTCTTCCTTCCTACAAGCCTCTCCAGATCAATATCTCTCCATTGTTCTCCTGACTCTGACTCCCCTGGATGAGGTGAAGGACACCTTTTTAACCCAGACCAGGGAGTAATTCCTGTGTGTCAGCACTGTAGTGAGAAAGCACTTTCAGTTCAGGTGAGACCCCCATCTAACAGGGGAGCTTCTTCCCAACAGCTCTCTCTGGTTGCCCTCAAGGACCCTACCAGAGCTGCCCTGCCGAATTACATCTCCCATTCAGGCTTGCTGGTGTCCAAATGGGAGCTACTCCATAAGGAAAGAAGAAACATTACTGGTGCTTCTTTATACTAATGGAAATATGTCTAAATAATACCATACTTTCTTTTTAAAGTTTTCTTCATTCTTAGTAATTCTGGTGTGTGTTCATACCATTGTCTATCTATCTATCTATCTATCTATCTATCTATCTATCTATCTATCTATCTATCTATCTATCTATCTATCTATCTATCTATCTATCTATCTATCTATCTATCTATCTATCTATCTATCTATCTATCTATCTATCTATCTATCTATCTATCTATCTATCTATCTATCTATCTATCTATCTATCTATCTATCTATCTATCTATCTATTCCAGTGTGCAATAATCATCTTCAGTTTACCAGCAACTTAGAGGTTTACAGTTTAGCAAAGTATGAATGAAATACGCCTTTTAATAATAATAATAATCATACATTTTATTTATATAGTGCCTTTCAAATGCTCAAGGCACTTACAGAATATAATAAAGAATGGCAGTGTATACAGTATATAGCATTGTACAAACCAGATAAATAAATAAAGAAGATTAAGACAGTGAATTCTGGAATTAAGAAAATTAAGTGAATTAAGAAAATGAATGGAATTCAGCCATTCATAAAATATATTCTAGTTCATAATTTGGCAAACACACATTAAGTCAACTATAATCATGTATTAATCACACATATCTCACCTAAAATGATCAAAAATGTACTAGGACAAGATTAAACCACTGAAAAATGTTATCAATTGACTGCATTACTACAACACTTACTGTACTTTGGCAATGTCCTACACTTAAACCATTTTGGGCAATTTATTTTACATTTCTCACATAGTTTTGAACTAAAAATCACTTCTTGGGCCTTACTAGCAATATTTGGAGTAATATTAATTGTGACAAAAGTGTGCTTTCAAAATTTGTTTATAACATCATACAGTATATCATACTACTTGCATGAAGGCTGTCTGAAAGGCATTTAAAGATTTTGGTCCAAAATTATGTTAATTTTGGTGCATGTCCAAAATATATGGCCCAATGAGGCTGGAACTTGATTGCAATGTTCTCAGGTTGGATCTTCAGAATTTAGCAAGAACTCATTAATGTAATCCTAAATTAAACATACTGGACCTGTGCTCATCCACATTTTATTACTTGCTGGTTTCATCTTATACAAAGAACCATTTTAGATGGGGCTGTCTAGTCATAAAACTCTCTTGTTCAGTTGGGGGTTTCATGGCTTGTTTACTGAGCATACTTTATTTATAAGTCGTTTTCATTTGTTTGGTTGAGTTATGTTTGGTTAGAATGTTTTGTTTCCAAATTGCCAAACAAAAGAAAGAAAACAGTTTATTTGAGAAATTATTTGTGACCTTTTACTATTTGTAAGATTGCTTTTATTTTGCTAAAACAGTTATCATTATCATCAGTCCTACTTAATCGAAATATTGAACCATTAGGTGGAAGTAGGAACCAGTCCACTACAGTGCATGCACTTGCACACAACACAGTTAGCCTAATGCACACATGTTTGGATGCAGGTGAAATAACTGACAGTGTACTGAAAAATACAGACAGACATGGAAGGACTTGCAAACAGCAATAACGCAACAATTCTCATGAGATTGTAAAATTAATTGAAGTCTGAGGAACAGAGCTAATTTTTATGCTGTGAAATGAAGGACAGTAGTAGACAGTTGTCAGACAGCACTAAGAGTAGATACACAAGAAGGCAGCATCAATCATCAATGTTTGAATGGCCAAACAAAATATGAAGTGAAAATAAAGGGAGGATTGAAATATTTCCCTAAAATATTTTTATTCAAGGCAAATTTTTGCACAAAGCTTCTCCTTTAAAGTATAAACCTTTAGCAATCTTTATAGCATTCAGCCATCTCTTAAAACTCTGGTGTAATGATGACACAGATAATGTGTTAGTAGCTCCAAAATATCCATGACCATATTAAAAACACATAAAATTTGACATGGTGACAGCACTGAAACAGCAACAAGATGTATAAATTATAACAAATTGATATTAATAAAATGTCACCAAAAATGTTTTCCTGACAGTGGTTAAGCTTGGATTTGAACTTTAGTGGTCTATAGCTGGGAGCAGATTGGTTCACCTTTGCTTGAGCATCATATGTTCTGATAAAATTGCGACATCTGTTCACAAAAGGTAGGCCTACCTATATTAAGTTCAATGAAATGAACTTATATTGTCAAATATACAATGTGAAATTAAACCAGTTTACATTTTTAACACATGTATAAGCCAAATGTTCCATGGAAGACCATGGTATCTTGTAGTGCAGAATAAAATTACCTTTATATATGTTAGTAAAGAAAAAGTAACACCTGTTGCATGTTGTTTGTCACCTGAGGTTTGGTTTATCTCATTTCTTCATACGGAGAATCATAGACACATTAAATAAGTTACAAAGTAGTGTGGTAGACAGTGGGACTTTAGGGACCTTAAAAAGTTGACTTGATGCTATTTTAGAAGAATTAAGTGGATAGCACTGGTGAGCTTTGCTAGGTTGAATGGCCAGTTCTCATCTAAATTTTTCTAATGTTCTAATTTTAGGACTTGAGATTGTGATTGTCAGTTCTGTCCTGATATGCAAATGTATAGAACTAAAGCCCTTGTGCTTGCTGTGTACGAACAGAAAATACATCAAAATGATCTTAAATAAAAGAAAAACAAATTCTTTTTAATTCCATTCAGAATCATTTTTGCACTGTATGAAAAATACTGCTACAATTCAGTAAGAAGAGAAAAACAGCCTATGTTTTTAAAGACCTGCTAAACGTTCAAGCAAAGTAAAAAGAATTTCATGAAATCTCAAAATGTATTTTAAGATATCTAATTTTTAAGATATCTTAACAAGACTGCAGATTTCTACATGCTTTAAGCAGGCAGATGTAGAGATGCTTCACATCACATATAAGTCTGTATAAATGACTTACCTTGTATCCAGGCTGCATATCCATTCATCCATTATCCAACCCGTTATATCCTAACTACACGGTCACAGGGGTCTACTGGAGCCAATCCCAGCCAACACAGGGCGCAAGGCAGGAAACAAATCCCAGGAAGGGCGCCAACCCACCGAAGGGCACACACACCCACACCCACACACCAAACACACACTAGGGACAATTTAGGATCGCCAATGCACCTAACCTGCATGTCTTTGGACTGTGGGAGGAAACCGGAGCACCCGGAGGAAACCCACACAAACACAGGGAGAACGTGCAAACTCCACGCAGGGAGGATCCGGGAAGCAAACCCAGGTCTCCTTACTGCGAGACAGCAGCACTACCACTGTGCCACCATGCTGCCTCCAGGCTGCATATGCATATGAAAATCTTTCTGAATGTCACTCATTACATAATCCATACATGAGCATAAGTGAGGGTGTGTGCACATTTGGGCGCTGCTTTGGGTCAAGAGCTGCTGAGATATGCTCTGGTCCAATACAAACCCCAAATTTGATTAAGTGAGGCTGGAAAATCATTTTCTATGCTATGTGTTGATAAACCTGCTACATTTAAAGCCATCAGTAGTTTACAACTGAACGTTGTCTAAAATTAAGTACTGTATGGAGGTAATGCAATCATCATGAATTGCTTGCTTTATTGTCATAGATTTACAAATATGAAGTATCTGTTCTACTGTCTTTACACATGATTTAACACCAACATTTCTATCAACCAACCAGTTTCGTTTGGTGTGCTTTAAAGAGTACACCATTATAAGGTGCTTTACAAAGCAAAAAAAAGTAGCAGGATTCAAAAAAATAACAAAGAGTTTTCAAAAAATGACAGTGGAAGTGCTATTGGTACGGAAGACTTAGAAATGGACAGTAACAGGGAGAAATTCTTAAAGTGAAGTAGACAAAATGTTAAATTCTAAGGGTTATTTGGATGAACCCATTGCTGAAAATTCACAAATAGACCTATGGAGAACACACCAGAGTGTAGTAGCCACAAAGTTCTCATGTGCTGGTGAAGAGTTGCATCTTTGTTGAATCTTATTGGGAAGGCCAGACAAGAGTGAACTGTATACTTTATATTATGCTTGTAATTGAATTCAGTGTGCTGCATATCACAATGTATTGATGTTAATGGTCAGAGGTATGGTTTATAAAACTATTATCATCATGTTTACCATTAGATTTTTATTTGTATGTGCTAATCAACATGCAACACATCACTACTCTCCAGTGTTATAATTAGTGAGTATAGAAACTTTAACTTAAAGCTTCTGTCTTCCTTACCTGAAAAAATTCAGAACAACTTTGCCATTACTAAGGCAAGATAAACCCAACAAGACATGATTTGTGTATTCTCTAGGAGGTCAATACCTGCAATTAGTGCCTAGTATACAATATAGTCAATTTCCATAGAAGTAAGAAAACAGAAAATAAAGGTTAAACTGCAATCTAATAACAGTACACTAAAGTGTTACTAACCTGAAGTTAGTGCTGCTGCTTCAAAGTTCTAATAGACTGGGTCTGAAAGCCAGGCTATTTGCAAGTTGTGTTAAATCTGCCTGTTCTACCTTTGTCTTTTAGGTATTTTCTTACATTATACTGATTTTCCTGATACATTTTAAAGTCAAACATGTTACATTCTTTGGGGACTCTAAATTAGCCATATGTTAGTGAATTGGGCATGACTGGACTCTGTAGTGAACCTAGTATATGTCCTACCGAGCATTTCTTTCTTCCTAGCTTCATCTTCTCAGAAGGATGGATCAATCTCCATGACAGTTAATCTGTATGAATGTTACTTTGTTTAATTCTGTAAATTTCAAAGTTGAACAAACAAAAGATTATTTGAACAAATTAAAATAGCCAGAGTTGGTTCCTTCTATGTGAACAATGTTTTTGGGATGGAATCCTTCCCATTGAGAGTCTGAAATGGAAAAAAAAAAGGTTAAAAAATTAATGAATGGACATGCAATATGACTAATATACTTTGCTTTGTGTTTATTTTAATAGCTGCTACACCAAGCTGAATGTAAAGATGTGCTAAACATACTGTGACACCTTTGCTCATGTATTTACTCTTTTCTTACATTCATCCATGCATTTTCTGAACCTTCTTTTTCCACTACAGTGTCACAGGCAGTGCATAAAATCTGAAGTTAATATGTTCTTAAATGGCAAGTCTTTAGGACTTAAAATTAGTTTACCCCAGGAGAAAAGTACTTTCAAAGGACAAAATTAAAGAATAGCTTAAAGATAGGCAAGAAAGTATATAACTAAGAGTCATATTTCAAAACAACCAAAAATCAAAAAGATAAACTAAAGATTCAGACACTAAACTAATATCATTTGCTTTACTACTAGTAAGTAATTTGTATTTTTATTTTTAAAGAAGCAAGGATAGGACATCAGGTAATGCATGTCACTGTTGTTTATCATGGCTATGTGATGACATGATAGGGAATGCCCAGAGCCACAATGTACAGTATGTGTTAAGTAACAACTATACAGTCGGGTCAAGTTGGGGAGCATGCAGTAATACAGTGTGTTACTGCACCCACCACATGATGAAACAGCTCGGGATATCATTTGGAAACCCCCCAAGGCAGACATGCAGTCCAGTCCCACCTTCCGGAAATGACCATCTATCTGCTGCAGCCAAGTGTTATGTGGACAACCCCTTGGCCTTGTCCATCTGCTTGGGTCCTCAACAATGAGAATCCTGCGAGCCGGATCACCCTCAGAGAATCCAGCCACATGGCCGTAGTGCCGTAACTGATGCTCTCTCATAATGCAGGTAATGTGCCTCATTCAGGACTTCGAGAGTAACCGCTTGGTCAACAAAAATTCAAACCAGTGGTACTCAAGGATTCTCTGAAGAGACACAGTACCGAAGGAGTCCAGCCCTTGTCTCATGTCACTGGATAGCATCCATGTCTTGCAACCATATAGTAAGACAGGAAGCACCAGGGGCCTCATGTATAAATGGTGCGTACGCACAGAAATGTTGCGTACGAACATTTCCACGCTCAAATCGCGATGTATAAAACCTAAACTTGGCGTAAAGCCACGCACATTTCCACGGTACCTCATACCTTGGCATACGCAATTTCTCCGCTCGGTTTTGCAGACTGGCGGCACCCAGCGTCAAAGCAGTGCTACTGTTCCTGTGTGGTCACCCTTTCTTTCTTAGCTCCACATTCCTGACACGGCTTTATAAATACACTGAAACTAACTGCATATTGTTTATTAGTGTAATGCATCTGATTGTAATTAACCTGCAGCAATATAATGGTCCAGGGAATAGCCATAGTATTCCAAATACCATAACTGCTTTAGCGTTGTAACTCTCACTGCATCTTCTTCTTCTTTCAGCTGCTCCCATTAAGGGTTGCCACAGCAGATCATCTTTTTCCATATTACTCTCACTGCATCACTCGGAGTATTTATATCACTGTATCTGAGTGGGGAATCACAGCAGCAGCTGATCAGAAAGAGAATTATCGGTATACAGCATGAAGCAGACGCTGACTCAGCCACGGCAAAACACTTTAGAGACTTCCCAGTACGGACTTCGCGGTTTAGAAAAAGTTTCATCCCAAGAACTCTAAACGCACTCAATCAGTCCATCAAGTGCTCCTTGTAGAACTGTTTGTACTTATAAGTACAATTACCTCACTGTAAACTTGCACTACAGTTATAATATTGCACAACGTGCACCACTTTATAAAGCGCGTATTTACATATGATGACGGTATTCATTTTTAAGATGAAATGCAGCAAAATATGTTGATTATATTATACAGATAAAACTTTAACTTCATTTAAATAATCTGTATTGTTAATAATTAAACATGTGAGAACACGGTGCCGCAGTGCTAGCTAGTTCAGGGATTGTTCCTGCATTGCGTTGTATTCTTGCGCTGACGCGACACTGGAAAGATAGACGGATAGAATAATTAAACATGTACTACAAAGATATTTCAATGTTCCTTAAAAGTTTTGAAGAATCGGCGTTCTAAACTTACAAATGGCTTCATGTCTATTACATAGCTGATTGTGTGGCGATTGGGTATTTGGAGAAAGAAAAGTAAGGACAGGAATTGGAGGTTAGTACGTTTGAAAGAGACAGTACTGCTGTGATAAATTACGTCATTGAAGGTCGTGCATGGCGCAGCAAGCCTCTTGCGTGAGATATGAACAAGCACTGCGCCACCGTATTCCCATGTTTAATAACATGCTTTCATTCCTATCATCATGAAAAAGATATCACGTATACATCTCAGTATTTTAATTATTCAGAGAGCTGTAATATCACGAATGTAATGGATTATGTGTCCTGTCAGAGAAAGAGAAAGCCCGTTTAAGAAGCAGGTAGTGATTCACACACAGAGCACAAAGAAGATCAAATACAGAACAAAGCATTTAACGTCCTACTTTAGTTACAATGGGATTTGAGAAACTAGTAAATTAAACGATTTTAAGATGAAGTTTATGATGTTCTACTTTAATGGCAAAATAAACTACGTGATTAAAGTGGAAATTTCAAGATTAAAGTTGACATTTCGTGTTTTTTTCCCACTGTGTGCCTATTTTTTTGTCTGTACCCTAATAAGCTTTCGTATGACACTCAGACGGTGGGCTACGACTTGCCTTTTCAGGGCGACTTTGATATGTGATTTCTTTTTTATTTCGGGCACTGTTGCGACTTTGTGAACTTGAGCTTTCGAGTTTTTTCGACATTCTGTCACTCGATCAACTTCCTTTTGTTGATTATACCACTGTTTAAACCAACAAATAGTACGTTTTTTCTTTGCCTCCACTTGGTATTCGCTGAAATTCTTATATTTCCCCCGTGCTTTTCCCATTGTCTTTTCTCAGAAGACTATTTATATCGATTTGCATTTTCAAAGAGGCGTAATTCTGGGAGGAGTTGGGGCGGGACAGAAGGCGCGTGCACGTGCATTACTTTTCACGCTTATCGGGATTTATGTAGTGGAAGAACGTGAAAGTTTGCGTACGTACAGATTCCTGCATCTGGATTTTTCTGTGTGTACGCACATTCCCACTTTTGTGCTTACGCCATGATATAGTGTGAGTTCTTCACACGGCGTTATACATGAGGCCCCAGGACTCTAAAGACTTGGACCTTTGTCCTTTTGCAAAGTTATCAGAAGCACCCCACACCCCTTTAAAGTGACCTCATGACCCCCCCCCCCCCCCCCAAACACCCCGCCCCCATGCTCTCCCTGTCTGTCTACTGACATAATAGGAAGAGTCACCAGGGACATGAATGTCACTACTGAGGTAAGTAAACCTCTCGACATGGTCGACACTCCCAGACAAACTGCTGATGGCTGTGCCCAAGAAGTCATTAAAGGCCTGGATCTTAGTTTTTATCAAGGACACTTGCAAACCCAGACTCTCAGATTCCTCACTCATTCTCTCGAGAGCACCAATCTGATCCTCCATTGACTCTGTGAAGATTACAGCATTGTTGTCCAAGTCAAGATCAGTGAATCTTTCTTCACCAACAGATGCCCCACAGGTGCTGGACCTCATGATCCTGCCCACCACCCAGTCCATGCAAGCACTGAACAGAGTAAGAGCCAAGAACACAACCCTGACGAACCCCAGAATCAACTGAGAAAAACCCAGAGGTTCTGCCTCCACTCTGCACAGCACTCATAGTAGCAGTGTGCAGGCCGGCCATAACATCCAGCAACTTCGGGGGGAACCCACAAAGTCTCAGGATGTCCCACAGGGTAGTTCGATCAACTGAGAAAATAATATAGAAAATTGTAGCACATGTGAGGCAAAATTGAGTCCAAAATGGATGAAACGGTGAAATTCATCCAAATAACAAAAATTAATAAATAAATCACAAATAAAAATATTGTGACTATGAAAAGATATATAAAAAATAATAATGTTTTTAGACATATGCATGACAGATCAAACTCATGCGTTTGTGTTACATCCAATGGATGTAACATAGTCAATGGAGTAAATAAAGTGTCCCATTGAACAAAGAATATAGTGAACATTCAAAACTTTTTTTGTGGGCTTGTCAGGAGAATCATCAATTTCTTAAAAATGATCAGATATCCATGAATTGTGACCGAAAACTAGAGTTTTTAGAGAAAGTTAATGCCTGTATAGGGAGAACATGTTAATTCAACTTAGACAGTGAGCTTGCTGCCTGATTCCATTTTCCTACTTATACAGCCCATATGTGAATTAACTGAAGGCTGAAACTGTTGACCTATTTGTAAAGCCATAAATGTAAACTGGTCGCATGCCTTATTTGAACACAGGCTGATATAAAATAATTTAGTGACACAGAGCTATGTTTACTATATTTCTAGATAGATTTTAATTAGAGCTGAATTAGGAGTAAAATGACTACCAAAGCCAGCACCTGCATGACTGCACAAATCTTTTTTTCCTCTTGATAGGTAGGTGTATAATGTGCCTGTACATTTGATCCTAACGATTACATTTCAGCTATTCTGACTGCATTGACTATGACTTTAAATCCTTGTTACATTTCACTGATAAAACATTTCACTTCTAGCAGGTGCTTGAACTAGATTTTTGTATTGTTTAGGTGGCCCTTTTGATTTTTTATGTAATTTTAGTATTGGTTCAAAAACAAACCATATGTTAAGAAGCAAATGTATATGTTGCAAAAGCTTCACTAACCCTAAAATTATTGTATGTTATTACAGATGGGTGACACTGGGAAGAACATAATTGTAAAGTCCTTGGATGCTCTGGGAAATGGACACATTTTATGTGCTTTAGCTAATTCATTTTTACCTGGAACATTCACCATTGACATTCTCCTGAATGACAGGTCAGAACTAGGTTACAATTTTCCATTATATTCATTCACATGTTTCAGGCTTAGTCAAAGTTATGGCTCTTTTCTCTGGGTAGCACAATATTTATAGCAGCAGCTTCATGACATCAAAAGGCACAAACATTCTATGTTCCAAGACTATTACAATGCTCTGTCAGTATTAACAATATTGAGATGCCAAAATGACAGCGCCCATTAAAGAAAATGATGACCCCTGCTTACTGGGCAGAAGAGTACTGGCTTTCTGGCAGTACTCTGTGACTTCATACTTACATGAACAACCTGAACCTAGTTTTCTCAGCTGGGAATCCTAATTGCTTACCTAGCTCATGATATAGAGGGTCAGACACTCTCGACTCTGCCTAAGATCAGTATCCAGGGGGTTTTCTACCAGGACATCACTTTCTATTTCTTGCTGTGGTGCTTCCTGAGGCTCCAGTTATCGTATGGTCATTTGTTCCCTTGCAATTGTTGTCTTCCTGGCATGCAGGGATGCTCTCTTTTTGGCAATATAGTAGTTTTTTTGCTTCTAGGAGATTTTTGCTTCTTATACTTCGGCACCTTCTTGGTATCCTTGCCACTGATGCACTTTAACAAAGTGGGAAATTATCTCTAGTTGAGATAAAGATAAACCAAATCTATGGTTTCATGTCTGCTTTTGGAGTATCTAAATCTTTTGGATATGCTTGATGTTTAATGCTATCAGAAATTCATCACCACATTCAAATCATTGCAAGTACCCAGGTTTGCAAATGAACCCAAAATGATTTTTAAAATGTATTTCATTAAAAAAGTCATCCAGCATCCAAACTACTTCTTTGCTATATTGCTCTGCTAACATATGTTTTTTAGGATTCAAAAATATTGCCCATAACTGCAAAATATTAGAGCTAGAAAGTACACTTTTTGTACTTTTGGACAGCTTTGACATATTACAAGAGGGATAAAGGTACTAGGGGTAAGTCCCTGGTCTTTATTATACTATATTGGCAATATATTTTTTAACAGAAACATCAGATGATTTTGTTTACATGTATAATTCAAATTTGTGTTATTTGTTCACTCAGATACTTTTTATTATTAAGATGTGGATGGAGAGCTTTCAACATGAAATAAACAAAAACACTTAAAGGAGTAAATATTTGTACTTTGATGTGTATTTACAACAAATGTAGATTTATTGATGTTTTTCTTGTAGATTTTGCATGATGCATGCCAATTTCATTTTGCAGGTGGACAGCGAACCTGGCTTTGAAAACTCTGGAGAAGCTTTTTTATATTTCATCTTCATTTACATCTGATGATCTGCAGGAGGTGAAATATGAAACTTCTTAAAATCGTTAGCTCTTTGTGTTTTTTTAAATTTTACTGTACATTTTTTCATTCTCAAGTTTAAAATAGGGTTACATGGTACAAATTATAAATTGCAACAGCAGCAGTGACAGATACATTATGCAACTTTTGTTGATGCAACTCTTTGAGTATGTGCTTAAATAGATCTATTTTTTGTTATTGAGAAGTTTTTAATGATCACAGTTCAGTGTTCCTGTTGAGGACTGGCACAGAACTGGTAGTCTTGTGGGTTAAAATTCAACACCCTAGCCAATACAGCACATTTCCTATCCATTATTTGATGGTCTTGTGTCTGGTGGCCTGTTCAGCTCTATTAATCATTTAGGATTGTCTGTTTCCAAACCTGGGCGGCACGGTGGCGCAGTGGGTAGCACTACTGCCTCGTAGTTGGAAGACCTGGGGACCCGGGTTCGCTTCCCGGGCCCTCCCTGCGTGGAGTTTGCATGTTCTCCCCGTGTCTGCGTGGGTTTTCTCCGGGCACTCCGGTTTCCTCCCACAGTCCAAAGACATGCTGGTTAGGTGGATTGGCGATTCTAAATTGGCCCTAGTGTGTGCTTGGTGTATGGGTGTGTTTGTGTGTGTCCTGCGGTGGGTTGGCACCCTGCCCGGGATTGGTTCCTGCCTTGTGCCCTGTGTTGGCTGGGATTGGCTCCAGCAGACCCCCGTGACCCTGTGTTCGGATTCAGCGGGTTGGAAAATGGATGGATGGATGGATGGATGTTTCCAAACCTTGTTTTTAGAAAGTTGTTAGTTAGCCTATTCTGTATGTCTCTGTAACAGAGAAGCAAAGTTTTGTTTACCCAGGTAAAATCCAGAGAGAATATGCAGCCCC
Organism: Erpetoichthys calabaricus; assembly: GCF_900747795.2. Lineage (NCBI taxonomy): Eukaryota > Metazoa > Chordata > Cladistia > Polypteriformes > Polypteridae > Erpetoichthys > Erpetoichthys calabaricus. The sequence continues at coordinate 302,388,998 of NC_041394.2, read as the reverse complement.
CACAAAGTGCCTTTGTTGAGATTTGGATCAAGGTTTCTATGCTAACCAATGTGGTGCTATTACTCCCCATGTAAGAATATAAATTACCCTATAATGTAATATCTATATGGTTATTTCTCATCATTTAGACTGAATGAGAGTCCTATAGACTTGCAGGGATGCACCAAACAAACAATGCATTGCGGCACTGAAAACTAGAGGTTAAGAGCTCTAACCACATACCTTTGATATGCTCTTGACAATAGAATAGCACTATATAAAACAAAGTTATGAAGTGTTGAAAATTAATGAGCTTAAAATGATACTTTTCTCCTTCTTTGGGTTTATGGCTTATAGTAAAGCAATCTTTAGTAGAAGTAGTAGAACTTGTGATCCATATTACTAACCGAAAATGCTAAACCGGATGATGGACGCAGGCACATCCGGCAATGGGCCGTAGCTGCAAAAAGACGTACTGCGCAGGCGCTAAAAACAGTCCGCGAGAGTCGTCTGAGGAGCCGAGAAAGGCGGACAAAAGAGGGCGAGAGAGGCGGATGAGGGGCCGCGAGAGGCGGACAAGACCACAGAAAAAAGGAGTGAGCACAGGAAAACTGGAGAAATGAGGAAACTCAGGCAAAGCACGAAACACATTGCACACGAGACTAGACCCAAAAAAAAAAAAAAAAAAATAGAGGCTCGCGCACAACAGCAAGGCCCCCCCCCCCCCCCCCAAACAGGCACCGGACGGGACACACACCAAGAGGGGGATTCAACAAGCCCATGGAACACAAAAAAAAGAACACAAAACCACCCCACAGACCCTACAAGCAAGGGACGGGACACACACAAACAGGGGGATTCAACAAGACACAGGAACACAAAAAGAAAGAAGATGCTCCCGCGACAACAATCCTCACCCCCCCCCCCACCACCCCCACCCCACACACACACACACACACACATCCATAAGAAGTGACACCCAAAGCCACATATTCTAAAGTGAACATCAACACCTTCACACTAGACAGCATAGGTGTCAGCATTGGTGGATTTCCTTACAATAAAGCACTATTAACCGTTCAACTGCAGAAAAGGAAACATATTAACAGTGACTGCGATCCTCCATATTACTTATCCATATTTCGCATGCTGAGAAAGAAACAAGTCATGAATACACGGTCACGGGTACAAAACGAAAAGGAAAGGATAACAGGAACAAACACACGAACACGAAAGAAACAACAAAATAGACGGCTATGCAGCATAGGTGGATCTCATTACAATAAGGCACTATTAACCGTTCAACCGCAGAAAAGGCTCCATATTAACAGTGAGTGCAATACTCCTTATTACTTATCCATATTTTTAAAAGAAAAAATGACTCGACTCCAAATACGCAAAGCTCAACTAAAGCTTCTAACTAACGATGTACCTAAAAGTAAAAACTTTATGAACTGCATTAGATCCTACAATAGTTCATTTAATATGCACAAATCTACATCCTAGATCCACATGACGCAAACTATCAATCAAAGTGCTGCATCGCAACAGGCACGGATTCAAAACGAAACACCTCCCGTCTCAGACATACGTTAATGGCAGCGAAGGCTACAACGGGCTTCTCACACAGCACAGGCAAATCGATTACAGCTCCAAAACAACACGTCCCAAATACTACACATGCAACAACGCGCCTCTCAAACGGCACAAGCAAAACATACACCAGGAAAATTCATTCAGATTAATGAATGTCATTTGCAATCATTGTCATTTAGTTCACTTCCCTGAAGAAACAACTGGCAATACAAGTTATACATTTACACGTTGTTGTCAAAAGGGTCAAATTAGACTGCCTTCTTTACATTCATATACTGAATATCTACAGAAGCTTATAACTGACGATGTACCTGAAAGTGAAATCTTTATCAACTACATTAGATCCTACAAATCGGAATCCACTATGAACATTAACGGTGGCACTGCACGTGACATCCGTCTTGAAAAAATGTTGTTTATTGATGAATGTTCAAAGGCATGAACAAACGTTTATGAATAATAATATTCGATTTGGAGGAAAGGTACTTTTATGAGGAGGAGATTTTAGACAGTGATTAGCTATTCTTCCAGATGCCATTCACTCAGCTATTGTTCAGTGCACCTTAAAATACGCAGACAATTGGCATTGCTTTCAAAAGATACAGTTAGTAAAAAAGATACGATGTCCAGAAACAGATCATAACAATTGCTTATTACAACTGAGAGATGGTACACTCACCAATACAGATGGACTTCACCCACATATTATTACAATTCCTCAAGCCTTTATCTGCGACGACTTAGTTACAGAGAGATTTGGAACAGCAATCTCATTAGACCAAATGCCCCTTTTAACACAACGCACTATATTATGTCCAAAAAATATTAATGTGGAAAACATAAATACCCAAGTCATTCCATTACTTCCTGGAAAGACACAACTCTTTCTAAGCTCTGACAAACTTGACTCTGATCACAACAATAACCATCTTAAATGACCTTACAAGTTCTGAGCTGGAATTACCTTTTACACTTAAACGGCGTGTACAAAGAAATTTTCAAATAAACCTTTACACTGTGCCACACACTTTATTGGGTGCTTTCTATTTGCATCATCTACACCGTCACACTATTCTATATCTCATTCATACATCACGCTCTTTGTCATTCCCAACACCAGGGGTTGGCGAGCGAAGCGAGCAGGGGGCAGAGCCCCCTAGTAGTAATAATAGTTGTAGGTGAATTTGTAATAGTAGTAGTGCAGTATAGAGTGAATTCTTACTTGCATGTCTGACAGTCACCACATTGCTACTTTGAGTAGCGCTTTGAGTAGTGAGAAAAGCGCTATATAAATACAAAAAATTATTAAAAAATTTAAAAAATATATATTATTATTATTACTTTCCAGCACCATCATAAACAAGAATGTTTTAAAAGATATATTGTTAACTTTATTGTATGTAATAGAAAACAATTTTCAGCTTACCTGATATATTCTTTAGTCCTGTCTCCATGCATGACCTTCCATTCATCTATAAAGAATTTCTGGTACTAATATAAGTTGCATCTGTATTCCCGACATATGTTTTGAATTACATTTCAAACAATACTTTATGTTAACAATGAAGCAAAAAGTACAGAAACATATCTCCTTAAACAGTAAGTTTATTAAGTAAATACTTTGTGTTTAAGAGGTTCGTTGAAATGAAACACTGGCTAACTAGTCAGTCACATAAGAACACATGATACATGCATTTAAAAGATTTTTGTGCTTTCACTAGCTACATTTCCAATAGCAAAGCTGTGACTACAAGGAGTGGCCGGTAGGGACACCCATGCAGACCATGATCCCAGAAGTGAGCAAATGAAGCCTAAATGAAAATAAGTTTATTATAAAAATCAAAGGTAATAAAAACTGATAAAACGTTTTTTGGAAGCCCAATATATCAACAAAAAGTAACAGATGACTTAGACTCTTTGTGCCTATCTAGACATGTGCTTTGATCCTGACTATGATTTGCAATGCCTTTCTGTCTTATACACCTCACTTACCTACTTATAACAGCTTTTGCTTTTTCTCCATATCTGGGCTTTCTTCCTTCCGCAATTGAACATTTGTTCACTTTGCCTATAACTCCAGGATCACCATATACAGTAGATGGCCAGAATGATTTTTGAACCCGTCCTGGGGCTTTGAGAACATTTCTTGTATCAGGAATGTTAGGAACTTCTGGGATTCACCTCTCTACAGCTCCCCTTAGTGACTTCAGTCTTCCCTGTAGTCTTGTATCCCATAACTCAATTAAATGATTAGTCCAACAACCAGTTGTCTGTCTTTCAAATGAATGAGTACAGCAACATATATACTGTTTCAAGTCTTCCTGCTGCTACCTTATAACATGGGTAACTCCTGGAATATTTTCTCTTGTCCCCCACTACCCTAAAATCATATTTCTGTCACACGGACAACTCTCTCCAGCCATACCACTACCAGTGCATCTTATGGCCCAACACCTTTCCAGCACGTTAAAAAGTCACTGCAGTTACAGTCTCTACCAGGCCTTCCTTCACGAATGTTACAGTTATTCATGTTGTACTAATAAGTCATTATATATTTTTCAGGGTGATTCCACAGCTCTGTGTGCCTATATCTGCTGTATTTTCATGGCAGGCTACAAGTACAGACAATTTACAGCAGTGGCAAAACGTCTTGTAAGTAAATCATTTTTAACATTGTCTTCCTGCACCTTTGATAAATTATTTCAAACATCAATAATAATGTTAAGAATATAAAACAGTCATCTGTCTGTATGCATCTTAAGCTATGGGACACACTAGAAATGACAGTATGCTACAATTGCAATTCTAAAAATCCAAGGTAATACATACACTGTCATTGGAGAAAACAGTTGTTTCCTTTTGAAGTTATGCTATAAGCATCCTTTTCAAGGGCTGTATTTTGTATTTATTTTTTGTTACATTGACTTTCTACTTGAGACAATCCATGTGTTAATTAGGGAAACCCACAGAGTTGCCTTCAATGTGAGTTTGGTGAAATCACAGAACTGTGCAGTAACTTTGACAAACTCCACAAAATGCATGAATTTAATTCACTGGACTAGAAGATCTGAACTAGTTTTGAGTGGATTACAATGATGTGATTATCTTTAAAGTGTCCCTGAGGGCTATGGAATTTTATGCCAACTATGTTTGACTGATTATTGTGGCCAAAAATGTGAACTGTGCTGTGAGGCACCATTGCTAACCACTGCACCAATGTGCCTCAAACAACAAAAGATACAGATAGAAAGAATACCACAAACAAAATGCATCAAAAGGACATAATTTGTCAATAAGTAAATAAAATATAGAACATTGCTCACAATGTTCGAATATTGGGGCATACATTGGCCATTCCATGATGCGGCAGCATGGAACTGGATATTTCCATTGTGCATTGTGAAAGATTGAGGCACGGTCGTCCTCTTGAACCCTCAGACCAGACGTTAGACACCAGATAAAAGTCCAATATGACTTTATTTTATCAATAAACAGTGCACAAAGCACCCTACACTCCACAATACTCATATAAATAAACAATAATCAATCAATAAACCAATCCTCCTCTCCCAGACGCGTTGCCACCCTTCCACCCAGTTCAGCTCGACGTCTGGGATTTCCCATAGTCCTTTTATAGTCCTTGACCCGGAAGTGTTTCGCCCTCTCTGTCCACGTGATTAGGAACACTTCCTGGTCATATAAAAACTCTTCTTCACCCCGGAGGCACGTCGTTTCTTCCTGTCATGTGATCATGATGCATCTCCGGGTTATAGGGCACATAAGAGTCTCCAAGTCCCCCTACAGCGACTCCTGTTGGCCCCCAAGGTATCCAGCAGGGCTGAGTATAAAAACTACATAGTCCATGAGGCCCTGCTGGAACTCGGGGCACGTCCACGCTGTTGGGAGAGCTCCACGTGGCGGCTTGGGGGTGAGGGCTGGAATATTTAGCCGGCCACCCACCACAGCATATGCCTCACACATTTTTCTTCTATCAAGGAGAAAGAAATGCTTTGTAAATAGCATTAAATCTTTCTTTATTAATATTTCATTGGGCCTCCTGTGTTTTCTGGCAAAGGGAGGAGGAGAGCTCCTTTAAAGCTTGTTTTTAACTCATACCTGGGACACACAGCTGATTATACATAAAAATGTGATAAGCATCAGTTCTTCCAGAGGCAAATCAATCACAAACTACCTCTAATGTCAAAACATTTAAAAAAATATTCAAACCTCATTAAAAAATAAAACCTTTCAAATGAACACAATTTACCATGTAAAAGAAGTTAAAATTCTTCTTTGAGGCAGATGGATTTTTAGTTTCTCACTGACTGTATACAAACATTGGAGTTAGCCCCCTGATGATCTCCAAAGCATACCTGAGTGCAGACCTTTTCTGATCATACTTGTAGGCGAATGCCCAGCTTGTTCGCAGACAAGGTATTAACCCTTTATGTTTCTATAAATGTTTACCCTTCCTGCATATGCATACTTAGCCATGCAGTACCGACAGTGAGTGCACAGGGATCAGTGTTATATATCCAGTGGCAGTAATCATAATTTTCTCAATATGGTCACGGCAAATACAGCATATTTGCTGTGAAAAATGCTTAGGCAAATTTCAGTGTGTGATCAACAATGGATGTTGCAGCACCCCTTACCCCAGACACAACCTCACAGATACAATTCCCAATATAAAAAAGGTTTATTAATAATAATACCTTACACATAGGCTTCAAAATTGGCATAAACCAAACACAATTCTTCTTCTCTCACTTTTGTTCTCTGTCTTCTTCTCCACTCCTTCCATGCAAGCTTTGTCTGTCCTCTACACCTGACTCCAACTTATTATCAATGATTGAAAATTTTTTGCACACATTCTGCCTTGGATTCTTAGTCAGAGAGGCAAACAGAGTTGAATGTATCAGGAAATCAGCCAGTTAGTCATTAAGTAGAATGACAAAAGATGAAGAAAATGCCAACCTGAATGGCAAATTACTGTAGCACATAGTTCTGATTAACCCCCGGATTGGTCTCCTTAGTTCTGATCTCTTCCAGCACTGAAATAATTTACATAAGATAATCAGAACTGCTATATCACACTATGAAGTGTTTTATATAATTATGGTTTTGTGTATCTAATAAAATAAAGGTGTTTAGATTACTGTTATAAATTACATTGCTATGTTCTTTCATTTCAAGAAGCATTATTTTTGTGCTCTCTAGGTCTATTTTAATGGAAGGCCTGGAAATGGTAAAAGGTTATAAAAAATAAAAAAAAGGAAAGTGAATAAATAAATGAGATAAATTAAATCATCAGCATACTGAACAAATCTAGACTATAGACTAGATTATTTTTTAATGTCTAAATTTTATGTAATGAAGCAGTAGTTCTCTTTGGAGAATAAAGTGTTGAAAACCTTTATTTTAACTTGACTTCAAGTTTTCATTATGTTAAAATGTAATTTTAGTTTCCTTAATTAATTTTCATAGAATTAATAGGAAGCAAATTTAAAAATGAAAGTAAATATTGGGACAATAAAATTATCTGTTTTTAGTTAAACACTCATGTTTAATTTTATAACTAAATTAAAATTATATTAAATATATAATGTTAAGAACATGTTATGGGACCTTGAGTTTTTCTGTAATAATTTAACTGTTTGATTTGTTTTATTTTTTGTTTGCAATTTTTGTTAGTCATTTTTTGACATTGGTGCCGCCATTTTCTAAAGGGTGTTACCATTTTATACATTGTCTTTCATGGGTGCTGCTGTATTATTTATAACAATGGTACTGGCAGAAGACACTTATGCCATGATTCTGCCATTTCGAGGGACAGCAGCACCCATAGATTAACATCCAAATTTTGGATCTCAAACAAAGGCTCAAAGGCACCTCAAAATTACTAAGAATATTCAGCATGGAGCATAGATAGATAGATAGATAGATAGATAGATAGATAGATAGATAGATAGATAGATAGATAGATAGATAGATAGATAGATAGATAGATAGATAGATAGATAGATAGATAGATAGATACTGTATGTCAGTACTATTAAATCTCTTTTTACACAGAAAAAAGTATTTGCTCTTTTCACATACATGACCATCCCACTAGACTGAACCTGTAATGATTCACTTAGCACTTAGCAAAAACAAACTTCAGCATGAAAAAGGCACTATATAAATAAATGTATTATTATTATTATTATTATACCAATTTGTATCTTTATTATTTAAAGCAAGCAAAAAATTGTCTCTTTTACATGCCAAACATAAATAAAACACAATAATTGAAAGCTACACACAGTTTGTTGAGTTTCAGTGTATTTTTTAGAGTCTAGTGGCATGTTGCCTCATGGCAGTAAATTATGTAGTGCAATCTTTTTAATTATTCAATCAGCATGGATGGATCCACTTAATGTTCTTACTTGGAAACACTTGTTACTTAATTTGCAGAAACAATTGGATATCCAAATTGCTGGCATAAAGTCCAAACTTACAACTTTTCAATCTGAAATATTAGACCAGGAGCAGATCCTACAGAAAAGCCAGCTACAACAATGGATAATAGAATTTGATAATGGTAAGACTTTTTTCATTTTGTTAATAAGTGTTTTTTTGCATTAATTCTAAAAGAGATAGCAGCCTTCCAATACTAAAACTGAATTTTATATAGATTATAGAAAATCCCAAAAATTTTGAAAAAAAAAAAGAATTTGCATGTAGGCTGATGAAATCGCATCAAAAATCATACCATTTAATAATGCAGTTGCAAGATGGTCTTGAGCCAAAATGAAAAACTAAAATTCTCCTAATAAAATGTATCATCCTGAATGCAGGAAGCAATAGGGACCAAATTGGAACTATAATGTCATAGAATTATAGAAGCATTGCTAATGTAAATAATTGAGAACAATAAAATATTTTTGGATATACAGTATCTCCTTTAGGGAAAGCAAACAAGGTAGAAGAAGACACTATATGTCAAATATAATATGTAGAACAAGGAAACAAATTAACTCCAGAGATACAGTTATTGGAGGGCGCAATGGGACTCTGAATTACAATAATTATAACAATAGTTTTACATGGTTCTATGAAATATGACATAAAAAACATCAAAGATATGGTGATTATGGGAGTCTAGAACATCATTGAGAAAAGGACAGAAGAGGAAACGGAAATAAAGGTAATGCTAAATGACATGACTGATTCTTCACCAACACAGGGCAACACTGAGAAATTTTTTTTAAAAACTTGCATCCATTCAGTCATTTTGTGATCCTCTCAAGCCAGTCAAGGGGCCAGGCAGCCAGAGCTTTTCTAAACAGCACTGCACGCAAAATGAGTTCCAAACCTGGATGAAATCCAAATCCACTGCAGAGTACATTCTCTCACACAAAGGCCAGTTTGACCTCATATAATAACCATTTCTATACACCTTTTACAAACGGGTAGACTAAAGTACCAGGACAAAACAACATCAGAAGTTTCACAAACAAGAGGCAATTCAGCCCATCATACACCAATGCAGATACAGACTATACGCAAATAGGGTAATCACATTTAAATATTAAAAAAAAATCAAAAATATGTGAACTGTGATGAGGAAGACTGAGAAAAGACAATTTACAAAGCCTTTGCATGTATGAGGAACAATCTTTGAAAATGTGCAGAACAGAGTAAGTGAATGAAGCAAATATTTTATAAAATAATTTTATAAATTAACTGAAAGGAATGCAACATGCAGAGATTTAAAGGATCTACATATTACAAATTTAAATGGAAAAGCTACAGTGTTACTTCAGTGGACAGACCTGTTCAAGAAAAAACAAAAATCTTGTTTATTTAATTACTAGTGTTGGAAGAAATGAAAAATATTGTTTATTAACCAAAAGTAAAATATTCCACAGTAACATCTGATGTGAGAAGTGACCATTGACTTTAAAATTGTAAGTGTAGCTCTAAAGGGTACAAATATGGATGCCAGCAGATACAGAATAAGCCTTACCACAATCATGTGTGCAATTACAGTAGTAGAATTTATAGGTAGTAATAAATTGGAAGGCTACTTATTTGAAAAAAAATGTTACAATGGGATTACAATGGGAAGCTCCTAACAAACACATTCACTGTACTGGTAACTAGTAAACAAAAGTATAATATACAAAATAATTTAATTAGATTTTCAAAATGCCTCTAAACTAAAAACACTTATGTCAACCATAATTTATTAATTTGAATTGTGATCTTATTAATCTGCCAAATGTAAAGATTATGGACGATAGAAGAGAGTTCCATATGTTGATCAGTACTTTTACCATTAGGATTTCTGATTTTTGATATAGTGAGAAAAATTATGAAATTGCATGAGACATGAGCATTGGATGGACAGTAACTACTGAGGAGGTAGCAAGAACAATTCAAAAAGACCTGGACAATTTTTGAAACCTACAAGCATTTGGAAAATTGATTTTAATGTAGAGAATAATAAAGTATTACACTCGTATAAGGTATACATTAATGACTTAACTCAGGACATAAAGTCACATTTGGGAATTTACATTAGCATAGCACTTTTATCCTCCATAAAAATCAGAGAAACAAAGGGGTGAATAAAATGTCAGAAAACAGTATATTACAAAACATGTTTAATATAAGTCATGCAAAAACTTTATAGTGTGTTAGTGAGACTTTATCTGGAGGGTTGTGTGCAGTTGTGCAGTTAGCTGTAGAGATCACGATTTGAGAGCAATCAAGTGCAACTGTTCTGAACAGTTTATTCAGATGCGACAGATGTTCAGACAGGTAAACTCCTTATTTTATCAAATTAGAAGCTTGGAGACCGACTTGCTATAGGGTGTACAAATCTCCAACTGTATTAATAAAGAGCAGAGGTGAAACTAAAAAGTAAAGAAACACATATCAAGTAAACGATCAGAAACTGCAGTTGTAAATACATCTAGGTTTAAACTGAATATCAACATAAAAATAACTAATGTTAATTTACAAGTAGCAATATATAGTGGTAAATTCTCACATATATACTTTACCAGCTATGCTACCAAAAGCTTAAGCAGACAAGATGGACCTGGATGTTTAAAGTAAGCATGTTCCTCCAGCAGACATCATTTAACTGCTAATTTACATTGGAGATGCCCCCATTTAAAGCACTCAACAACAACAGACATTACAATGCATGCATATTTTCAGAAGTGGTAGTGAGGGGAAATTTATATTTAGAACTCAGAACAAAGTAGTATACAGTAGAACAATAAAAAATGAACATCTTAAAAATATATTTCATCCATCTTTGCAAACATGACAGTATCCTTGAACAAAGTTACACTGACAGGATAAGGGAACGGAACACTTTTAATCTGGAATGAAAAAGATGATTTAGGTTCATCAAAATTCTCCAATGCATTTGCGAAACTAATTCAGCTTAACTAATTTAGTTAATGAATCTTTTACTCAAGGCAAGCAGAGGATATTAGGGTGAAGTGCGTTCAAAATGGAAACCAGGTAATTTTCCTTTATCAGTCTAATTGAATTTATTTCCTGGTTGCTTAGTTTTAGCATGGTACTTCAGGATTTTTATCAACTTCCATCATAAAATCATTAGAGGTGTTTGAGTGGACATCATTTAAGGAAAAACTGTAAGACAGAATTAGTACTGCACAGTCAAGTGGACTCTGAGAAACACCAAAAATAATAATGTAGACTGCTATTGCCATAGGAAAGGTAGGTTTTTGCACAATTAATTCTATGACTATTGAACACGTTTATTTGTATGACAGGCAATGTGCAGTTTCCCCAGACTGGAAAGTCTCTTCCTGTTTTAAAAGTTAACTTCTGTAAGAGGCATGTTAATGTACTACAAACAGTACCTTTTTTTGCAAGTACTGAAGCTTATTACAGTCACTTAAAATCTTTCTTTTAATTTAGCATTTTTAATTGTGTCATTTAGCTATTTTGCATGATTTTGAAAAAGTATTACATTATTTCACAAATATACCTTTACTATTTGCAAGTGTGATTGTCTTATTTTGCAAAGATATTTCCTGCTTGCTGCCCGTAGCAATGCACATGCACTTGCTTTTGTCTTTAATGGTGAGTAGAAAGAGACTGATGCAATCAAGTGACAAGAACTGGCCCATTGTTGAATGTATACATATTATTTAGAACAGATGTTTTTAAAAGTGGCTGGTATGGTTGTCCAGTGCTAGCATTTCTACCTCAAAGCACCAAGGGTTCAGTGTTGATTCCTGATCAGGGATTGTATGGAGTTTCCACATTTTCCCCATGTGAGAGTTTACAGATTGGAATTAGAGAGTGTGTATTAGTATGCCCTGTCACAGACGGGATCACCTTTCAAAGACAGTTTCCTTTGTCCACTCCATGGTATTAATCAACCCGTCCCACCAAGAGACATGTATTGGAAAGAAAGATGGATGGTGATTCAAAATGAAATTATTTTATTTAAGTTGAAGAAGTACAACCAATTATTTTGGTTTTGTTTAATATTTGAGTGGTAAAAAGTTTTAGTAGGTAAGGCAAATGAGTGTGAGAGGTAAAACATAACTATTTCTGTGTACTGTACATCCAGACTAGTCAGTGTATAAGTGAACACTGTTAATTATTGACAATTCTGAGCTGAATGCAAGTAGCTATGTTAACTTACTTATTGTTTCTGCCTACAAAAACATTCCCATAACAAAAGAAAGTACAGTACATTATAGTTATGAAACAGGAATCACAAAATGGCCATTTTTAAAGGAGATGCATATTCTGTATATTTTTTCAAGCTGTAGTTAGTGTTTGATAGAAATAAATAGACAAACATAGGGCTACATGGTCACTGAAACTGAGAAAAACAAAGCAGAAGGGCCATATGGTGTTAAAACAAACCTTGGATCTCTTATTAATGGGCCACTTATAAATATCAAATAATAATGGCTACACCAGAGTGCTACAACAAGAGGATACAATTAACAAGATTTAATTTGCAAATATATGACAGCTGTTTGTTTAACTATTCAACCATGACTTTCTGGTGAAAAGTAAGAAGGGGAGGCAGAAATGTCATGCATTGAGATACAGAAGAAACAACAAAAATAAAACTAAATGATTAAATTTCAGTACTCTATTGTCACTAACAAAGAAACAGACACTATGTGAAATAATTACTTGTGAAGGGGTAAGAAACCACTTGTGGCAAGGGAAACACAATAATTGCAATGAACGGGGAGCAGTTCTATAACATACCTTTGGAGGAGAGAAAGAATCACACAGAAGGGACTGAACAATTGTACATGCCAGTGTGGAAAAGTAGGGTTCTTTAAGGGGTCTGAAATTGGGTAGGAACACCAATGCAGTAGACAGGGAGACAGAGAGAAACATTTTGTGTTGACACCAGAATGCAAAAAGAGAGGATTAATCCAGGGTTGTGGACATCCAAGTCTCATGATGCACTTAGGGACCAAAGGCTAGTCCGTCTTGTTCAATTATCAATTGTCGCAGTTGAGGCCCCTATCAACCTCTTGAACCCTCAGGTACCACTCCAAACACTGGGTAAAAATCCAATTATTATTTATTTTATAATTATGTGCACAAAGCACCCTCCACTCCACACTACTCATGTAATCAATAATCAATACACTATAATAACCAATCCTCCTCTCCCAGACCCATTGCCACCCTTCCATCCAGCTCAGCTCGACGTCTGGGATTTCCCATAGTCCTTTTATAGTCCTTGACCTGGAAGTGTTTCGCCCTCTCTATCCACGTGACTAGGAACACTTCCAGGTCATATAAAAACTCCACTTCTTCACCCCGGAAGCACATTGTTCCTTCCGGTCATGTGTTCATGACGCACTTCCGGGTTATAGGGCACATAGCACTTTGTGAGCCTCCCTGCAGTGACCCCTGGCAGCCCCAATGTTATCCAGCAGGGCTTTGTATTAAAACTCCATAGTCCATGATGCCCTGCTGGAACTCGGGGCATCCCTATGTTGCAGGTAGGGCGCCATCCGGCGGCTTGGAGGTGTTGGCCGGAATATATGGCCGGCAGTCCCTCACATATCCCCCCCCCTCAGCGAAGCACAGTGGGGCGGAGCGTTCAGCCCTGCGAGGGACGTCTTCCTCCAGGAGGATTCGTAAGATGGGCCTTGGATACGTTGTCTAGCTTCCCCGGAGAACCTAGGGGGAACGTTGCAACGGGTATCCCTCTGATTCCCTGTCATCCGAGGACAATTTCACCATACGTGGCCCGGCCGACGACAGTTATAGCAAGTTCGCCGTCCTCCCGGTTGTCTTCCTCCGCGAGACTGGAAACACCTCAGGAACTCCGACAACTCCGCCCTTTTCTCCACCAAGGGAGGTTTTATGGCCACCTCGGTGCTCTCAGCTTGTTTCTCCACCTTGTCAGGAGACCCACGTTTTATTTTGAGGATCTCCTGCTTACTCTGGAGCTTGTGCACAGCTTGGGTCTCTCTATTGGAAAAAGAGAGCCCCTTTGCTGTTTGCACGCCCGTTGACCTACATTTAGTTGGAGGTGGCGTCATCAGCACCGCATCGCTCTGAGTGACAGCACTTTTCAGCTGCACTGGTTCGATCGGCGCTTCCCCCGACCCTTCTATTACCACCGTTAACTCACTTATAGCGCGGTTCGGGGTCTTGAGGTCCGCATCTCTCCGAGAAGTCGTCTCGTACAGCTGCCCCGGCTGGACCGGTCCTTCCCCCGACCATTCGGTTACCGTTCCACACTCCCTTGTAGGGCACGCAGTGCTTTGGCACCCACTACTTATTAACCGCGGGGCCGGATCACACTGTGTCCCTTTAAACTGTACGGTACTGGTTGGACTTACCTGTACCGCCACATCAATCAAGACCGGGGCTTCTCGGCCTAATCGCCGCAGGTATTCCTCGATTCCTTTTAGCGGCGCTTCGGCTGTCACTCCCAGCTCCTCGACCTGCTTCTTCAGTCCGATCAGGCCCTGTAAGAAACTATGCATGGGCTCGAGCAACCTCTCAAGCTCCCGTAGTCCAATAAAGTCATTTAAATCGGTCAGCGGCAGGCTAAAATCTTCAATTGCCTTACCTTCCTGCCGGGAGCCAATGGGCATGTCCGCTCCTGGCACGTGTCCGGCTGGGCTTCGTGGAGGCTCTTGGGAATTTGAGTCTCGCATTTTAGATGGCCGGGGCGCTGCTACCAGCCGGGAGCCAATGGGCACGTCCGTTGTCGGCACGTGCTCGATTGGGTCTCGCAAAGGCTCTTGGGAATTGGAGTCTTTAGAGGGACGGGTGGCCGCTACCGGCCAACTGTGATCTGCCTTTTCTAATTTAACGGCAGACCATTCAGTCACATCCCGCTCCTCTTTATCATTTTTTGCTTCGCTTGCCCCCCCCCGCCCCCCTTCATGGAGCTTGATTCCGTTGGGGAAATGACAACCTCACCTATAGGCCATTGTTGACCTTCTCCTTCCCATAATCCGTCTGGGGAGATCACATGCCCAGTTTCGGCGAATGGAAGGTGACCCTTATGGTCATATGATCGGTTGTAGTCCTTTAGGTGTTCCCAGCCTGCTCCGGGATAGTCCACGTGACTATTCTCGTCGAATAGGATCCCCTGGTGTCGACTCCTAGATGGGCTAGACTCCTCGTCATCGCGGCCATCTTGCCTAGGTGGGAAGTATGTTTCCGACTCCTCGTCAGAATCAAAAAGACAGGCCTCTGAAAAATAATTAAAGTAAGGTCCCGGTGCATCGGACGTTTTTTCGGCACTTACTTCTGAACTTTGACCGTCATCTCTTAGTTTATAGACGTAGTCCTGCGTGTCCAACATCCGACTGCCCCGCCGCTCTCTTTTTCTTTCTACTAGTCTAATGCTTGGCCCCTCTCGGCATCAATCATGGCCCTGTCTTCATCGCTTCCCGTCAGGTATGTCCACAGCTTTTCAGCCTCTGTTAGGGTCTGCACCCATTGGGTATGCCTATTCTTTTTCTGGATTTCTTCCCCATTGTAATCCGAAGTAAAATAAGGCTCACTGTAGCAGCGCTCTTGTAATAGTGTGGCTTTTCTACCTCCGTGTTCGTGACCGGTACCGTATTAGGGTTTACTGCCAACACAAATTTTGTTTTAAAACAGGTCCTCTACCAAACTGACGGCCAGAGAGTCCTGCTGACTACTCCAGTGTCGCAGTTGAGGCCCCTATCGACCTCTTGAACCCTCAGGTACCACTCCAAACACTGGGTAAAAATCCAATTATTATTTATTTTATAATAATGTGCACAAAGCACCCTCCACTTGACACTACTCATGCAATCAATAATCAATACACTATAATAACCAATCCTCCTCTCCCAGACGCGTTGCCACCCTTCCACCCAGTTCAGCTCGATGTCTGGGATTTCCCATAGTCCTTTTATAGTCCTTGAACTGGAAGTGTTTCGCCCTCTCTGTCCACGTGACTAGGAACACTTCCAGGTCATATAAAAACTCCACTTCTTCACCCCGGAAGCACGTCGTTCCTTCCAGTCATGTGTTCATGACGCACTTCCGGGTTATAGGGCACGTAGCACTTTGTGAGCCTCCCTGCAGCGACTCCTGGCGGCCCCGACGTTATCCAGCAGGGCTGTGTATTAAAACTCCATAGTCCATGATGCCCTGCTGGAACTCGGGGCATCCCTATGTTGCAGGTAGGGCTCCATCCGGCGGCTTGGAGGTGTTGGCCGGAATATATGGCCGGCAATCCCTCACACAATAAAAGCTACAATAGCACAAATTGCTGAAAACATAATTCTGGCCATGAGAGGAAAGTGTCAGAACATACAGCACATTACAGCTTTTACATATGGGGCTGTGTAGACACGCTTACCCCTGTCTAATGTCAAAAGTGCATAAAATGGGCATGTGAATGTCAGAACTGGAGAATGGAGTGATAAAAGAAGGCTCCTAGTCTGATGCATTTTCTTTTAAATCATGTGGACAACCAGATGTGTGTGTGTGTGGCTTTTACCTGGGGAAGAGATAAAAGCAAGGTGCACTGTGGGAAGAAGACAAGCTGACAGAAGTAGTGTGATGCTCTGGGCAATATTCTGCTGAGAAAACTTGCATTCTGACATATTTGTGAATGTTATTTTGACATGTACCACCAACCTAAAGATTGTTATGGACTATGTACACCCCTCCATTGCAGCAGTGAACATGACAGTGGCCTCTTTCAGCAGGATAATGCATTTTTGCTCACTGCAAAAATGATTCAGGAATGGTTTGAGGAATATGACAAAGAGTTCAAGGTGTTCACTTGGCCTCCATATTCCCCAAATCTCAATACAATTGAGCGTCTGTGGGATGTGCTGGAAAAACAAGACATATCACTGATATGTGATGCAAAGCAACAACCTCCTCAACAGAACTGAGGTCTGGAGGTCTGCAGCTGGACTCTGTCCATATAATACATTAGAACATTAGAACAATCTAGACAAGAACAGGCCATTCAGCCCAACAAAGCTCACCAGTCCTATCCACTTCTTCTTCTAAAAAAACATTTTCTAGTTTTGAAAGCACCTAAAGTCTTACTGTCTACCACACTGCATGGTAGCTTATTCCAAGTGGCTATGGTTCTTTGTGTAAAAAAAACTTCCTAATGTTTGTGTGAAATTTACCCTTAACAAGTTTCTAACTGTGTCCCCATGTTGTTGATGAACTCAATTTAAAATAGCAATCTCGATCCACTGTACTATTCCCTTCATAATTTTAAACACTTCAATCCTGTCAACTCTTAATCTTCTTTTGTTTAAACTGAAAAGGCTCAGCTCTTTTAATCATTCTTCATAATTCATCCCCTGTAGCGCTGGAATCAACCTAGTCACTCTTCTCTGGACCTTTTCTAGTACTGCTATGTCCATTTTGTAGCCTGGAGACCAAAACTACACACAATACTCCAGATGAGGCCTTACCAGTGCTTTATAAAGTTTGAGCATAACCTCCTTGGAATTGTACTCCATACATTGTGCTATATAACCTAACATTCTGTTTGCCTTCTTAATGGATTCTGAACACTGTTGGGAAGTAGATAGCGTAGAGTCCACTACAACTCCTAAATCATTTTCATAAAGTGTACTCTTGACTTTCAGACCTCCCATTGTGTATTCAAACCTAACATTTTTACTTCTTATGTGTAGTACTTTACATTTACTGACATTAAATTTCATCAGGATTGGGTCACTGCTTTTTGCAGATGATGTTGTCCTGTTTGTTTCATCAGGCCGTGATCTTCAGCTCTCTCTGGATCGGTTCGCAGCCGAGTGTGAAGCGGCTGGGATGGAAATCAGCACCTCCAAATCTGAGACCAAGGTCTTCAGCCGGAAAAGGGTGGAGTGCCCTCTCAGGGTTGGGAGCGAGATCCTGCCCCAAGTGGAGGAGTTCAAGTATCGCTGGGTCTTGTTCATGAGTGAGGGAAGAATGGAGCGGGAGATCAACAGGCAGATCGGTCCGTTGTCCACAGTGATGCGGGCTCTGCATTGGTCTGTCGTGGTGAAAAAGGAGCTGAGTCATAAGGCAAAGCTCTCAATTTACCAGTCGATCTATGTTCCTACCCTCACCTATGGTCATGAGCTGTGGGTAGTGACCGAAAGAACGAGATCACGAATAAAAGCGGCTGATATGAGTTTCCTCCGCAGGGTGTCTGGGCTTTTCCTTAATGATAGGGTGAGAAGCTTAGTCATCTGGGAGGAGCTTAGAGTAGAGCCACTGCTCCTCCGCATCGAGATGAGTCAGATGAGGTGGCTCGGGCATGTGATCAGGATGCCTCCTGGACGCCTCCCTGGTGAGGTGTTCCGGGCACGTCTAACCGGGAGGAGGCCCAGGACACACTGGAAGGACTATGTCTCTCGGCTGGCCTGGGAATGCCTTGGGATTCCCCTGGAAGAGCTAGTAGAACTGGCCGGGGAGAGGGAAGTCTGGGCATCTCTGCTCAAGCTGCTGCCCCCACGACCCAATCTCAGATAATTGGAAGAGGATGGATGGATGGATGAAATTTCATCTGCCACAAATCTCCCTAAGCCTGTATGTTGTCTAAATCTTTCTGTAATGATATATCAGATTCCAAATTATCTGCCAATCCACTTATCTTGGTATCATCTGCAAACTTAACAAGCTTGTTACTCATATTCCTATCTAAATCATTTATATATATTAAAAATAATAGTGACCCCAGCACTGACTCCTGTGGAACACCACTCTTAACAATTCTGATGAGGTTCCTCGCACCATAACCCTCTGCTTCCTGTGTCTGAGCCAATTCTGCACCCATCTAGAAACATCACCCTGAACTCCCTCTTCTTTTACTTTGATGCCCAACCTCTCATGTGGCACCTTATCGAATACTATTTGAAAGGCAAGATAAATAATATCATATACTCCACTTTGATTATATCCTTTTGTTGATTAGTTGTAGTATTCCAGCATGTTAGTAAAGCACAACCTCCATCTTCTGAACCCATTCTGATTGTTCAGAAAAACTTCTGTACTTGCCATGTACTTCTCAATTTTATCCTTAATAATTCCTTTCATTAATTTTCCTGTGATGCATGCTAAACTTACTGGCCTATAGTTGCTTGGATCTGCTCGGATCACTTTTTATATAACAGGATAATATTTGCCATTTTCCAGTCTTTCAGAATCTCCCCAGTGTACAGTGACTTCCTAAAAATATGTGTCATGGGTTTATATGTGTACTCGCTAGCTTTCTTAAGAAGTTGAGGGTAAATATTATCTGGTCCTGGTGATTTGTTTGATTTCAGTATATTTACTCTGGGCAATACTTCTCTCTTCTCCCTCTTTCCAAATCCTTCAGCACCTTATTAGTAGTCTCGTTTACCACTGGGAGGTTATCCACTTCCTCACTTGTGAACACCTTAGAAAAATGCTGACAAGCTTCACCCGAGTTTGTGCTTTAACATACAGTGTTAAAGGACAGTCACTGATTACTTCTAAAATCTTCTACTCTTGTGCTCCGCCATTTGCAAGGTTAACCCAGTTAATATTTGGATAGTTGAAGTCACCTATGACTATAATATCCCCTTGTAAACTTGCCTTTTTAATATTACTAAAAAGATGTGTGTTGAAATTACTGTCTGCATTGGGTGGTCTATAACAAACTTGCAAAATAAGGTCTCTTTCCCTAATGCTTTCCAGGCGCAGCCACATGTCCTTGTTCATCATCCAACTGAAGAAAACTTGCATTTAAATTCTGTTTGACGCAAAACAGCAACACCACCTCCTTTTCTGTTTTGTCTGTCCTTCCTAAACAATGTGTAGTCCTCTATGTTATACTCATCCCCATCTTTGTTATTTAGCCTGGTTTCCGTTATAGCTATAATATTATAATTATGCTCTGCAACATACAACTCCAACTTACTTGCCTTATTCTTAATACTTCTAACATTAAGGCAAGCTATTTTTAATGTGTTACTCCTTCTATATTTAAATGTTGGGTTAGAATTTACATTACTACGCATTTTTATTTCTATACCGTTGTTTGTTCCTCCATGTATAGTTGTAAACCTGGCCTGTCCTAAACTCCAAGCCCCCCACCTCCCATTCCCTAGTTTAAACAATCCTCAACTAACCCACTCATATTCCTCCCCAATACATTGGTGCCAGTCTGGTTCAGATATAACCTGTCGCGGCGGAACAGGTCCCATCTGTTCCAAAAGAGTCCCAAAGCCCCATAAACCTATACCCTTCTAACCTACACCAAGATTTGAGCCACACGTTAAGCCTTCTAATCTCCTCAGTTGTATCTGGACTGGTGCATGGCACATGCAGAACTTCAGAGAAGACTGCCTTGTCAGTTTTGCTCCTTAGCCTGGCACCTAACTCTTTGAATTTGGATCGCAGAACTGACAGACTTTCCTTTTGTATGTCATTTGTTCCAACATGGGCAATGACAACCAGATCCACCCCACTCTGGCCATGAACCTATCCATCCTTCCAAAGAGGTCCCCCACCTGTGCACCCAGAAGGCAACACACCGTGTGAGACTCTCTGTTTCTGGAGTAAACCTGCGCTTCAATACCCCTAATGATTGAGTCCCCAACTATCATTACCTCTCTCTTTCTGGAAACTGGTTTTGAGGTGGCCTGTTGGGGATCCTAATACCTGCCTACCACCTCAGTATCATCAGAGACACTGTCCAGCTCCACAAGGACTTGAAAACAGTTTGACTCTTCTAATTCTGTGGTTGATGGCCCTGGACAGTGTGCATCTTTTACCTTACGCCTTGTGACCGTGAGCCACCTATCTCCATCTGTTTGGTCTGGAATCTCCTCCCACGCCACCTTAGTGGTGTACACTATCTCTCTGAAGGACACCTGGGCAAAGTTCACCAATTCTCTACTACAACTGCAATGGCCATTTCAGTATACTTTTTCATTTTAAATTACTGCTATGCACAAAGACCTTAATAAAGGCATCTTTTGGTCTTAATAACATTTGACAAAGCATCAATAAAGTGGTTATTCATCTGTTCAGTGTGGTATATTTTGAACCTTTTGTTAAGCTGGTAAGATGTCTTGTACATATAAAGGATTCGCAAGTCTTATACTGACGTATATAATATCAAGAGAAGTAGGTCACACTTAAGCCACCTCAGACTATTCCAAAATGAAATTGTTTTAGAAGACCACATTTCAGAGATAAATCACCACTTTACTGATGCTTTTTAACTACTATTAAGACCAAAAAGAATCCTTAATTAAGATCTTGTTAGATAACAATATATGATCAGCAGACGTATTTTTGTAGTATTTAAAATAAAGAGTTACTGGAATTCAACAACACTTTAGTTCAGGTACTAAAAAAATGCATCTTTAACTCATATATTCCAACTTTTGTGATCCAGTTATACCGTATTTGAAAATTTTTAAGAATATGAATACTTTTATGAAGCATTATTATTTATAATTGTATTTTACACCTTCTCCCTTGTCCTAAGTGTAGTATTCTCTCTTGACCTTTGGCCAGTTTGTGGCAATTTAAAAAGAACTGAGCAGAAGAAGGAAAATGTTTGAAAACATAAGCTTATGTTAACGAAGCATGACCATTTTTTTCCTAAAGCTGTATTCAACACTACCACTCTGTTCATAACATTATCTATACAATGCAAAGGCTATTTTTATATAGGTAAAGCAATGTGTTGTAAAACATGCCTATTTTACTTAAATACATTCCACTAGGAGTGGAAAGACAGAAAAAACAACAAAAAAAATAACAATAATTTTTGACCCATTTGCTTACTTTCTGTTAAGATACTTATAAACAAAATTATATATCCTGGCCTTTTATCAAGAGATTATGTTGGTGATCAGAATAGCAAATTATGAATACAGTAATTTATACTGAGAGAAATAATACTATCACATAACATTGAAAGACACTACAGAAAAAGACAAAACCAGTTAAAAAAATGACCATATATATAGATGGAGAGAGATACAAACAAATTCAGCAATAATGGCCTCCAGTCAATCTAGCATAACTGTTCATAATTTTCTTGAGTGTTGTGTAGTCAACTGTGCTCAAGGACAAGAAGTGATAAAGTGGCTTGCCACAGCAGTATTTAGTTAGGAAAATAATTGACAACATGAAAGACTATCTGACTTCTTTCTATAATTTAATACAGATATTTTTTGTTTAATTGACAATTTCAAGTGTTTTTGAAAGAAATATTATATATACTGTTTTTTTTCTCTACATACTGTAATTAGAACTGGAATAACAGAAACAGAAAAAAATACATTTTACGTCAAATTGCATGTTATTGGCTAATCTACAAGTATTCAGGCAAATAAGCAGTTCTGTCAAAATATTAAATCTGGAAACAAAGCAGGTATTTCTGTTGTCTTAGAAACACTGTTGCTAGGTGCTGGTTTCATGTAGATTAATACATTTTTGTATGAGCCTATAAATATAACTTTGTCAAAATATTTTAATAAACATAAAAATAAATTACTGAAGTGAATGAAGTGAAGCAGTATTCTAAAACAAAAACTAGATTAATAATAATCAACATGTTGTAAGTGGAGTCTGCAAAATTGTACTGTACTTTGTATCAAATCTTAAACTTCTTAGTTGAATATATGGGCACAGAGAAGGTCTTAGCAATGGTACACATTTATTTTGTTCAAATATAAGTTAATTATTTTATCAGTCTCCCTGCTAACACGTTTGTTAGTCTAGTGAGATACCATTGTTTTCTGTTTGCCTTGTGCATGTTTAACTGTTTAATTAAAGCCATTACAGTAGTCCAAAGTGCAGTGCATGCATAGATTTGTTCTGCTGTTTTGAACTTAGGCTTGTTCCTCTTGAATTGTTGTACAGTAATGCAGTGCCTGAGTTAAATTAATGCTGTTATCACTGCTAAATGTATTTAATAAGCACATATTCATAAATTGTTTCCTTGTCGTCACCATCATGTTAATTATTGTTCTGGCCAACAGTGGTTTTAGGACATCTATATTGTTCTCTCCTGTTTGTCACTGGCTCTTCACTTCATGGCAGTATACAATTCTTTTCCTTTCGGATACCATAACAGAATTGTTTTTCATTACCCATTTATTTTATTTTCTTCAGAACTATCAGTGAGTACCCATCTCAACAGAAATGCTTTTCTTTAAATGTATACAAGGCATTTCTTCTGTCAATGTAACATGATGTTCTGTACCTAAATTTCACAAAAGGACAATTTGAACAAGAACCCTCTGTTCCACATAGCTAATCAATTTCTATCAACCTAACAGTTATAAAATATCAGTTTAACCATGAAGGTCTCAACAGTTCTACTACTACTGTTGTTAGAAGTACTAATGTCTACCTACTATGGACAGAAATTCTACAGGACCCATGATAAGATATTATCCTGATTCTTTTTAAGTTTTGAAATATTAAGTATGGTGATTCAGCACTCCAATACTGTACAACATAGACTGAGCACTGACATTGGGACAGGCTGAGGCGATCTACTTGGAGTGACAGTAAATTGTCTAGAAAAACCCAATCTTCTCTAACATTTCTGGAATGTTATTTGCACGGGTTGGGCCACCCCACAAGGGAAAATAACATTCATAGAGCACCCATGAATTGTGAAAAACTACGAATTTTGGATGTGGTTAAAAAAATGCCTATTTTCATAGTTTAAACCCTATATGCCCCCAAAACACTTTAATTTAATTTCAAACTCAGCTTAATACATTACCTAAAAATAAAGAGTGTAAAGGTAAACCCGTACAGTATACTGTACTGCTATGTCTCCCACAGTGCTAGAATGTAAAATACCAATGTTACCGCTATTTGTACTGTAATTCATGTAAGCACGTTTTCATTGCCAGAAGCTTTAGACGGTGCAGCTCGTTTCGCCGGCATCTTGGGGCTTTAACCGTTAAACTGCCACATACTTGGGGTTAATGCATCCCTGAACACCAAATACTTTTTTGCTGCACTTTAAGTAAATGTCACAATTAACAAAGAAAAAGTGAAATTTTAATGGAACACACTTTTTTCATGCAAAGAGCATCACAATTACTGCAACATTGATCATTTTACACACTGCTCATGAACTGTAAAAAGTATTTAAAAAACTACTGGAACAATATGTACAAAGTGCAACTGATGCCATGGATATAAATCACTGAGCCAACTGCGCTTAAACTGGCTGCACGCAAGCAGACAGAGGTAAGCGCTGATGCTTG
Source organism: Erpetoichthys calabaricus (assembly GCF_900747795.2). Lineage (NCBI taxonomy): Eukaryota > Metazoa > Chordata > Cladistia > Polypteriformes > Polypteridae > Erpetoichthys > Erpetoichthys calabaricus. The sequence goes on along the minus strand of NC_041394.2, from coordinate 302,364,666 downwards.
CAGGTTAGTCTTAGTGCAGCTTGGGTCACAGAATTGCACACAAACACAGGAGATTGTAGAGACCTGAACTTTATTCAAACACTTCAAACAAACATGTCTCTTTCAGAAGTAAAAGGTGCTCAGCGTGCAGTTAGTTAACGATTAAACAATAGACAAGCATCATAGGAGAATGTCTGGGGGAGGAGAGAGAAAGAAAGCAATCAGCCAAAAAGGACAGGTACGTTCAGGCTTTTAAGTAAGCATAGCGTGAGAAGCGTCAATAAGAGACAAAGGTGATTTATTTATTTTTATGGTGGAGATTCCAGCCTTGACCTGACGTGCGCACAAACAAACAGAGACAAAAACAAAGCAAACTGGCAACCAAACAGCAAATAAAGAATGTAATGAAAACAAATGAAATAAGAAAACAACGATACCACCCTTGTTCCCCTTACAGCAATTACACATTAAATACAACAAAACACAAACAAAACACACACAGTAAATCATGAAAAAGTTCATGAAAAACGGCAACGGATGAAATATAATGATGAAAATAGATAGTCCAGAGATCCACATGTTGAATGGGAATGTACAGATAGTCCTACTGGTAGTTCCTGAAATGGTGAAGACGGGTGGACGGGTTCAGGAATGTTCCTTTCTTTGCAAGATGGCCATGAATCCACTTACTGTCCTCATGTACACAGGCAGACGGCAGACAATCCAGATGCACGAAATGATCCAGGACAAAATGAATAAGTACAGGTAACTGAACAGAAGGCAGACAGACAGTAACTTGAAGCACAAATTACAAAATATTTTTTTTTTTTTGCTTTTGGTGAGCGGCCCCCTTTTTAAAAGCCGCACTGACATCCTTTGACCTCAACAGCCCCAGCACCCTCAGCAGAAGACCGATCAGGGACTGCTGGGAGTTGCAGTTTCGAATTCTATTGGCTACTTTCACCATCCCAAGTCGCAGTTTTCTCTACAGATGCTTCCTGTTCTCTCTACAGTACAGTATTGCCATGAAAAATGCCATAAAAATTGCGGAGGATATTTGCGGTTTCAACTAACAATTATTAGTTAGGTTCTAAGGAAAAATCCGCGAATGACTGAGGCCGCAAACTCTGAACCGCGACTTTGCAGGCGTCTACTGTATTGGAAGTCTGGAGCAAACTGAAGTCAAAAGCAAAAAATAAAAATCTTTCACTAGGGCCTACTTGAATCAATCAGAAAGTAACTATGTTAATGAAAGTTGGGGAGAAGTGTGTATGCACTGAAGGATAGTGCAAACTGTTCCGATCTCGTTTAAATATCATCACTTCTGTGATGTCATCTGGGTGATGATCATGGTCACTTGACACTGCTTGAGAGTCCCAAAGCATGTAAGTCCTAAACAGTACCAAAAATGGCCACTAAAGGGGGAAACACTGTAAAAAATCCCCTGCTAGTAACTCGTAACACAGAGGGCCATGAAGAATCTTAATAAATAATGTATTAATACAAAATGCTCTGTAATAACATGGAGCTCCATTGAGCACAAAAAGGCAAAAAGGAGTTACCAGTATAGGCAATGCAAGGCAAAAATCGAGTGATCACAATAAGCAAAGTAAAGACACAATAAACACTCATTGACTCCCTAATGCATTTGAATGAACCACCAGTAACTGTGGGAAAACCCTTATAGGGAAGAGGGCAGTCCCTGACGGTGATGGGCAGGTGGTCCTGCCTCTTGGGGAACCACCCACAAAACACAAGGCACATACCAAAGGTTTGTTGTTTGATCTTACGTGGACAATTAACGCCACCTCCATAGCCAAGAAGATGCCTCAGCGTCTCCACTTCCTTCAGTGGCAGTAATTTTGTTACACTTGTTACGACTGTTGTTTTTAATTATTAGTTGAGATTGTATATCTATCTATCTATTATGTATTTATTTATTAGTATCTATTTCAAATTATTACTATCTATTCACTTACCTATTTTTTATTATTTATTTATGTATCTGTTTGTAGTATAGTGTCGTACTTGCACTTGTCCTGTGTTTAAATATATGTTGCACTGGGGTCCTGGGGAACATTATTTCATGGCATTGTATGCAGCACTGTGGTGTATGGATTGTATGACAATAAAGCCACTTGACTTGACTTGAGTCAAAATCACTAATAAAGAATAATCCAAATAATTAACAAAAGTTGCATTACCATAAATAAAATATTCAGAAATGAGTAAAACAGACATAAAATAAGACTTTGAACTAAAGTCAGGAGGTGAATCCAGGCTGTACTTTGTTAATCATGAGGGGAAACTGCCTTTTTGCATGACCTTTGGGAGTCAGAGTGCAGGTTCAGCCATAGTACAGTGTCCCTGGAGCAATTTTCAGGTAGTTTCTGGTGGCTTTCATGCTCTTATAGTGGACTCCCAGATGGGGCATTACTTCCATGTGTAAGCACTCATGTGTGAAAGCCTATACAGTTTATATCTCAGGGGATAACCTTGATTACATGCAGGGAGTTAGAAAAAATGAGACTGCTTTGTGTACTATGCAGCATATACAGGCATTGCAGACTGTTCACTGGATCCATTTGATCTTTATGATGAGCAAATTCAAATATTTGTGATGCTCTACAGTTGTTCTATTCTGGTATTAATCAGTGGATGATCAAAAAAATAATTTGATTTTCAGTGCAGGTAATACAGTGCAAGAAAAAAAAAACATTTTTGTCCTCTGAGCAAAATCATAAAGCTGACTTGAAGATTACTGACAGAAATTACTGTAGTCATCTTTAGAATATTTGTTGATTTTCACATTCACTTAACGAGACAGTGTATTGATTTTGCTTTATTTATTTAAGAATTATACCTAAATGACTCCCCAGAGTTAAACAAAAAAAACAAAACAAAAAAATAAGAGTCCAATAGAATGGTGTTCCTTGCAGGGTTGGATCCTGTGCTGCTATGGACTCCAGCCTGCCCCTGATCCTGTTATGGATAAAGCGGCTTTGGAAAGCATAAAAGGAATATGTATTGTGTCAAGTGTTTTCAAAAGACAGTAGGGCCTTCAGTTCTGACACCAGTACTCATAAAAACATGGAAAAGCAAGAAATTTACATTGAATAATTACACATGTCCCAATTGTCAGGATAAAGCTCCTTTGTTTTCAAGAGTAATATCTGGCAACATGAAGCAAAAACGCTAACGGAAGACAACTAATGAACATTTATTCTAGAGCATTTCATTTGAATATGTATGTAATTTTGCTGACAGTCCATTTCCAGCTCTGGTTTGAGGATAAATATGTTGGACTATTAATCAGAAGGTTGCTGTTTCAACTTCTGCCACTGACTCACTGCTACCCTGAGCAAATCAAATCTTAAAACTTTTCTCTGCTCCAGTTGCCAAAAATATAAAAACAATTGTAACAGATCTCTGTTGTTGACTATAGTAGAAATAAGCATGTTTGTTTATTTACATATAGAGAAACCCTAGGGGAATTTAAAAACATAACTGTTCTATCACTAAATAACTTCAAGACGTAAACAATCATCTTAACAAGTCATACATTCAAATTATGACAATCGTCCATTGTCCATCCTTCATCACACCTGCTTAATCTAGTTTGAGGTTGTAGGGGTTAGAATTTAATTCTGGTAGAATTGGGTTCTAGGAAAGAACCAAACTCCATGTTCGGGTATGCAATTGCACACTGGGCTAGTTTAGTCTCCATTTAGTATCTGCCTCACAGCTCCTGCTAGGATTTGAGTCCTGCCCAGGTCCACTTATGAGTTCAGAGATGTGCAAAACAGATTAATTGGTGAATATTTTGGCCCAATGTGCGTGAATGCATCCTGCAATGGACTTGTGCCCTCCTATCCAGACTTGTTTCCTCTTTTCCACTCAACTCGCTGAACTGGTTTGAGCAGGTTATAGAATTATTAGATCGATATCATCACACCCAAACCACAGCTCCCAGCAAATTGTATAAAAAAGTAATTTTATTTACTTTCAAAGTTTTTTTCTATTCTTCTGATAAACTGCTTAGCCCTTCTCTCTGATACACAAAGAGCAATGTACAGGGAGCAACACCATGCAATAATGCAGAGCCCTGAATCTGATAAAATCATTGAAGTGCAAGAAATTTTACATGACAGTTGTGACCCATTTTATATTTCTCATGACTCATCCTGTTGGTCAGTGCTTTGCCTGAGAGCTATTATGTTCACATGCCATGTGTCATTATTTATGCAAGAAGAATATTTGAGTGAGTAAGTGTCTTCATTTTCTCCTTGCCTAGAATATAAAGCAAAAAGTAGATTCTATACAATCTGAATGATTTGGGAAAGTGGCCGTTTCTATATAAAGACATTCACCTGGGCTTCCAACTAACCGGATTTTGTGTTAGTGTGAAGTTCGTTACATTTTATTAATCCATATTTTTCTTGATTACCGTTTGTTGAAAATGGTATGTGTGCTGCTACATGTAAATATTTGGTTGTGTATTTTTTGTTATTATGTTAAATCTGTAAATCTTTATAAGTGCCCTAATCATGTTTTCAGTGAAGAGCACTATATAAGAATAAATTGAATTTAATTGAATGTCTTTGCAACCACTAAATTTTCTGATGTTGTATTGGATGAAATATTTGCTAGAAATACAGCACTAGCTCTTTTGTTTTGTTCATTGACTTCATTTAGCAAAAACATTATTCACATGGGCACACAACAAATTTTTTATACCAACAGAAAGGCTTTCTTATGTCAGGCTGCAGATAAATTCTAAACGGAAAGTTTTACAATCTCTTATATATACAGTATTTCTCTTCTGGTTCATCCTGCTTCCACTTCAAAACCGGTCCTGCCCACACGCAGCTGACACGGCATTTCTTGATTCCTATTCGTCCTCTTCCATGTCATGCACTATACTGGCCTGCTGAGCGTAATACATCCAACAGGTACTTGAGGTGCTGCCACAACGGTAAAGTAGCTTTACCACCTTTGCAGGAGCCACCTGGGTCTTTACAACAGCTTTTTACACAGCAAACATCAGAAGCTAAAAATTATGAACACATTCGAGAATACAACTCTTCTCTAGTGTTTGCTTCCATGGGTGCACAGATAACTCAACCTCCTTGCCACGGACCATACTGTTTTAATATACACAGGCAAATTTATCACCAAATCTCTCCACTATACGCTAACACTTCTACCTCTCCAGGATTACGCTTACAAAATAAAGCAAACTCTGCATGCAGCGAAAATTTACTTCTCCAGCTAGATTCAATGCTCAGAACCATCAGCCCCTTCGCTAAATCATACAAACACATGCATGAAATTGCTCAGTCCAATTCAACAGCATCTGTACAAATGGTTTTCAAAAAAAACCCTAGGCAGGATTTACGATGATACAATGCCCCGACATGCCACACTGATGTTGCAGCGATTTTCATCGGCGAAGACGGCGAACCGCCTGCCAAAAGGGACATTTGCATCTATCCCATAGGCAACTCCTGTAAACAGATTTCCACGCTCAATATGAATTGCGATACTATGGTTTACCCACTTTTATTCCCTTACGGAGACATTGGCTGGCACAAAGATTTACAACATGTTCCTGATAAAAGAACTGCCAAGCGAATAAGACTTACTCAATGCCAATTTTACGCATACAGATTATCAATGAGGAATACATTTAGTATTTTGTACTCCAGTGGCAAACTATTCCAACAGTACATCGTAGATGTGTATGTTAAAACAGAGGGCGTGCGTCTCAACTAGCTCAGATTACATCAACAAGATCTGCGCGTGGAACAATACAAAGGACTATCAGACGCACTGCAAGGAAACGCTGAAAATAACAACGTATGTGTAGGCAAAATGATCATATTACCGTCCACATTTCCAAGAAGTCCAAGATACATGCAACAAAACTATGAGGGGCCAAACAGGCCATAAATCATATATTTTCGAACGTATCCTATTGGTTGACACGTGAACACTATTGGTTTATGAATATTTACTATTGGTTTGCGTATGTGCAATAATGGTTTCATTCATATGAACTGCACTGGTTCGTGTCCGTATATTATCGGTTTATGCGTGAAGTCTATCGGCTTGTACACGTATGTTTTTGGTTTGCATATGAACTATATTGAATTGAACTTTATTACTGGTTCACGTGCGTTTGCTATCGGTTTGTGAGTGAATTGCATTGGTTTGCATGCGTATGCAATCGGTTTGCGTATCAACTATATTGGCTTGTGTTCGTATACTACTGGTTTGCTTATGTATAGCACTGGTTTTTCATATGCACTATACTGGTTTCACGTGGGTAATATATCGGTTTCGCATATGAACGCTATTGGTTTTGTGTATGCGCTACATTGACTCCTTGTCAGTCTTCTGCCTGTTTTATGTGTGCGTACTATGCCGGCTTTGTGAAAGTAACATGCTGGATTTATGTGTGCAGTATATCGGTTTTGCGTATGAAACATACTGGTTTGCGAACGCACACTATTGCAATGTTGTGTATGAACTATATCGGTTCTGCATGCAAACTATATCGGTTGTTCACGTGATCTTCAGCGGAAATGGGCGGAGCCTAGACAGGTGAAGTGACATGCTCATGGTCACACAGTGTCACTATCAAGACTTTCTCGGTTAAAGTCCTGATAGTGACACTGTGTGACCATGAGCATGTCACTTCACCTGAATAGATGGCACGGTGCGGGATCGCTGGGCATAAGAAATGTAACCAGTAGTAACTAAATGTTATACTGGATAAAGGCGTCAGTCGTAAATGTAAAATATTTTGCCTTTAGAATAAGTAACTAGTTTGCAAAAGCTGTGTGAAAAAGTACAGTCGCGGGTTGCAAGCGAGCATGTAGCTGGAAGCGAATAAAAAGACGACCAAATACGTACTTAACTTCAGCTTTGTGTTCATTACACACTCAATGGCAGATTCTATTAAATAGTAATAATTACCACCAAGTCCTTTCCCAAACCTATTGTGCAGAAAAAAATACGGCGCTGTTTAAAGTAAACCCAGATCCGTCTCCTGTCAGCTTCTCTACACGCTCCATGACACTACCGGCCCCTGAGTGCCTGTTTCTTGCTCCGCCCATTTCCGCTAAAGATCATGTGAACAACCGATATAGTTCGCATGCAGAACCGATATAGTTCATACACAGAGTTGCAATAGGGTGCGCACGCATAACCAGTATGTTTCGTATGAGAAACCAACATGGAACACACATACAACCAATAGAGTTCAAGCGCAAAACCGATATGTTACCTACATGAAACCAGTATAAGACGTGCATGAAACCAATATAGTGCATACACAAATCCATCGTTAGACCGGTACAGAATGCAAGCCAATATAGTTCATACGCAAACCGATAACATACAACCGAAAACCAAAGCAGTTCACTCACAAACCAATAACAAACGTACTGGAACCACTGATATACACACGCAAATCAATATAGTTCATATGCAAACCAGTGCTATGCATATACAAACGGATATAGTTCACACACAAACCGATAATATACGGACACGAACCAATATAGTTCATATGAATGAAACCAGTATTGTACGCACGCAAACCAATTAAGTATGCACGCAAACCGATAGTAAATATTCATAAACCAATAGTGTTCATACGTAAACCAATAGATTACACACAGAAATATATGATTTATGGCCTGTTTGGCCCCTCATAACAAAACTATCAGGATGCCATGGCCATAGTACGTAAATTCGGAAAGCCTGATTTATTTATCACTTTCACATGTAATCCTGCTTGGCCGGAAATTCTACATGCACACTGCATCTTTCAAGAAGTATTTATTTCTTCTTGATTTCTGAATTCCTTTCTCACCGTTTCCATTCCTATTCTTACACCGCCGTATGCTACGGCAGGCGTCGGCTAGTACATTAAGAATTAAATAGAGATTAGGCAGGCTGGTTTATATTGCAAACCATATATTTATAATATTTCATTTAGAGCAATTGTGAGCTACGTTGATCCTGAATGGCTGCATTGGCTGCAGGTTTTTGTTCCAACCCAATTGCTTCATGAGATGATGAAACACTTATTGCTCAAGTGACATTTTTCTACTTCATTTTAGTTGTCTTGCCTGTTAATTATTGTGAATCCTTACTGGTAATTGTTTATTTTAGTCTTAACAGCTGCATTTACTGTTATTAATTGCTCCTTATTAGCATTAAGATGCAGATGACTAAGGAAACATCTAGTTCTTCATCTAGTATGATTCCATTTACAACTGCATGTATTCATCATGCATTATTTGGTTTAATAAAATACTCAGAAGGAAAGTGAAGAGAAAAAAATGGAAGACGGAGAATTACTCACCTCTGTTTGGAAAAATCTACGATATAACAATGACCAAACTTAAAACGTAGTTATTACAAGGGCTGTCTTCTAATTAAGTAACTGGTTGGAACAAATATTTGCCACCACTGCAGCCCTCCAGGACCAATGTTGATCTCCCCTAATTTAGAGTTTGCCTTGATTTTACCAGGGTAGTTATCAGGTAGTTAACTTTACAGAAATTATTTTCCAATGTATACTCATGCCAGGTAATGGTTTAGCTTCCATCAAGTCTGACATACGTTATTTAGATTCATTTTTTGAATACTTTTAGCATTTTTATTATCTGGGACTGACTTTCATTACCTTCTTTTACCTTTTTTTTTTTATTAATCTATTTAAGAACGCAGACATCTTCTTGAATTATATGATGCTGATATCTGCCAGAAGTGGATGCTGCATTCTGTAAAAGTACAAAGAAAGACGTGGAAGTACATCCGACTGAAAATGAGGAGGCGCTTTGAAACTGTGCTTGTTCCAAGGTATTCCAAGCAGCACCTCAAGTGCTTTTTGTGACTAAAAAGCAATTAATTTTCTCAGGGTTGTGGTTCCTGAAGTTCTTTTTGGTAATGGGGCACAGTGCTTAATTCTACTGCCTTGCAGCTCCACCCACCTGCTTCAGTTTCTGTCTATATGGAGTTTCTCTCATGTTAGCATGTGTGTGCCCTGTTTACTCTCACATTACAAAAATATTCAGATTAAGGTAACTGGGGAGTCTTAAATTAAGTGGAGGTGTGTGTGTGTGTGCGTCAGTATACATTTGATGGACTGCTTCTTTTTCCAATGCTGAATTCAATGTCAGCAGGATAGGCTCTAGCATTTGTTGGTAAATCTTCCTTAAATTACAACTAAGACCACCACTGCTATGATTGCAATGGCCACCCTGTATTACAATAGATCAGTTCACCAGGACAGTCAGTTATTGTCTAACCTGCTTAGTCCTGAACAGGGTCACATGATATGCTGGAGCCTACCTCAGCTAAGTGCAATACAGGAACAAATCCGGATGCCAGTAAATCAAAAGGGAAACAAACACACACTAGGGCCAATTTAGTATCTTCACCTAACTTGCATGTCTTTGGATTGTGAGAGGAAACCGGAGCATCTGGAGGCAGTAGCACTACCACTTCACCACAGTGTCACCCAGTTCATTGGGACAAGACTGAAGGAATTTAAGAGAGCTTTAGCTTAAGATGGCTGGGAGCATTTCCATAATATATGCATGCATCAGTTTGTACCAATCATCAGAAAGAGAATAGTATAACCCGTCATACACCCCATATTTTGTATAGATTGCATGGTGCCATAATATCTAGATAGAGTAAATTTCTTTAGTAAGACATCTTATCATTAAAAAGGGACTTCTTATGTATAAGATAATGAAGAGGTTATATGATTTCATCATGTCTATGGTAAATGTACTGGCACATGGAGTGTTGATTACACAGAAAAAAAACTGAACAGAATTACCTTAAACATCCATGACCCTATTATGAAAATAAATAAGATAAGAAAATCTACAAATGGATGGAAGGTGTTCATTAAGTACCTTTACGCTGTGGTAGATGTTAATTGTATCATGAGAGTTGCAAGGCACAAAATAACTCTGAACAAAGTGCTCACCAATCACAGGATGTTTTCACACAAATTGCAACACTGGGCCACAGTAGAAGCGCCAAGTAATTGAACATTAACATCTTTTTATGGGTAGGAAAACCCACTCAGAAATGGGAAGAACATGCAAGATCTACAGAAACACTACAACTGTGAGGTATGGAATTCTAACCTCTGAACTACCCTAAAAATAGTACTGGGGCTATGGAAATCAGTTTGACTTTTAACAGTGTTCTTCAAAGAAATCACATTCAAAATTCAAAATAAAGCTAGATGTAACTAATTAGTATAGTAACAATATAGAAGACATTCAAGAATGACAAGGAAAGAAAAAAGTGATGATAAAAGTGCAACTAGCCTATTATGTCTTTAAATAAAAATAATAATTCTGGAGGTGTCACCATGATGAATTCCTCTGCCTCATGAATGTCAAAGGGTATCGTGAGCATCTGAACTGACCAGGAGATGGCAATGTAAGGCAAAAAATCTCAGTCAAAAAACAAAAGCTTGGTCAGAGTTCAGGAATGCAACCAAAACCAATGGGTCAAATAAGGAGCAACTTTAAAGATGAAAAAGAGTTTAAAAACCAAAAACGATACCCAATGCTAGTCCTGCTTTGAAAAGGAAACTAACTGACACTAAAAGTTTTTTCTTTCTTCAACTGAGAGATAATTTCCAATGAAAATACAGCATATTTATACCCCAGGTGACATGAAAGCGACAACCTTAATCACGTGATGCAATACTAGTGTCATGTAAAACAAGAATGGAATGAAATATAAATTTTGTTAAAACAAATCAACACAGATAAAAACATTCCTAATGAACACTCCACAAAATTACTCAATATATATATATATATATATATATATATATATATATATATATATATATATATATATATATATATATATATATATATAAAATATTTTTAATGTGACACCAAAGACATTGAACCATGTGTGTTTGACGTGTTTTTTTTTCAGTAACTCCGGCTTCCTCTCACATCTGCGTTAGACTAAATTTCTTGGTCATTGTAGGTGTGCATGTGAGGGTGCCATACCATTATCTAGGGTCAAACCTCTGGTAGAAAAAACAAATTGAGACTTTGGATGAAGGTTTTGCAGTCAGTTTGGATTTTAATGTTGGAACTGTAGAAGCCGGAAAACCAGCCATAAATGGAGGAATCCTGAACGTACAAAGTATAACAACTTTACCACAAAACTTTTGTTCTCCTTAGCAGAAAAATCTAAGATCATAGACAGACTACATTAATAAGAAAATAAGAATAAAGCATTTCACCCCTGAATATACTCTTTGCAAGCATCAGTTAAGTAACAAGAGCTCCTCCATTCATCAACTACAGTCTTACAGATAAAATATTACTTTATATTCAGAAGACTTGAGTTGTTGTATGTAGCCAGAACACCATATTCATTGATTCAAAAGTTTAAAAAATAAGTTTATGAACACAGCAGTAAAGGATGTTTTATGTTTTAGTAATGAAACAATCAATTATTATCATAATTAAATATGTCTCCAGTCATACTTTTTAGTCCAGTGTTTTCAATTAACTTTGTAAGTACATACAGTTTACTGTATTTATGATATGGCATTAGGGATGGTTTGTGGGTGCAGCCAACACATATGATTGTCATCTCCTGAATCAACATAAAATGTAGGACACTGAAGGTGCTTGAATAAAAACAGTTAAAGGAATGTCCTTTTGTATTTTTATATTTTCCAAAATGGTAAAAACATTGGGTGTAAGTCAAGGACATCCCACTATATAATTGTGCCAAAGTCAACAACTTTGTAGAGTCCTTATGTTCTACTTTGCTTGTTAATTGAAGTTAATTTTGAATTATGAAAAAAATGTATGTCATTGTATATTTAACATAGGGAAACGTTTTCAGCAAACAAGATATATTTATACAGAAATTATTTTTCTGTAAAATGCATGTGTCAGAAGCTGACTCAAGCGATAGTCAAAGCTGACTAGATAATGGCAAACTGCAGTTCTCTTATAATAGCATAACAAGATTAATTTCAGACCATCCACTCCAGCTAATGCTAAGCAACCAAGATGGTAAAAAAATATCACAATTAAAATACAAAAACAAAAACCTGTAAGCACTGAGTAATCAAACCTAAATGACAACCAGGCTCAAAATCTCAAAGCCAAACATGCAAATTATCTAAAGCCTAATTTGAACCCCCTAGTCCTAGATCTCAACAAAATGTGAGGGATATACCCCCTGACCTAACTAATTATGCACACTGAGGTCAAAGTCAAAACATATAGAACAAATAATTCCACAAGAAAAAAAAATGTAAAAAATTTTCTGATTTTGTGTTTGCCATGAGGAAAATGTTGAAAATATATGGAATTGTGCATTAACAAAGACAAAAACATCCCCTACATGTTTCTAATTGGGTGTATTTCCAAATTTTATATCTATATTCAGTCAGAATTAATATAATCACATACAGTGTCTAAAAGTGACTTAATCTGATTGCTTTATATTTCTTTTAAAAGCAGAGCAAGGCCTGTCATTTGGTTTCTCTCTTTGTAAAACCCTAATGCCATACTCATTAATGTGGCCTAACTAGTTAACAAGTACTAACTTTTTTTTCTTTAAAGTTTTACAGTTGTTTTTAAGGTGATCTTAAATGACCTTAATCTGCTTTCAAACAGAGCAAGTTCTGATTATCTTGTTTCAAAGAGGCTTTTATTAATTTTGAATGATAGCTCTTTTTCCTTACATTGTGCACACTTTAAAAAGTTGTACTGATATTCAAAATGTGCGAGACTCCACACATAACAACAGATGTCACCAATCATTTTGTCCTCTAGTCTGTCTTCAGTTATTGGAGCACACACAAGAACATTATGTCCACATCAACATGTGACATGTTTATTTAAGTTAATTTAAGTTCTTCTGTTCTTCGTCAAGTCTTTCACACATGACGTCAAGATGTGTTGCATATGAAAAACTTGTTTTTCTCTTCCCAGGCCGTTTTTAGTTGAGGACAATTAGCCTTTTTTCTTATGCTTGGCATAGGCCTGGAATGGGCTATGAGATTTTTTAAATTGTGCCAACGTTGAAATTGTAAATTAGATTGCTCGTGTTGATCCTTTTTTGCTGTTCTCTTTCAGTCCTTTGTTTTGATGTAGTCTCTCTCTGGTCAGGTTTTTTGCTTACTTGACTGATCCTTTAGGATGGAGGGGTAGTACAACTGAGATCTGTTTATGAGGATTACTGTGGGATAGGCTATTTTTTCTAAGCCTGGTTATTGATTTAGAGCTCTGTCATGTTTTGTACTCTACAATGAGAAGAAGTTTACTTCTTAACTCAAAGCAAGAAATTAAAATTAAAAAGGAACAGCCCAACATTAATAAACAGAGACCTCAAAAGACCTGGGGCCTCATGCATAACGCCGAGTGTAGAATTCACACTATAACATGACGTAATCACAAAAGCAGAAATGTGCTTACGCACATCCACGTTCTTCCACTCCATAAATCCCGGTCAGCATGAAAAGTAACGCATGTGCATGCTCCTGCTGTCCCACCCCAACTCCTCCCAGAATTTTGCTGCTTTGAATATGCAAATCAATATAAATAGCCCTTAAGCTCAGCCTTCTGTGAAAAGGCAATGGCAAAAGCAAGAGGGAAAAATAGAAGAATTTCAGCTAATACCAAGTGGGGGCAAGGAAAAAACGTACTAATTGTTGGTTTAAAACTGTGGTATAAACAACAAAAGGAAGTTGATCGAGTGACATAGTGTGTAGGAGAAACTCGAAAGCTCAAAAGTTCACACACTGCCCGAAATAAAAAAGAAGTTGTCACATATCAAAGTCGCCGTGAAAAGGTGAGTCGTAGCCCACCGTCTGAGTGTCACATGAAAGCTTATTAGGGTACAGAGAAAAAAAAAAGGCACACAGTGGGAAAAAAGGCACACAGTGGGATAAAAGCACGAAATATCAAGTTTAATCTTGAAATTTCCACTTTAATCACGTAGTTTATTTTGTCATTAAAGTAGGGCATCATAAACTTTATCCTAAATCATTTAATTTATTAGTTTCTCAATCCCATCGTAACTAAAGTAGCATGTTAAATGCTTTGTTTTGTATTTGATCTTCCATGTGCTCTATGTGTGTAAATCACTACGTGCTTCCAGGCTTTCTCTTCCTCCAACAGGACACAGAATCCATTACATTCGTGATATTACAGCTCTCTGAATAATTAAAATACTGAGATGTATACGTGACATCATTTTCATGATGATAGGAGTTAAAGCATGTTATTAAACATGGGAACACAGTGGCGCAGTGATTGTTCATGTCTCACACAAGATGCTTGCTGCACCATGTGCGACCTTCGATGAAATACTTTATTGTAGCAGTACTGTCTCTTTCAAACATACTAACTTCCAATTCCTGTCCTTACTTTTCTTTCTCCAAGTACCCAATCGCCACACAATCAGCTCTATAATAGGTATTAAGCCATCTGTAAGCTTAGAACGCAGATTCTTCAAAACTTTTCAGGAACATCGAAATATCTTTGTAGTACGTGTTTAATTATTCTATCCATCTATCCTTCCAGTGTCGCCTCAGCACCAGCAAGAATACAGCGCGAGGCAGGAACAATCGGAACGGAGCGCCAGTGGCTCGCTTGAGCTGCAGCACTGTGTAGTTAAAGTTGAAGTTTTACCTGTATAATATAATAAACATATTTTGCTGCATTTCATCTTAAAAATGACAACATCGTCATATGTAAATACGTGCTTTATAAAGTGGCTCAGGTTGTGCAATATTATAACTAACGCAAGTTTACAGTGAGGAGCACTTGATGGACTGATTGAGTGCGTTTAGAGTTCTTGGGATGAAACTGATTCTGAACTGCGAGGTCAGTACAAGAAAGGCTCTGAAGTGTTTGTCATATTAGAGCACTTCAATAGACAGCATGGCTGAGGCAGCGTGTGCTTGATGCTGTATACCGATAATTCTCTTTCCGATCAGCTGCTGTACAGCTGTGATTCACACTCAGATACAGTGATATAAATACTCTGAGTGGTGCAGTGAGAGTAATATGGAAAAAGATGATCCGATGTGGCAACACCTAACGGGAGCAGCTGAAAGAAGAAGAAGAAGGTGCAGTGAGAGTAACAACGTTAAAGCAGTTATGGTATTTGGAATAGCTTGACCATTCTGTGGACCATTATATTTTTACAGGTTAATTACAATCAGATGCATTAAACTAATAAACAATATGCAGTTAATTTCAGTGTATTTATAAAGCTTGCGTCAGGGATGTGGATCTAAAAAAGAAAGAATAACCACACAGGAACAGTAGCACTGCTTTAACGCTGGGTGCCACCATTCTTCAAAACCACGTGGAAAACTTGCGTACGACAGGGTATGAGCTACCGTTGAATTGTGCGTGGCTTTACGCCAAGTTTAGGTTTTATACATCGCGATTTGAATGTGGAAACATTCTTACACAACATTTTTGTGCGTACGCACCATTTATACATGAGGCCCCTGAAGAGGTCATAACAGAAATCTCTTATATAACATGTAGTCGCTCATCCAAACTCCTCTCTAATCCTTGGTTCTCTTAAGATGACGTCACCTTCCTGGGGTTTTTATGTCCCCAGGACTGTAAGGAGCGGGACTTTCTTCTGAGCTTACTGTTGGGCTTGGTTGCCTTCACTGGGCATGTTTTCTGGCCTGTGGAAAAAGGAGAGGAGACTGTTGGCGACTGTGCCACCTCTAAACCAAGTGTGGATCTCCTTACCACGGCTGAGTTGTATAGAGAGCACTCTGCTGCATATCTGTGACACCAGCAAAGGTTTCTTCAGTCACAGACTTTTACATTTCAGCCAACGTTACTACTCCTGTTGACCTTGTTATGACTTTAAAAGATGAAAACATTGCTTGCAGCTACTGGCTACTGTTCTGCAAAAGTTACTTAGCAACTCTTCCTGATAATGTTGACTGTTATTGAAAGAAGATGACAGAAAATATAATTTTGTCATTATCTACAGAACCAGAGCTAATTAGTTAAAATCCAAGTGACACAGTTCAGAATTAATCATGTCTAAACCAGAAACTATGTTATTATATTACATCTCAGTGTCTTAATATAGGAAATATTTGTCAGGTGTTAATTAGACTAAAATCTTGATGCCAACAGGTGGCTTGGTATGCTGCCATGAAAGTAATAATCTGACCAAGAAACTCATCTCAAACATACATATGATTTACTTTTCCCCAATGTTTTCTAGCTATATATAATTTTTAAATAACTGTTTTTCAAAAAGAATCAGATAAATAATTTAGATTCCACTTCTTTCATTTACATATTGGATTAATAAGTTGATTTACATATCAATTTAATTTTAATTTACCAAGATACTAGTTTATACCCATTTTATGAACACATTGAGTGCTGTAGGGGTGTGCAAACTATCCCAACAGTAATGAGTGCAAAGCTAATCCTGGATAGGAGGATGGGGTAATTTGGGAACCTGCACTGATACAGCACATTTCTGCACCCACCACATGATGAACCACCACAGGATCCATAGGGTGTCAGTGCATTGCAGGCCACAGTCATGCTCACACCTGAACTCATTGTAACTAGCCTAATATAGGACCATTATTCATATGTATCTAACCCACATGTTTTTGATATGTGGAAGAAATACTTGGGTATCTGTAGAAACAGTGACTGGGACTGCAAAGTAGTCTTATGATTCTGTAAGACAGTAGGAGTAACCAGTACGTAGCCATTTTGCCCTATAACAAAAGTTACTTTCCATAAAGAGGACATCATTACGAGATGTTTGAATAGTAGCCAATTCCATTATGGTAATGAGTCATATTGGAAGGAAATTAAGGAGGATACCAAATCTGCAAAAAAATATCTACCCTAAGACAAGTTGTAAAAGAGGCTGAACCAAATATGGAGAATCTTGAACATATTAGAAAGAGAAAGAGGTGGAGAATTGCTGAGTGATTCCAAAAGGAAAAGAATACAAGGAACATGAAGCAGTTACATGTTATCTTACATCTTACTTCTTAGCATGAAGGAAAAATATTTTATTATGATTTTCTAACACTTGTTTTAAGAATTCATATGGCAATGCATAAGGTTAGGAACTGTAAGGTGCCAGAGAAAACTGAGTATATAGGGGTGGTAATACAGTTGATTAGGGAGGCAAGAGAGAGCAAATGGCTGTGTTGAAGCTGAATCTTGACAACATGTATGGATCCATACTACATCTAAGCTGTTGGAGATAGTATGGAACCTGCAATGCCTCCCACACAATATCAGGTATCTTGAGGACAGTTACCGATAACCAATTTATCTGATTGTGTGGTGTATGCGGGCTTGTTCCCCTTTGATGACTGAAGATTAATTAAGCTATTATGTGTAACTTTTTGTGCTTCCTGACACTGGCCAAGGATGAACTACTGAATGTCAGATTAACTAATAAAGGAAATATAAAAAAACAAATCTCCAGAAGTGAAAAAGGGAAAAACCCCAAAGTGCTGTGATCAGTGATAACACGGGCGTAAGTTATGGGTTTCCATTTTAATATCAACATCAACATAATGAAAAAGTAGTACAGAATTATAAAATAAGAGGCAATGTCCCATTCTGACAATCTGGTCGTCTTGTCTAAGTAAATTGACCACTGCTGGCAGTCCAGTTTATTAATGGATCTAGCAATCAATCAGTCAAAATGCTTGGTACTCTCAATTCACTGACTGGTTATCAGGCAGTGACTCTCCACAACCCTACTGTAAAATGGGGGGCTTGAGTTATTAAATGAATGGTTAGCATTTTGTAGAAAGCATATAAAATTCAGCCTCTGCTGAGCTTGTTTGATGAGGGCAAGAAATCTGCAGCAAGCATTTTTCTAACTTCTAAGTGAACAGTGAAACAACCCCATATGAGTGACACTGAGTGGAGAATGGAATCATCACTGTAATAAATTGGCACACCCAGTTAAAATTTTTCATGCTCTATATACATTTTTTAAACATTTTCAGAATATTTTAACCTCAGGAAACATTATTACTTGAGAACGTTGTATTAATATTGTAGTTTGGCAAAATTGGAATTTTTTTTCATCATTTTATCATTTAATTTTAAGTATAGTACATCATGTTGCTATTTCGTAACTTTGGGATTTTGTAACTGTGTTGCTAGGATGCACTGCACTGTTACTAGGGATTGCCTGCCAAAAGGCACTATGTACCATGTCATGGATGTTTCACTGTTAAACCCTGTGTGGCATTCAATACAGCATCTGAGATAATAGATTCATCCCTTGAACAACTTTAGTATGTGTGTTCTCAGTATTTATGCCTTCTTGTTCAAGTCTCAAAATATTCCATTTCTCAGTTTTGTTTACAGTTTTAGCCTCTTGATTTTGGCGACAATATGTCTTCTACTTAACAACTCCTGTCAATCATTATTTTGATAAATTTGGGCTATCAGGTGGAAAGGACCAACTGGTGTCCCTTCTGGGATACAGTATATCCTGCTCCCTTACCTGGCCAGGAGGGAAACAAAAGACAGCTGGGAAACTGTAAAATTCCCCTGCCATACCAGGACATAAGCACAGGAAGATGCTGTGGCAGTAGCTAGACCAGGATTGGCATCCCAGCAAACTTGGAAGGATGCTTTGATTGGGATTGGATACCTGGAACATCGGGATAGTGGGCAGCTGCCTGTTATGGGAAGAACTTTCCCTTGTACTCTGAGTGGCAGCATCTCATCTGCTGAGCCCCAGTGTGGATGCCGCTAGGCAGCATGGGAGTTGTGGTCCCATGGGCCTGCCCTGCCGAGTTTCATGGGTGCCGCCAAGGGGAGCTGTTGGGTGGTCCTGCCTGACCCGGAAGTGCTTCCCAGGTCAATAGATTAAGAATTGGCAGTACTTCTGGGACTGCAGTTAAAAGTGAGGCTGCCACTCAATTCAGAAGGAGTTGCAATTGGAGGTAGAGGAGGGAGTGGAGCTGTAGAAAAGGAAAGCTAAGAATTGTGCTGTATTGCTGAATTGTGTGGAAGGTATTGTTTAAATTAAAAACACCTTAATTGAACTGTGACTGTTGATGTGCAGTTGTGTTTAGGGGTATGGGGTGTTGATACTCCTCCTAGTGGCCACACAGTAAAATAAAAAAGCAGCCTGGATTTTCAAGAATTATGTGTTCCTACAGGCTCTGTGACCGTACTGGTGTAAAAAGCCTATGAAGGCCCACAGTCAATGCTTGAGACCTTGTAGAGAAATTACTCAGTACTTGCCCAGGCAGTCAGGGTTACTACAAAGTTTAAGCAGGATTATTTTGTATTGGCAGAGCAGCAAACTACAGCTGCTATTTGCAGTGACCAGTAGTAGAGAATTGCTGCTAATTAGGGAGCCCCTGGATCGGTATTTGAGTTTGGTACAGAAGAAATGGGTTGAGAGTGAAGGGCACAGGAGGCAATCAAGCAAGCAGAGGAATAGTTATGAAACAGTGTGCTAGTGCTAGTAGGACAGTCAGATATTCATAGTTTGATTAAATACACAAAGATAAGCAACATGGAAAGAAGTATCAGATGTGAAAAGCTAAACAGTTGTAGGGGAAACACATCAGAAGATTGATGGGAATACTGCAACAGGAAGTAGGGATTAGATGGGAGCAGGCTATGGATCTCAAGATGCAGAGGTCCAGTGAGAGTAAAAGGACAAATCTGAAGACTTGGTGAATGAGTGTCACAGTTATGGGTGTCATGCATGTTTTGTAGGTCATTCAATTTGCAACATACCAATTCTCCTTGACATCATGAGGCACTCAAACAGTAGAGATCAACTTGAGATGGCTGTGGATCAAAAGGAATGGTCTGTGGACAAAATATGGTAGTTGGACACAAGCTGGGGTTTAACCATCCCTGAATTGGTCACCTAAGAACAGCATGTCCAAAGTTGAAAGACCCAAGATTCCCAGTTATCCCAATTCACTTCCCTGATGATGTGTTCAAGTGCATTGGAAGATGTAGAGAATAATGTTTTAGCTTCTTCCATTTTTTACCCTCCTGCAGAGTTTTGCAATACAGTAATCCCTCCTCCATCACAGGGGTTGCGTTCCAGAGCCACCCGCGAAATAAGAAAATCCGCGAAGTAGAAACCATATGTTTATATGGTTATTTTTATATTGTCATGCTTGGGTCACAGATTTGTGCAGAAACACAGGAGGTTGTAGAGAGACAGGAACGTTATTCAAACACTGCAAACAAACATTTGTCTCTTTTTCAAAAGTTTAAACTGTGCTCCATGACAAGACAGAGATGACAGTTCTGTCTCACAATTAAAAGAATGCAAACATATCTTCCTCTTCAAAGGAGTGCGTGTCAGGAGCACAGAATGTCACATAAATAGAGAAAACAATCTCTAGCAAACAAATCAATAGGGCTGTTTGGCTTTTAAGTATGCGAAGCACCGTGGCACAAAGCTGTTGAAGGCGGCAGCTCACACCCCCTCCGTCAGGAGCAGGGAGAGAGAGAGAGAGATAGAGAGAGACAGAGTTTGTTTTTCAGTCAAAAATCAATACGTGCCCTTCGAGCTTTTAAGTATGCGAAGCACCGTGCAGCATGTCGTTTCAGGAAGCAGCTGCACAAAAGATAGCAACGTGAAGATAATCTTTCAGCATTTTTAGATGAGCGTCCATATCGTCTAGGTGTGCGAACAGCCCCCCTGCTCAATCCCCATACGTCAGGATCAGAGAAAGTCAGCGCAAGAGAGAGAGAAGAGTAAGCAATCTAGCTTCTCAGCCATCTGCCAATAGCGTCCCTTATATGAAATCAACTGGGCAAACCAACTGAGGAAGCATGTACCAGAAATTAAAAGACCCATTGTCCGCAGAAATCCGCGAACCAGCAAAAAATCCGCGATATATATTTAAATATGCTTACATATAAAATCCGCGATGGAGTGAAGCTGCGAAAGGCGAAGCGCGATATAGCGAGGGATCACTGTAGATAGATGGCAACCCTCTGATAGAACATCTGCAGCATCTTATTGCAGATGTTGAAGGATGCCAGCCTTCTAAGGAAGTATAGTCGGCTCTGTCCTTTCATACACAGTGCATCAATAATGGCAGTCCAGTCCACTCCTGATGCAGCCCACAATAGCAGTGTCGTCAGCGAACTTTTGCAAGTGGCAGGACTCCGAGTTGTATTGGAAGTCCGATGTATATAGGCTGAACAGGACCGGAGAAAGTACAGTCCCCAGCGGCACTCATGTGTTGCTGACCACAATGTCAGACCTGCAGTTCCCGAGATGCACATACTGAGGTCTGTCTTTAAGATAGTCCATGATTCCTGCTACTAGGTATGAATCTACTCTCATCTCTGTCAGCTTGTCCCTAAGGAGCAGAGGTTGGATGGTGTTGAAGGCGCTAGAGAAGTCCAGAAACATAATTCTTACAGCACCACTGCCTCTGTCCAAGTGGGAGAGGGATCGGTGTAGCATATAGATGATGGCATCCTCTGCTCCCACCTTCTCCTGGTATGCGAACTACAGAGGGTCAAGGGACCTGTGGCCTCAGGTGGTGAAGCAGCAGCCGCTCCATGGTCTTCATCACATGCGACGTCAGAGTGACAGGCCGGAAGTCATTCAGCTCACTAGGATGTGATACCTTTGGGACTGGGGTGATGCAAAATGTTTTCCAAAGCCTCGGGACTCTCCCCTGTTCCAGGCTCAGGTTGAAGATGTGCTGTAGAGGAATCCCCAGCTCCAATGCACAGGCCTTCAGCAGTCGTGGAGATACTCCATCTGGACCTGCTGCTTTGCTGGCACAAAGTCTCCTCAGCTCTCTGCTTACCTGGGCTGCTGTAATTGTGGGTTGGGGTAAACTCTCTCCTATGCTGGTATCAGAAGAAGGATGGGTGGAGGGTGCAGTACTCTGAGGTGAGAGTGGGTTAGGGTGGTCAAACCTGTTAAAAAAGTTGTTCATCTGGTTTTCTTCATTCAGAAGAAAGGATTGAACTGACTTTGCAAGGGTTTAAAACACAATGCTCCAGCTGCCTCTCCACGTCTGCCTAGCTTGATAAAAAATAATATGTAATTCCTTACAGTATAATAGCAGATCAGGCTAACTGATCACCCTGGGTAAATCAAAAAGTAAATGCAATTTGCAAATTACTCTGTAACCATAACAGGTAGAAGCTGATATGCAATACAACATGTTTGTGATAACTTATGGGTAGTTCAGACATGCACAGTGCAGTGCTCTGCCATTAACACAGTTGAAATCAAGGTCAAATAAACATGGATTCTTCGCTGTGGGATTGCTTCAATGTTGAACAATGTGCTGTAGTGAGATTTCTTAGGTCAGAGAGAATGAAACCTCTTGAAATTCACTGAAGGAAAACTAACAGCAGAGCACTATGCCGTGTTTGTTCAATTTAACCCTAAGCCATTGTAAAAGTATTGTATTGCACCAGCTTCTATTTGTTACAGTTACAGCATAATTTTCAAATTGCCTTTACTTTTTGATTTGTCCTTGTACTATAGCCTACATTATACCTATTAGCATCAATACTGCATTATTGAAAGCATTTGCCCTTACAGGAGTTGCTTCTATTGATTAAAGCATAGGAGAGAGTGCTACATGTATTAGCTCCTGAGTCTGTACTGCACTTCTGCAGCCATACCAATGAATTAGAAGACTGACAACTTAGTTTTCTTTTTGAAGTGCTGAGCCAGGGTGGCAATGAAGCCTCAGACCCACGTCTCCTTTACTACATCATTGCACTTGTATTGTGTATGTCTTGTCCCCAGCAGGCTACATGGTCATTGCTGACATTTGCTCTAATAAAGAACACTGCATACTGCAGTTCTGCTGTCTGTGATTTTAATAAATGCTAACAGTCTCTTACTCCTTTTATTATTTGTGTCCTTGAACTACAAATGCACACACCCCATTCATTTCAAATATCTAGATGTTTGTTTTAACTTCAGTCAGTTTCACACTGTGACAAAAAATATTTTATAAAATATTTTACAAACTATTATTCAAACATTTTTTTTAAAGTTTTCTATCTCTTTTACTTTTTCATATTTAAGTGTTTTAATAAAGGACTCTGCCAGGACAATGACTGACAATAGATTGGCAATGACTGGAGAGTCTGTTTTTTTAAAGTTTTCTATCTCTTTTACTTTTTCATATTTAAGTGTTTTAACAAAGGACTCTGCCAGGACAATGACTGACAATAGATTGGCAATGACTGGAGAGTCTGTGGTGAGAATGTAAATAATCTTTAAAATCTGTTCTAAACAACAGAAAAGTCCAAACAGAAGATGAAAACAGTCCCAGCTAAAGGCAGCTAGACAATTACAGATTAATTAACTCATCAATAATAGCAGACTTTTCCATTTACTCAGTTTTGCAAACATTCTTTGCCAAGCAGCTATGTAGTATCGAAGACAACTTAATCATACTAAAATGACATCTGGAAAAGAAATTCTGCAAGTAGGAGAGACATTTAATTAAAACTGTAAATCATCAATTTGGAATCTGCTCAAATTATGATTTTGTAAGTCAAACTTGCAAGACATTTAAATTCTGTTCACTGTAATTATTATAGAGCAAATTAAATTTTTAAGAAATCAGATTGCATGAGGAGTAAAAAAAGATAATTGCTAAACTAATGTAGTGTTTTAAAATAATTAAAATTCCTTTAGAGCATACACTTTGGTATGAATTGTTCTGATTTATATAAAATACCTCTCAGTAGTCTTATCGTGGCGATCAGTTCACAGTTTATTTGTCCAGCTGGTTGCTCTTTTAATTGGTAAAGGGAACGCATTAGTAACAGTTTTCCAATTTAGCGAAAGCTAACCAGTCTGACCTTTGGGTTTGCCCTATAAATGACTTGCTTACATGTGGACTGTTCATCATTTATATTTTCTCAATGAATTATGAAGACATGCAGTGCTTTAAGAATGTTTTATCAAAAAAATGTAATATTAACCTATTTAGTGTAATCAGTTGGTGCTTGTAAGCCATCCTCAAACCCAGTTAATGCCAATGGAGCAAAAGTATTCAAAAGAATTGGTATTATGTTAACAAAAATAATTAATAGTTTGTGTGAGACAAAATGTACAAGCACAATGAAAATAAATAGACAGAACTTTATGCCTTTGTTTTTATACATCTTTTTGCCAAGTCTAACTGTGAAGGTACCTAGCCCAATTGCTGTTATGGAGTGTTTCAATCTTTTGGTTAAAGTTGACTGATAATGGCAGTATAGCTACTGATGTAAAGGTCTTTAAGTAGCTTGGGTAGACCACAGGCAATTAACAAAAAGTCTAAGAAATCTGCAATCAAAGTAAAAGGACTAGGCAAGGTAAAAGTAGCAAAACAAGTGAAAACCTAAAGTAAAACATAGGTACTATTTTTCCCCGGCTAACAAAAATATTTCCTTTAAAACAAAGTTTAGGGGGGATAATAGAGTATAAGGCACAGAGTTAAATTAGGCAGCCTCTGTGATGCAACATGTACCATGTAAATGAACAAAAACACAAGAAATAAAAAAAAATGTGATTTCTATTTAACTAGTTACTGTGATGACACTTGCCAACTACAATCAGATGGTTGTGGGGTGCACAAATAGTTCCCCTCTTCACAATGGCGTGTAGCGCTTAGCGGGGTGGGAAAAGGTTTGGTGAGTGAACCAAGCAGGGGGCCAAGCCCCCTAGTATACAGTATATATATATATATATATATATATTATACAGTATATATACTGTATATATATATATATATATATCCTCTTTAATAAAACCCCTGTGTGCGTCTATGTGTCCGTGTGTGTGTGTCTTCTGGTGAAGTGCATATGCGTGGGGCACGGTGCGATGCTTCAAAGCAGATGCTTCAATGGCCGCCTGACGCATCACACAAGACAGAGAGGGCGGGACCTATAAAATACCGTGCTGCCGATTCAATCGGATTTTGGTAAATGAGGTAAGACCTAAAACATAACACACGGAAAATCCAGTCGGGTACTGAGACGCGGAGACCAGCTTCCCCAAAGAGGTGGGATTAGTATTTGTTGTTGTGCAAGTGTTCACTCTGAGGATGTCAGATTTGCGATTAACAATCTTGGCCTGGTAAAGTGTAAAGTGTCAGTCGCTGAAGGGGTTTTCCTTAGGAAAGGATAGGATGACTTTTAAAAGTGGATTTATTTTCGCGCACATAAAATCCGTTGCTGGGGAGACGCCACACATACAATAATCAGCTGCACGCCAGCACAGATTAAAATACTTGCACAGTACTTCCTGGAGAGACGTATTACTGCGAGAAAAAATTAATTGCACACAATACAGTGACGCATATTCCAGCCACATACAAGCCAGGATTACTATAACAGAAAATAGACGGTCCCTTGCTGTTTAATATAGACTGTGCCTACTAATGTTTATGCACTACTGTTCTAGCGCCCATTATTGTAACAGGCTTAATGTCTAATATATATATATATATATATATATATATATATATATACACACACACTAGTTGTGTAAGCCTGTGCTGTAAAATGCCTGGGCTCCTGTAAACTATATTATTGAAAGCGTCAGAAAAAAATTTAAATGCAGAGTCTATCAGCAGGGGCGGTGAGTTCCTCTCTCATTTGTCTTTCCTTGGCGATTGCACTTTGGCGATGGAGTCACTTTCTTTCAACTTTATGCTGTAGCCTTGTACTTTTTTCTTCTTCCGACTCGTGAACTTGGGGCCGCCTTGCTGGCTCTTTAAGATTCATGCTGTAGCCTCACACTTCCGGGTTGCCTAACGCTACTTGGTCAGACAGACAGACACACACAGTTCTATGCATAGACATTTATATGTAAGATATATATATAAATTTTGGCAATTTTGAGGCTATGTAGTGTTTTTACCTTTACCTCAACAAGCCCCTCTCCTGTAGTGCAATCTCTGCCTATAGTGTGCCTTTAACTGTGTCTCCTCCCATTTAAACTTCATCTTCCTCTGGCTCATCCTTTTCTTCCAGTCATGCTTGTCTCAGTCCTTGCCTTTCTGCCTCAAAGCTCAGCAAGAAAGAGTGAAAGGGGCTTTCAATTCTTAGCCAAGAACCACTTCCATAGACGTTGTACTATCTGCTTCTTGGGTTAGGAATAGCCCTGTGAACACCTTTGTCCATCCTCCAAGCACATACTTTAAATAAAGGGCCAGGAAACCCCAAATTTGTCTTGCCACTATAATGGGTTGTCATATTTAATATGAGAGGCTTCCCTTCTGTCACCCACCACACATGAGGCCTTCTGACATTAACTGCCCAGTCTCTTCTGTCAGTTTTCATGCTCCAGGAGTAATTAACCCCTGGCTACATTTCCCTCTTTAACAGAGGGTTAACCAACCATGCCAAATACTGGATCGACTACCTTCTTGTGTCCTGAGGGAATTTACTGCTTATCTTTTCTTGTATTATTCTGTGGCATTGCATCTCCAATTGATGGCATATTCAGCCTGGGCATCCTACAATTGACTCCTGTTCTGCACTGCACATACAGTGTCTGCCTGTACTCCCTGCCTGGACAGGGTCCTTATCACAATATGTAATAACTTCATTATTGCTCACCATTTAATGATGGCCAAAATGTTTCAAGTCATTTGTACTTTATTCAAACTAATAAACATTAGATATATTATTATATGGAGAGATATCATTTTCAGTTTGAGTTCCTGCATAAACCTACTATTTTAACCTTGTTATGCATGATGTAATAGCAAGGATGCATTAGTCCAAATAATTGATAGGACAAAATGATATGTTATAAATCTCAATTACAGACTTTTATTTTAGAATTGAAATTCTGTCTTGTAGAACAGACTGTAAAAAAATGGACAAATTATAGGAGACCATTCAGTCCATCAAACTTGATTATGCTGCCAGTAATAATAATTCTACCTCTTGCATTTTTCTTCTCCTTTATCAAACCAGTGACATAGTTTGATTTATGCTGCTAAAATAATATCCAATTCTCTATAATCCTATGTTGGACAAGCAAGGGTAAGGAAACTGAAGAAATGTTTCAGTTCAGGTCAAATTTATTGTCATGTGTATATAGTTCAGTAGAATTCTTATTTGCATGTCTCCTCAAAGCAACTTAACAATAATATGATACAGACAAATGATACACATACACACAGAAGAGAATGCATAACATGCAACATATACACTATGCATAGGGCATTGTCTTCTCCAGAACTAATTGGCAGCATTGCAACAGATTCCCACATAGCATTTTGGGGAATGGAGTTCATCCAATTAAACATAAAAGGAGCAGCCCTGCTTTGACCTGGGAACCAGAGTTGGGAGGAGGAGGACAAGGCTTGAGAGGAAAGCGGAGAAGAAGAAGACAGAGAGCGGCAGAAAATTAGAGTGGTGACTGTGCTGTGGAAAACACTCTGTAAAGGTCTCACACAATACAACCTCTTTTCATTGAGTCCGGGCATGTGTGTCAGGAGTTTGAGGAGATGCAGTGCCAATTACAGGCTACAATATTTACAGTGCATACGGAAAGTATTCACAGCGCATCACTTTTTCCACATTTTGTTATGTTACAGCCTTATTCCAAAATTGATTAAATTCATTTTTTTCCTCAGAATTCCACACACAATACCCGATAATGACAACGTGAAAAAAGTTTACTTGAGGTTTTTGCAAATTTATTAAAAATAAAAAAACTGAGAAATCACATGTACATAAGTATTCACAGCCTTTGCTCAATACCATGCCATGTGCCTTTTACTAAGGAGTTGCTTCCGTCTGGCCACTCTACCATACAGACCTGATTGGTGGATTGCTGCAGAGATGGTTGTCCTTCTGGAAGGTTCTCCTCTCTCCACAGAGGACCTCTGGAGCTCTGACAGAGTGACCATTGGTTTCTTGGTCTCCTTCCTGACTAAGGCCCTTCTACCCCGATTGCTCAGTTTAGATGGCCGGCCAGCTCTAGGAAGAGTCCTGGTGGTTTCGAACTTCTTCCACTTTCGGATGATGGAGGCCACTGTGCTCACTGGGACCTTCAAAGCAGCAGAAATTTTTCTGTAACCTTCCCCAGATTTGTGCCTCGAGACAATCCTGTCTTGGAGGTCTACAGACAATTCCTTTGACTTCATGCTTGGTTTGTGCTCTGACATGAACTGTCAACTGTGGGACCTTATATAGACAGGTGTGTGCCTTTCCAAATCCTGTCCAATCAACTGAATTTACCACAGGTGGACTCCAATTAAGCTGCAGAAACATCTCAAGGATGATCAGGGGAAACAGGATGCACCTCAGCTCAATTTTGAGCTTCATGGCAAAGGCTGTGAATACTTATGTACATGTGCTTTCTCAGTTTTTTTATTTTTAATAAATTTGCAAAAACCTCAAGTAAACTTTTTTCATGTTGTCATTATGGGGTGTTGTGTGTAGAATTCTGAGGAAAAAAATGAATTTAATCCATTTTGGAATAAGGCTGTAACATAACAAAATGTGGAAAAAGTGATGCACTGTGAATACTTTCCGGATGCACTGTATGTAGTAAGAAAGTAAGAAACATAGTTAAAGGTTTGGGGCAAGTTCGTGACCCTGTATAATGAAAATAAATGAAAGCAGAATTGATCTTTTTTTCAAAGATGAGAATTACATCTTTTCAGATGGGAGGACAATACATAACTGACAGAAAATGGGCAAACTTCCGTTCATATGGATTTGAGGCAGTAAGGGGCGTGTCCGGGGGGAAAACAGAGGAAGAGGCATCAGCAGTGGAATTTTGGTACACTGTAATAATCCCCATGTGGAAATAGTCTTTTTGCATAATTTTTGGATGGCCATCAATTTTCCATTCTGTGGAAGGATGATTATAGAAGGCATTAGAAAATACAGCATCAACCCCTGGTGTGGTGGCTAACTACCATCACCAGTGCCCTTAAACTACCTCCCCAGTGCATGTGACAATATATATTATTATATATACAGTATTTTTCATATTGTTTTTTCTCATAACAAGCTACTATGTCCTGTATTGATCTAATTCCTATCTTCCATCCAGAGCTGCCATGATAGATTCTAGCTTTCTATAACCCTGTAATGAAAAAGCAGTTTCAGAAAATGAATGAATGGATTGATAAATGCTTCTTACTCTTGCATTCAACTGTTAATAAAATGTTTTATATTTTTCACAGGAATATTAGAATTTCTGCATTGTGTCAGTCCCTGGCAATTAATCTAAGTCTTACCAAGGGAACAGGTTTTTATCAGGCACAGGAGAAAGAGAATGTTGTTGGAAACCGAAGGATTGTAATTCAAGATACAAAGACCGGAGAATTTATGGACAGTTTTACTGAATTCCCACAGAATGGTAAGCTTTATTTTCAGTTCAGTATGCATTTACTATTATAAAGTTAATAATATTCTGTCAGTTTAAAACAATTGTCATGATGTTTTGGCTTTTTCCTTGTAAAAGCTGGTGGCACCCAGGGCACAGTAATAAAGTCTTTGGGTAGTCTCATAGTCCTTCTGAATTCCTATTAGTTAACATTAGTTTTGAGACTTGGCTTTTATTTACGGTTAAGATGGGTCTTGTTTTTGACTTTGATTTTTTTAAATTTAAATTTGGTTTGACCTTGATTTTTTGGCCTTTTGGCTTGAGTTATTATTTCCTGCATTTTCTAACCATTCTTTTTTCTTTGGATTTTTGATGTTTTCATCTCTTGATTTGAAGATCAGAAAACATGGAAAAGTTTCAGGTTTATAGAAATTATGGTTAACACGACCAGCCATACAGTATATTGAATTGTAAAGCAAGAGTATTTATCAAATGTGCATAATGTTTCATGGGAAAGAAATATGGGAGGCAGTAATGTATTATTAACTATTACTGATGAAACTGCTCTTTGTTGGTCTTTTTAGTTACGTACAACTAGTGTCAAAAGTATAGTTTATCAAACGTTTTATTCCATTGTTATTCCCACACAAGGGAAGTGTAATCATGAAGCACTTAATTGAGACAATATCATCCTATTGAAATAAAACCAGAACACTGGTAGGTTAAGTGGTTCCTTTTGAAACCATTTTTTTTTCCTCAAACAGTGAATACAGAAAATATTAATAAGGTGTGGGAAGTGAGGAGAAACAGCAATTCATCAACAGAAAACTTTACATTTTAAGTAACAAAAAATGTATAAAATATATGTAGTACATAATCCAAAAAAGAAAACCCCTTCCTGTCCGTATCTATTCATCCAATCTATCTTAACCATCAGTCCTTAAACTGAAAATCTCTTAATACATAAGGCATGTAGTTATTAATTTAAGTGACAAAATCATTATGACTGTTTTAAATGAGTATCTAAGGAACTGATATAATGTGATACCATCAACTGTTGACATGCCATTTTTGATATGCATGGCTGCAGATCTTCATTTTGCCTTAATTTATCATCAGACAGACCTGATGGGAGAGTCATCAGGAGGGCTATTTTTATATTTTCAACAGAAAGCCTTTAAGGAGAAATTTATTCAAATTGCAATAATTCTAGTGGCTTTTTTATATGTTGCAATCTTATTCATCTGTGACCTGTTTTTTTTTTTTTAAACTTTCACATATTAATTTAATATTTTAGTCATTTGGTTTAATTATTTATGGAGTCTTCCATCTGTGATAGCTGATAAGTTTTCAGACCTCTCTAATATCAAATGTGATGATTGTCTTCCCTCTCAGATTCCATAAGGAAGAAACTAAGCCAAACATTATCAAATATGAAGACAAAGAGGAATGTAAAATACAAGGTACTGCACAGTTGAAGTCAATTATTATGAATCCAGAAACAATATTAATTTTATTTACAGAAAAATTAATTACTGAAAATAATTAACCCTAGTCAATGCATTTTACTATTAATCATATACTAGATTTTGTTGCTATTATGGTATAAGGCAGTACGCAGTGTATGGAGATGGAAACTGTTGCAAAATCAAGAGCTTAAATTATGTTTTAAAAGTCATTTGCACATTAAAAAAACATTTACTTTATAGTTGTGCATTTGCGTGTTATTTTATTTTAGTAAAAAATGCTAAATTCTAATTCAAAATGAATCATGCATCAGCTAATATATACATTTAGAGAGACATTGGTAGTATGCCTATGGTTAAAAAGAATAACTGTTGACAGTTTAGTGTCTCTTGTTTAATTTCATATGCAACTGTCTACATGAGCATTGTCTAAAATATTCAGGTTTAAGTCATATTTGGCAGGGAATTCATGTGAAATAAAATATGCACAGAATGGCCACTGGTAAGAGTATCTCATTTAAATAACATTACATGCTAATAAGAATTGGCTTTTGTTTTAGGTTTTTCTTGAAAGTAATTCAAAAAATAAGATTTTGAAAAAGAACTCACTGTAAGTATTGTGTTTAATGAAAACTTCTAATCTATCAATCAAAGGTCTTAAAAGTATTTATCCCTTTTGATTTTTTCAATGTTTCTAGTTGCATTGGGAAATTAATTAATTTAATTAAATTAATTAAATCAATTAGTAAAACAAAATATACGTACCAAGTACTCCTGTATAAGCACCTCAGCTTGTAATTATGATTTCTTTACACAATATAGAATACAGATAAGCTAGTGGCAGAGTCCATGTAAAGGCTTTGTGTATTCAAGCAGTTCAAGAAGCAAAGTGTTTCATTTTTTAGTCCCTCCTGTGTGAATGAATAAGTAAGACAGAGACATGTGAGGAGAAAGGGACTTTCTGCCTTGTGTCACTGATAGGCTTCGAAGTGTGGGAAGCCTGTATGGGTAGACCCAAAAGGGCAGGAAAGTTTAATTTTTATACTCGGATTCTCCTTTAGTTCATCCCTTCTTTGTCTGTTTTATTGCATAGCTTTATTATAGCAGTTTCAGAAAGGTGGGGAGGTAATCGCTTATCTGTCTGAGATGATTCACAGTTACAAGTTACAGCCAACACCATCAATTTTTATTTTTATTTGTCACATAATTGTTATGATCCATTTGTAATTAGTTGGCTCTGCAATTCATGGTAATTTCTGCTTTTCACCACTTATAGGCATGCATCTGAGCATCACTCTGTAACTGGTGCCTTTATTTATTCTTGTTTGCGGCTAATAAGTTATCAACTTTGATTATTTTTTAAACTGCCTATAAAGTTGTTATTGTGATGTTTCTGTTAGTGCTAAAAAAGTATTCTCTTCTTTTGTTAATTTGTACAATTGTTTAGTTTGATTTCATCCTTAATGCATTTGTTTTTTTAATTTGTAGCTAGTCTTTTGAATTTTTGCTTTGTTTAGAATCCTTCATTAGATTAGAATAGCTTCCCTTTTGCCATGTAGGTTTTGAAAGGTGAAGACTGTCCTTGGCATCATCATAAGAAGCCTGGGAGCACCAGTTTGTAATAGGCTTTCGCTTATTGCACGGTTTGTAGGGCACACTGACAACAATCTGTAACTTCTCTCCTTCATAAAACTAGTTTTCTCTTTGTTTACTTGTGATTGTTTAGTTTGATGTCATCCTCAATGCATTTGTTCTTTTCATTTGTAGTTAGTGTAGTAACACGAGATTGTAATAGGCTTAGAATTATTAAAGGGTTTGAAGGGCTCTGGCCACAATCTGTGATTTCTATTCTTCACAAAACTAGATTTCTTTGGTTAATTTGTGTTTATTAAGCTTCATTTCAACCTCAATGGATTTGATCTTTTCATTTCTAGTTAGTGATTTGATTTTTTGCTTTGTTTAGAACCCTTCTTTAATTTAGATTAGTTTCTCTTTTGCCTTATAGGGCTTCAAAGGCTAAGACTGCCCTTGCTTTTTGTCAGAAAGCTTTTCTTTGGACATTCTGTACCCTCCAGTAATTTAGAGACCAAAACACATTCTCTTGTGACATCACAAGTGTGTTATACAGTTTACACATAATCTCTCTTCATTTGTACTCCACTTTCCTCTCATCCTACAACAAAACACCCTTTTCAGCTCTCTAAAGTCTTGGTAACACTGTCTTGATTGAATTTATTATAACTTCCAGCTCTTTCTCATAATGTGTCACTTCTAGCTCCATCTCACATTATATAATGATATTTAACGCTTTCACCTTCTTATTTGCCAGTTTTGACATTGTGTGTTAATCTTTGCAACAAATCTCCTCATCTCTAAATTCTGTAAAGGTCTTTCTGTGGAGGTTCTTTCATTTTTTGGACACTTGATAATTCATCATTGTTACAATGCACCACCACAGTTATTTATTTACAATATGATTTAGCGCTTTGCCCATTGAACAAAAATTGGAAATTTGTGAATATTAATTTGAATTTCTACTTTCTGCACTGAGTATTTGACATTGATGTTGAAATGTCTTTTATAGAGATACTATTTGTATGGTTGTACAGCATAACAATATGTTGATAGATCTTCAATTTGTGTGATAAATTATGCCATCATTCAACTGAAATTTTATCATCACTGGTGCTGGTAACCTAATATATTTTGACACACAATGTCACCATCCTTGGCCATCATCCAGCTCCACTTGCACTACTCTGATCATCCCCAGCTCCTTCCACAGTG
Organism: Erpetoichthys calabaricus; assembly: GCF_900747795.2. Classification (NCBI taxonomy): domain Eukaryota; kingdom Metazoa; phylum Chordata; class Cladistia; order Polypteriformes; family Polypteridae; genus Erpetoichthys; species Erpetoichthys calabaricus. Next base: position 302,331,034 of record NC_041394.2, on the reverse strand, counting down.
ATATGTTTTCTACCATGTCTCTAGCCCACACAATCATGTTTCAACCTCCGTCATCCTTAGGGTCAAAGGCAACACATCTGCATTCACTTTCTTCATCTCTGAGAGTTTATCCAAGCCAGGATCGTTCTCAAGGCTTACTTGGAGTCACATTCCCAGGCTAGTGGATTTAAGTAGAGGAGCACATCTCATAAGTTCTGGTCTTTAGGTGCTTGATCATGTCTCTTTCTCTCTCTCTTGCTCAAACACACACCCACCCACACTGAAGCACTGCATCTCTGGATGGATCTGCCCATTTTGACATCACCCCTCCCTCCCATGTATGTGTGGCCCCATTTAAATTTTCATGCCAACATACTACTGACTTCATTTATAATTTCAAATTAATCCAGCGAGTTTCACTTTCCCAAAATGAAAAAAATTGGGATCAGACAATGAATGAATCACTGAATGACTGATTTATTGAATGAATAAGTGACTTATCTGTACATTTTCATCATAGCTGTCAAAACCTCTTTTCAGTGATGCATGTAAACTATTGCTGATAACAGATTTTTCTTTAGTTTATACAATATACAGTAATTCATATTTTTATGAAACTTAATTTTTAGATATTTTTATAATTAATAACTTTTACTAAAAATATTTTTGTAATAGATATTTTGTTGATAATATACACAGAAACCTAATGTTTAATTCTTATACACAATATAGTGTCATGGAATTATTTTTTCCCACATTATTTTCCAGGTTTCTGTATCAGTTGTTTCCTGGCAGTATTAAACAATGGAAATCATTATTCTTCAATACAATAAAAGGAAAAGACTACAGTGTAATAAAGAATATGGTTCTGTTTTTCAAAGAAGTGAACAATGAAGTTATTTGTTCCAAAGATCCAGTCACTGGAAATACCGCTCTTCACTTGGCCTGTCAAACTGGACATTTTGTATGTTCTGCTAAGAGATAAGCCACTTTTAGTGTAATAATTTGTTTTCCTTTGTGTGCTTATTTTATACGGAAAAGATTGTAATGCTTACTGTTGTAATGCTTTAAACCAAATACCAGTGTTGTCTGGAACAGAGAAAAGATGGCTACAGAATGCTGTCCATAATACACTTATTCCAGTCATCTTCTGTCCAATGTCTGTGTTGTTAATAATAATTAATAATAATTATTTACATTTATATAGCAATTTTCTCACTATTCAAAGTGCTGTCCACACAAGGAGGACACAGGAAGCGAACCCACAATCTCCTTGCAGTGCTACCACTGCGCCACCTGCGTGTTTTGTCCATTTTAAACATACAGTATCTTTTTATTTGCCAGTTTCAGTTATGGCTTTTTCTTTGAAACTTTTTATTTTCCAGTTTCAGATATGGCTTTTTCTTTGAAACTTCACCTTAAGGCCAACATCCCAGAATTATCTTTTTACTGATAACACTGGTACTTGGTGTGTATTTAAGGATGAAGCCATCTGAGCACCTGAAAGGCATTGTCCTTCTTCTCTCAGACATTAATATATACCTTTGTATATACTGACATATTTCTTGAAAAAACAGTTTCATTTTGGCCATTTTTGAACCTAGAACTGAACTTTATAAATGCTAATATCTTGCAACCCAAATGAACAAAATCAGCAGTACTAATGCAATTACAAAGGTTTCTCTAAAAACCAATGAGCATTTAAACATTACTAATTAATGATAAGCTAAAGGAGTTTACCATTAGGACACTGAAGGAATGGCAGCTAAAAATGGGGCTTTGCAATCTTATGTAAATAATAAATTAGTCATTAGAAACACTGCTAATATATTGGTTGTATTTTTAAATCAATTTAATAGTATCTTGATAAAAATAATTCTTCTCAAAAACATGAAAATTTTTGGGTGAGTCTAATCCTTTGACTGGCAGAAGTTTACTATTAGGTTACTGAAGGAATGGCTGCTGAAAATGGGGTTTTGCATTCTTATATGAATAATAAATTAAAAATCTGCAATTTCAAGCGATAATAGTCATTAGAATCACTGCTAATATCTTAGTTGTATTTTTAAATAGTATCTTGATACAAGTAATTCTATAAAAAGCATGAAAATTTCTGGATGAGTCTAAACTTTTAACTGGTAGTGCATATATATGTTTTTTACTTCTTTATTCAGGACACAGTATTACTACTTCTGGAGAAAGGAGTTCCTGTTGATGTAAAGAATGATCGAGGATTCCCACCCTTCTTTTTTGCAGCAGAGGGACAGCACCACAGAGTTTGCCAGGTGATATGGTCGATTTGAATTCATATTTTATACTTTAATAGAACGATATATAATTTATACTTTAAACAATATGTGCTCTGTAAATAGCATCCAGACATTTCCATAACTGGTTTCACTTTAAAACAATATATAACAAACTTGGTTCAACTTCTTAAAACAAATGTAGCAGCAGTTAAGTGTCAGCACGGGAAGGCAGTTACAAAAATAACAGAAATATGTCAAATATCTTGTCTTATTGCTATTTTTCTGTTAATTTGAGCTGCGTCCAACTGTCTTAGTTCAGAGAACAGCTATAAAGGCTGGGTGGCAGTGCTGACTGGAAGTTAAATGTTAAATGACTGCAATGGAACAGCCAGCACCAGCATGTGATAGCTGATAATTTTATCATCATATTTTTATTAGTTGTTTAAAAAAATCAGTTCAATAAACAATGTTCTCTTTCTAGAAAATTCTAGCATGTTCTTCATTATGTAAAAAATCTGGGGCCTCATGTATAAATAGTGCGTACGCACAAAAATGTTACGTATGCCCGTTTCCACGCTCACATCAACAACAACAACAACAACAACATTTATTTATATAGCACATTTTCATACAAAAAGTAGCTCAAAGTGCTTTACATAATGAAGAAAAGAAGAATAAAAGACAAATAAGAAATTAAAATAAGACAACCTTAGTTAACATAAAAAGGAGTAAGGTCCGATGGCCAGGGTGGACAGAAAAAAACAAAAAAAAACTCCAGAAGGCTGGAGAAAAAAAATAAAAATCTGTAGGGGTTCCAGGCCACGAGACCGCCCAGTCCCCTTTGGCATTCTACCTAACATAAATGAAATAGTCCTCTTTGTAGTTAGGGTTCTCACAGAGTCACTTTATGCTGATGGTTATACAGACTTCTGGCTTTTAATCCATCCATCATTGTTGGAACATCATGGTGCTTTGGGTAGATGGTGGTGGCACAAGCCACCACCAATAGGACACCGGAAAAGGAAACAGAAGAGAGAGTAGGGGTTAGTACAAATTTTGAATGAATAGTTATTATAATGAATTGGATATACAGAGTGTCAGGATTAAATTACAGTGAAGTTATGAGAAGGCCATGTTAAAATAATGTGTTTTCAGTAGTTTTTTAAAGTGCTCCACTGTATTAGCCTGGCGAATTCCTACTGGCAGGCTATTCCAGATTTTAGGTGCATAACAGCAGAAGGCCGCCTCACCACTTCTTTTAAGTTTTGCTCTTGGAATTCTAAGGAGACACTCAGTTGAGGATCTGAGGTTGCGATTTGGAATATAAGGTGTCAGACATTCCGATATATAAGACGGGGCGAGATTATTTAAAGCTTTATAAACCATAAGCAGAATTTTAAAGTCAATTCTGAATGACACAGGTAACCAGTGTAGTGACATCAAAACTGGAGAAATGTGTTCGGAATTTTCTTTTCCTGGTAAGGATTCTAGCAGCTGCATTCTGCACTAACTGCAAACGATTGATGTCTTTTTTGGGTAGTCCTGAGAGGAGTGCATTACAGTAATCTAGCCGACTAAAGACAAACGCATGAACTAATTTCTCTGCATCTTTCGATGATATAAGAGGTCTAACTTTTGCTATGTTCCTTAGGTGAAAAAATGCTGTCCTAGTGATTTTATTAATATAATCACGATGTATAAAAACTTGGCGTAAAGCCACGCACATTTTCACAGCAACTCAATCCTTGGCGTACGCAAGTTCTCTACTCGGTTTTGTAAACTGGCGGAACCCAGCATCAAAGCAGTGCTTTTGTTCCAGTGTGGTTTCCCTTTCATTTTTAGATCCACATCCCTGACACGGCTTTATCAAATACACTGAAATTAACCGCATATTGTTTATTAGTTTAATGCATCTGATTGTAATTAACCTGTAACAATATAATGGTCCATGGAATAGCCAAACTATTCCAAATATCATATCTGCTTTAGTGTTGTTACTCTCACTGCACCTTCTTCTTCTTCTTCATTCACCTGCTCCCGTTAGGGGTTGCCACAGTGGATCATTTTTTTCATATTACTCTCTCTGCACCACTCAGAGTATTTATATCACTGTATCTGAGTGTGGTATCACAGCGCTACAGCAGCTGATTGGAAAGAGAATTATCGTGATACAGCATCTAGTACACACTGCCTCAGCTATGCTGTCTATTGAACTGCTCCCATACGGCAAAAGCTTCAGAGCCTTTCCAGTACCTCACGGTTCAGAAACAGTTTTATCCCAAGAACTATAAATGTAATAAATCAGTCCATCAAGTGCTCCTTGTAGAACTGTTTGTACATATAAGTACAATTACCTCACTGTAAACTTACGATACAGTTATAATATTGCACAACCTGAGCCACTTTAGTGCGTATTTACATATGATGACGATATCATTTTGAGATGAAATGCAGCAACATATGTTTATTACATTATACAGATAAAATGTTAACATCATGTAAATAATCTATATTGTTAATAATTAAACATGTGAGGACATGGTGTCGCAGTGCTAGCAACAAGCAGGTGCCCCGTTCAGGGATTGTTGGAGCTGTTGCGACACTGGAAGGAAAGATGGACAGAATAATTAAACATGTACTATGAACATATTTCAATGTTCCTTAAAAGTTTTGAAGAATTGGCGTTCTAATCTTACAGATGGCTTAAACGTCTATTACAGAGCTGATTGTGTGACGATTAGGTACTTGGAGAAAGAAAAGGAAGGACAGGAATTGGGGGTTAGTACGTTTGAAAGAGACAGTACTGCTGCAATAAATTATTTCATTGAAGGTTGTGCACGGCACAGCAAACATCTTGTGGGAAGCAGGAACAATCTGTGGACGAGGCTCCAGCTCATCACTATCACTGCGCCACCGTGTTCCAATGTTTAATAAAATGCTTTAATTCCTATCATCATGAAAATGATATCAAGTATACATCTCAGTATTTAAATTATTCAGAGAGCTGTAATATCACGAATGTAATGGATTCTGTGTCCTGTCAGAGGAAGAGAAAGGCCATTTAAGAAGCACATAGTAATTCACACACATAGAGCACATAGAAGAACAAATTACAAAACAAAGCATTTAATGTATTACTTTAGTTACGATGGTATTTGAGAAACTAGTAAAATTAAACGATTTTAAGATGAAGTTTATGATGTTCTACTTTAATGACAAAATAAACTACGTGATTAAAGTGAAAATTTCAAGATTAAAGTTGACATTTCAAGCTTTTTTCCACCTGTGTCCCTATTTTTTTTTCTTTTCTCTGTACACTAATAAGCTTTCATATGACACTCAGACAGTGGGCTACGACTCGCCTTTTCACTGTGACTTTGATATCTGACAGCTTCTTTTTTATTTCGGGCAACTTTGTGAATTTTGGCTTTCAAGTTTCTCTGACACTCTATGTCACTTGATCAACTTCTTTTTGTTGTTTATACCACTGTTTAAACCAACAAATAGTACTTTTTCCTTGCCTCCACTTGGTATTCACTGAAATTCTTCTATTCCCCCCATGCTTTTGCCATCGTCTTTTCACAGAATGCTGAGCTTAAGGGCTATTTATATTGACTTGCATATTCAAAGAGGCGTAATTCTGGGAGGAGTTGGGGAGTGGCAGCATGCGCGTGCATGTGCGCTACTTTTCACGCTGCGCAGGATTTATGTACTGGAAGTGCATGGAAGTTGGCGTACGCACAGATTTATGCATCTGGATTTTTCTGTGCGTATGCACATTTCTGCTTTTGTGCGTACACCAAGTTTTAGTGTGAGTTCTACGCACGGTGTTATGCATGAGGCCCCTGGTTTCTGTAATCAGTTTTGTTTTACTGCAATTTGTCTGTTTGGATGATTTCATTCGAAATGTGCTAATCTTACTGCTTAAACTTTATACTTAATATAAATTATTCTCATATAGTGCATGACATAAAATAAATAGCTTTTCATTGTACAAATGAAATACCTTTATATGTATTGTGCTGTGTGGGAGGCCTCGTGACAGCCTTCTGTACCCAGAAAACTACCTAAAATGCCATGTTTGTTAAGATAAATAAGTGAAATGAGGCATGAACACAGGGAGTAGCAAAATTCAACTAATGCACAAGGAGAAAAAATATAATCTTCTGTCCTCGTGGGTCTAATTAAACATTTCTTGAATTTGCCTCAATGGTGGTGTGGTTTTCCTGCTTTCTCACTAAATTATGACTCCAAAGCTTAATCAATAACCAGCAAGAATGTCTTTAATTTCATGGCAAAGGCTTACATACAGAACCCTAGAATTGTAACTGTGAGACAGGCAAATAGGCATGTCGATCAAATGGCCAAATATGCTTATAGTGCAAAGATATAGGAGAAACAAAGATTTATTGCAAGAAAATCTAACACTGTAATTTGTTATAATTATTTCTTTATTTTTTTTAAGTATAAAATTGACAAGAGTTTGCTCCAGCTGCTGGTTCTTAAAGAAAATTGTAACACAGTAATTTGTTATAATTATTTCTTTATTTTTTTAAGTAAAAAATTGACAAGAGTTTGCTCCAGCTGCTGGTGCTTAAAGAAAAATGGCATCAATATGTCACCATTTGACACACATACAAAGCACCACCACAGCAGGGATGCATCCTAGACACAAAATGCAACTCACACAATGACATAATTAATAAAGAAACAACAAATTAAAAAATTAATACAAAATATGTACAAAGCCAGATGTGGAAAAGTGTTGTATAACAAAGCAAAATAAACTAAACTTGCGGAAGATTCTAAGACCTCCTTTCTTACAGTTCTTCCCTTCTCTTTTCCTCTATGCATAGAACCTTGTTTTTTTTCCCCTATCACGTTTTTGCCCCACTCTTCTTCAGACTCTTTTCTTTCTCCTTGTTTTGGGGATGACTGTGCTGGCAACATTTTGATTTGGTAACTGTACTGTTAAAGTAGATTTACAAATCTCTTAAACCTTCGGCCATCAACATTGGAATAGCTATACTTGGCTTTCTGTAGTCCAAAAGTGAGGCAATCACATTCACTTGACTGAATAGGCCAAATATTTTGTTACTCTATCAGGCAATCTGTGTAAATTCAGTCTTTACAATAATTTAAAGTATATATATTTACAAAGGTGCCACAGTAGCTTGTACTGCTGCCTTATAGAGTCTTGGGTTGTGAGTTCCAGCATAGAATCTGTCTTTGTGAAATCTGTGTTGGTCTTTTTGAATCTGTGTAATTGTTTTCTTTTTTAAGATCAAAGATATATACAGTAGGTTAACTGGCAGCCCTAAATTGGCCTGTTGTGAATTAATTTGGGTGGGATTAATGCCTGTGATGGTCTGGTGCCTTGGAAGTGCCCTAGCCCGGTTGGGTTTTGCCACGGATGAATCTTGCTTTCTGAATAGCCACTGACCTCTTGTGACCCTGGTATGGGTACTTTAAACTGCTTTAATGAAAGATAAAGTAATTTATAGTATAGATGAATACTTGTATAATTTGTTGATTTATCTTTTACTATTCTTTTTCCAGCTGCTTATTGAATGGGGATTTTATATACATAATAAAGATTTTAAAAATGTCAGCTATCTCTCTCTTCTTCAGAGCAAAAAACTTCAGGAATATTTGGAAGGTAAAATATATTTCTTTTGATTTAAAAAAAACACAGAAAATACCTTTACTACAATTGGTCAGATTCACCAAATTAACATGACTGTCACCAGTAGTAAAATGTTTTTTTTTTTAAATTACAATTAACGGTTTATTATTAAATGCAAATATAAATTAAACATAGCATAAATAATTGAATTAAAAGATTTTATGTACTGTGGTTTTTTTTTTTTTTTCTCAAGTATAGTTTTTATCTTTCTGTCTTAGTTTTGAATCTTCTTCTTAACTACAGGGTCATGAGAGGCTGGAAACTTAGCTCAACCTAGCTAACTATCCTAATCTGCACTTATCCAGTTAGTATACTGATATATAAGACATTTTACTTATGGACAGAATTGTGATTAAAAAAATGTTTTTAAATACTATCACTACTTTTATCGAGTGTGAAACTTTTTACAAAACTATTTAAAACTAACTTTATGTTGTTTAAGTTTGGAATCCTTTAATATATGCACTTTTAAGCTCTTCAGAGGAAAGAAACAACCACACAAAATGTGATTTTATGGCCTCTTGCTTTAAATGCTGTATATATTTTGATGAAGCTTAAGTTGCCCTTATCAGCCTGATTTTTTTCTGTTATGTTTTATTAAGGAGGTATAAGGTGCTATTTTTGTGAAATGTATAACTGTTTGATTTTCATATACATTGTACGTTTGTTGTATGACAGTTCAAGTTAGTCTGTTTTTTGTAATCACTAGCTCCTGTAACATAGTGCAAAATCACACTCCAGTATCCATCCTGAGTATGTTCAGTGTTTATGCTCACAAACAGTTAATCCTCTATTTAAATAATGTACTTGTAAATGTGGAATAATGTTGCAGTCCTCTAGAGTCCAACCAGGATGAGCATTAAAGCAGCTTTTTTTATAATAATGTATAAAAAAGGAGAAAATACAGAATAAAAGAATTGAGGAAAAATGCAACACCTCTATGTAAATAGATGCACCCCAAAATTAGAAAATGGGGAGTCATTGTTTTGCCACTGTTACACAAACAGTACTAGCACTCATAATTACAGTCTTGTATTTCCCATGATGGTTTGTGAAGACAGCATGCCATTACAGAGCTGTAGCAGCTGTGAGACTTGCCCGGACACCACCAGTCGGAGACCACATCTTTATACAAAATGCACATTTATTCACAGTCCTCCTTAAGACACAACACTTTCCCGCACAGCACACTGTGCTTCTTGCACCAATCACCTTAAATTCGGGCCTCTCTCTCACTGTCCGTGGGCTACCTGTCCTCTCTCTCCAGGAGCTTCGTCCTGCTTCTGCTCCAGACTCCAGCTCTCCGATTGGAGGAAGGCGGCCCCTTTTATCTTTACCCAGATGAGCTCCAGGTGATCTGCCTGATGTCACTTCCTGGTGTGGCAGAAGCGTCAGGAGAACACCCGGAAGCACTCAGGGTGGCCCTGGAAGGATCAACATCCATGGGTGTGGCGGAAGTAAATATGTCCCGGGCTCCATGAGGTTCGGGGCGCCCCCTGGCGGTGGATACTGGCCCCAACGGGCTTGAGGCTCCCTGCTCCCCTTCCGTGGGCCTCTTCTAATCCAGGGCGGTTGCCCCCCTCATGGCCCGGAGGACGAATACGTCACATCCCGGTCCCTCCAGGCGTCCCGGCCGGGTCTGACCCCCAGCCTCGTATGACACAGCCAATGTTGAATAGGATAAACCCCTCTCTGCCCCCAACCCCATTATATATCACTTATATAATACAATTCAATACAATTTATTTTTATATAGCCCAAAATCACACAAGAAGTGCCGCAATGGGCTTTAACAGGCCCTGCCTTTTGACAGCCTCCCAACCTTGACTCTTTAAGAAGACAAGGAAAAACTCCCAAAAAAACCCTAGTAGGGAAAAAATGGAAGAAACCTTGGGAAAGGCAGTTGAAAAAGAGACCCCTTTCCAAGTAGGTTGAGCGTGCAGTGGTTGTCACAAAGAAGGGAGTAAATACAATACAATACACAGAACAGAACACAAGTAATCCTAAATGCAATATAATAGTAAAATAAAATTATTACAAATACAGAGCAGAATTTAACAGTAGATGATATCACTTAATATGATTTGGATTTATTTAGAGTCCAGGAGACCTCAGCCATCAAGCTGTCTCCCTCCCCCTATTGGCCATTCCACAGATGAGATGGCACTGGGCCAGCCAATCAGATGAAGGGATCCCTCTGCCCGACTATTTCTGCAATTCTCCATCCGAATTCTGCTCCTAATAATGGGCTACAAATTAGCGGAAAACGTTTGAGTACATTTACACACAGAACGCGCATGCTGAAGGGAAACTGGAAATATATCAGTGTATTTGTATGTTATAGGTCTTTTTGTATGAACTTGTATGTGACCTGTATAAAATATGTAAGCCTACCTCTTTAATAATGTTACCCGGAGAGCTGTGCATGTCATGCAAACAGGAAGGAGTTTATAATCAACATGCTTTAGTGTTGCTCTTATTTGATAGCAGTGGCAGTGAATAAGCAAAATCACCAGAGGGAATAAAAAACTACTTTTCAAGATATGTGAGTACCTGCTGTAGAATCTGTGGGCAGCAAGCCTTAGTGAATTCATATTTCCTGTCTGCAAGAAATTTTTACTGTTCTGATATGTAATTCTATTAATTTGTATCTCAAGAATACATGGTGGGGCATTGGCTAGCACAGCTGCCTCGCAGCTCAGGTCACATTTTTGGCCATAATAATTGGTCCAGAATAGTTGACAGACATTTCCCTAGCTGTCAGGGACAGTTAAAAGACCACTGCACCATTATCATCTTTGCAAAACTAGTTTTTGCTTCCTCATTGACTTCAATGCATTTTGCTGAGTTTGCTGAACTCGAGGCAAAGCAGATTCAGGGGGGTTCATTCTTTACAAGCTATGGAACATCACTAAACCACTAGCCATGCTAGACAACAGGGCTAATTGTGAACAACTAAATGTGCAAAGTTGTCAAGTCTGTGCTAGCTAGTATCTGAATTCAATGTTTTAAATGAATTGTTATTATCAACTGTACTATTACTGTATCTACATATCAGATCAGAGCTTTAAAGAGCTCCTTAAATGACATGCATGAGAAAGAACAAAAACAGGCTCCATTCGATTTTTGGCTATTCCAGCTTAATTTTATTTTTTTAAGTTATAGGCATATTTTTTAAGACACCATGTGTTTTTTATAACATTTAAAAATTTTAACATGTTAAATCATTACATTGCTATCATTTCAGTTTCAGTTCAATAAAAACCTAATTTAAATCTAGTATTTGAATGGTATTTTGACCTGACCTGCAGTACTTTTTTAGTTTTGTTAATGTAAATGTTCAGATGAGTGTTTTTAATTTTTATTCAGAAATATTTGTTAAGTAACTTTTCATTTACTGTATTCACCTCTGTACATATCTGGAACTGAAAAAGTGTTTCTGAGCTCTGTGCTAAAAGCAGTATATTTACTGTGTGAACTCTCATACAGCTTCATACCTAGAAGGTTCTGATTATCTCCTCCACTTCAGAAGTAACTGACAGCACTGTTAGAAACATGATTGAATCACTAAATGCAAATCAAATGTTTTCACAAACATTTTCTCTTCTCTCTGAAACAGGATATTCTGAATTTTGGTCAATTGCAGTTCCTAGAATTGTGCATGGAAACACTGAAATTTTGCATCATCTAATAAATAAATACCAGGAAGGAGTTGAATGGATGGCTAGTTTAAAAAGCAGGTAAGTTTCAGACTTTCAGTATCTCACGGTATAAAATCAGTTAGCCTTAAGCTCAATTCATAATGTTTTAATTTACCCTATTTTATTTGTAATACTATGTTATTGCTGTGTTTCTCACAAACATGAATGATTGTCCTGGCAAATTATGGAGGTAATCCTTGACAAGTCTTCAGCTAAAATTTGTGTATATTACTATTTCTAGGCGCACATTACAAGGTGATTGTGGGCCAGATTCAACACTTCCGAAAATCACAAAAAGTATTCAGTTTTAAGGCAGGTCTATAATGATTATCTTCCCAGAACATCCTCTTTAGCTCTCCAATTTACTAACAAACCCAACAGCACCACCCTAATTGGAAATTGCAAATATTAAATATGTTCAACATTTACAACTCCAGTCCTGTAGCATAGGGAGTTTATATGCAATGCAATGTAAAAGATGACTGCACATCAACTCATTCCATTTGTAATGAACTCTCATCAGTACACAGCAGGACTTCTTTGGCTTTGGCACAGAACTCTGAGTAAGGTTTGATGAAACAAAGATCATGACAAAACTGCAGCATTTCAATAGGAATGTGGAAATCTTGAAACCTCTCTGCAAAGTTCTCTATGATATTTTAAGAAGGTTTGTTATGATAGGTGAATTGTATGCACATGTTGATGTGGTCAAGAATACTTGGAGCTGTGTCAAGTGCTGCAACTTTGTTGCCATTTGGTTAGATGTTAAAATCTCCAGCTTTGTCTTGAGTGCAGTAAGGTGCTTCTTCAAGTCATCAGCAGACTTCTCATGCCTCTGTAAGTTTAGGTTTGGTGAATTCAGGTGTTTGAAAATTTTACACAGAAAACAGACAACTACCAAGAGTTGTGGTGTCCTTTTGTGTTTACAGTCTCCTAAGAAAGACACAATTACCTTGTGGATTTCACAGAAATGATTCATAGCCTCCAAAAGCTTTTCCCAAAAATTATTGGCAAGACGTTCCTCTCTACAAAGAGCTGATATGTCGGAGAGGGGCATCTTTCTAATGGAGGAAGCTTTATGTAACTTTTTTGTCACCAGTCACCTCATCTACAATATCTAGCATGCAGTGCTGCGATTGTGGATTGTTTCTATTCAGTACAACAGTGATCAAGGATATTACGGCTCCATTGCAAAGATGTGAACAACAACAACAACAACATTTATTTATATAGCACATTTTCATACAAAAAGTAGCTCAAAGTGCTTTACATAATGAAGAAAAGAAAAATAAAAGACAAAGTAAGAAATTAAAATACGACAACATTAGTTAACATAGAAAAGGAGTAAGGTCCGATGGCCAGGGTGGACAGAAAAAACCAAAAAAAACTCCAGAAGGCTGGAGAAAAAAAAAAAATCTGTAGGGGTTCCAGGCCACGAGACCGCCCAGTCCCCTCTGGGCATTCTACCTAATATAAATGAAATAGTCCTCTTTGTAGTTAGGGTTCTCATGGAAGGACTTGATGCTGATGGTAATACAGACTTCTGGCTTTTAATCCATCCATCAGTGTTGGAACATCATGATGCTTTCGGTAGAGGGTGGTGGCGGAAGCCACCACCAACAGGACACCGGAAAAGGAAACAGAAGAGAGAGTAGGGGTTAGTACAGATTTTGAATGAATAGTTATTATAATGAATTGGATATACAGAGTATCAGGATTAAATTACAGTGAAGTTATGAGAAGGCCATGTTAAAATAATGTGTTTTCAGCAGTTTTTTAAAGTGCTCCACTGTATTAGCCTGGCGAATAACAGTAACTGCACCTACATTCCCCACTCCTCTGATCCACTGCAGAAAATTAGTCATGCCTCATTGCATTGCACTGTTTCATCACAGACACATTTTTAGTGCACAATAAACACGCTGGCTTAACACTTGTAGTGCTTTGTAAAGTGAACAAATGGTTGTCATTCCAGTCTAGCTTGAACTGATGGTTTTTCACTTTAGAAAGGGACATGTTAAATTAGCTATTGTTCATTAGTTCATTACACAGATTTTAAAAACTGCTAGCACAAATTCTATTTGTAAGATTCAATGACTGCCAATCAAGTAGCACATTTTTTTATACCGGGATCAGGGTGGGTATTGTCATTTTGCAGCCAGTAATGAACAACTAAAGTGCAAATTGTATTTTTTTTTCTTTACTAAAATCAAAGGAAGTCTGTTCAGTGAATACATCTGTTGCTGCTGCACAATTTATGTTTGCTGATTTGCTTGTACAGTTAGACTTCAGAAGAATATTGTTACTTATTGACTGGTGGACACACGTGGGTCATTGACAAAAACTTTAAAGTCTGGATTTGGCCTGTGGGCTGCTAGTTGAATAGATGTGGTATTCTGTGTTACCAGGCGACTCAGTAAAAACTTTGCTGGATCTTTTTTTGGTTCTGTTAGAAAGTGACCTATTCATACAGTTCAAGTTTTGGGTCTTCCACTATGTTTATTGTCTTCAGCTTGCCTACTTTTTCAAACTTCTTTATGACAGCCTGAACACCACATCTTGAAAGTCCGGTTTGGTATGGTATTGTTCATCGACTATATAGCTTTGTTAATACAAAAGTATGATTTTATGTCTGTTGAAGTATGCTATCTTTGCAATTTTCAAAACTTTTGAGACAGCATAGTATTTGTAACTACTAACCAGTATACTTAATTATATCTAAATTGCACAACTAGCACACTTGACTCGCTAAGGCTAATGCCTCTGCTAATGCCTACCATTAATTTAAATCATATGTGATGTTGGTGGAATTTAACAAACACATGGAATGAGTGAGATGCTTTCATGAGAGGTTTGGGAAATAAACCTGTGTTGTTTTTGCCATCTCACAAGATATCAATAGTTGTTGGAAACCATAAGAAATTCATCATATGTTTTATTGTATCTGTATTAATTTGTATTCATTTTAATGTTATGTAGTGATTTTACAAGCAAATCTGATTGAAATAATCTTGCCACATTTTAGTGTCTTCTGCAAGACACTAAAGGTTGGCATGTATACAAGAAATTGTAATACCAATAAAATCAGGAGATTGAACATTCTTTACTCAGACCCTTTAAACAAAAGGTGTTTGTTTTTGTTAAAGCTAATGCTTTAATTAGAAAGCAGCCTCTTCTTTAATCGATTTTATCTTTTTATTAGACAGCTTGTTCCGTCTCTGTCTGCATTTTGAGAAATTACCAGTAGTGTTGGTTTTACTCTGTAAATAGCCATAGGTTTAAAGGATTGTGGTTTTAAGTAACCCCATTTTTGTTGAATTTCAGTGCACTGAGTACTGAACTGCATCCTTTCAAAAGCTACTGCTTATCAGTAATGTGCAATTAAAAAAGGTAGCTAGCATCTAAATTGAATGTTTGTGTGTATATGTTCATCATTAAAAAGGTTGCAATTAAAAAACAATTAAAAAAGAAGTAGGAGAAAGACAGAGGGATAGTGGTCCACATCAGTTTATAAAACACATACCCTCAGAAATTTTAAACCTCCTCCATAATGAATTCGTGCAACTGTGACGTTTTTATGTCACGTTTTTGTTACGCTTTAAATCAGGCTTATTTTAAAACCTACATATATATGTTTGGTATCATTCTTTTCAGAATTTATCAAACTTTAATGTGATGTTGTTCGATTTTCAGATTCTTATTCCGCTTTTAAATTATAAACTAAAAAATATCAAGAACTCACGTCTCACGAAACAGGACTTTGTGCCAAAAGATTTAACCATGCCCGGGGCCGGAAATAAAAGACAAAGAGTAGGACAGCTGCTGTACAGGCTTTTAAATGTTGAAAGTGCCACACAAGATGCAGCCAACAGCGGTTCGAGATGCGAAGTGGCTGGCGAGCAAAGCAAGCAGGAGAGTTGGAGAGTGAATCCCCTAGTCTAATTATAAGAGCATAAATTGCTAAATGATTAAGAATTGAAGAGATAACCAGGGAGAAAAGTGGGTCACTAAAAAAGGCTTAATATCCACAGCCACTTCCCTTTAGTTTGAGCGCTCTCTTTACTCTCTGGTTTTACCAATCTAGCCAATATATTCTTAGTATTATTTCAGATATCTATAACCTCCATTAATGATCAGTTTCTAAAATCATTAAAGATGTCAATAATTATTGTAGTAAAGCACTTAAGAAAAGCTGCAAATCAACAAGGCAACTGTTCACTGAGGAATGAATGAATTACTTTAAGTGTTTTAAGTCTTTTTTGTCACATTCTTTACAACAATTTCCTTTTTTTTCAAACCTGCTGAGCTGCATCATAATTCATTTTATTAATCTGTGCTATAATAAAATTTGCCTTAAGCTGGGAGGTACAAAATAACTTATTTATTTATGCCGAAAGGCAAAAATAATTAATGGTGGAGAAATGCCATTAACTATTTATGGAAAATCTAATGCAATTGGTTAAGATGCAATAACCATCAGCTTCCTTGTAGAAAATCACATTAGAGATCATATTAAAAAACAGTGAACTGTGTAACATCCAAAGAGTAAATCAAGGAGTCACTGTCTCCATATTTTCCTAGAGAGGGTCTGCTTTCTTCCTGCTTGGTGAGCAAATGCATGTCAAGTTGACTGGCAGCTCTAAGGCTGACCCAGAAAGAGTAAAAGTTTTAATTCTTTGATTTCTGCTTGCCCTTGAATATTTAGCATTTATTCCTGTGATGGAAAATGTATAAAATTTGCTAGTTTATGTAGAATTATGAAATAAAGTGATTCTGAAAGAGGTCTTTAATGGTAAAATTATATATTGGCTGTTGTAGGTATTTAGGTGTCAAACTGAAAAAAACTGAAAAATCAACATACCCACTAATCTTAAATCTAGTGAATGATATGGACGTTATCGAGTTATTTCCAAACTTAGAATGAATGTCATGAAAAACATAGTATTCCAAAAAGTTACCTTATCAATTAAAATGATAACCAAGGAAATTGAATAACAGCAAGGGATAAATCTATCGAATGAACAGACACACAAAGCTCTAGTTCCCTCACTGGATCAGGCATTTAAAAGGGTCACACTCCTGTTGGCCTAATTCACTTTCCCTAAAATACTATCTAATTGCCTTTGTCCTCATCTATTGTCATCTTTTTCACAAAACTGGCTGTTATGCCAGTTACGAAAACATGAAAGGGCCCGAAAGATCTGCAGCTCAGTTATCAAACACCCATTCTTCTTCCCAAACAGACTGTCCTGATTTGACTACTGGCACTTTGTTTTGGAGAGACTGCTCGGATGTGACAAGCAGTAAACTAGGACATGCACATTTCTTTCAGAAGTGATACCAAAGATCAGAATCAGAATCATTTTTATTTGCCAGTACTGAATGTACAGGAATTTGACTTGGTAGATTTGGAGCTGTTTACAACATAACACATAATTACATACAAATAACATAAATAGCATAAGTTAAAAAGAAAAACTTCATACAAAGTTGCAGAATAGAACAATTATAAAGGAGATGAGCAAATGATGATGTGCAAGCGAAAGTGTGTGTAGATATATACATACACTGTACACACACACTCACACCTTCAAACAATATATGACAGAACACATGAATATACAAAGAAGTCAGGCTAAATTACTGGTTTGAGAGGCCTTTGTCTCTGGCAAAGAAACTATTGAGGTGTCTGTTAGTTTTAGTTTTAATTGACCTGAAGCATTTACCAGAGGGGAGTTTTTGGAATAAGTATTGAGTTGGTTACATGAGTCCATGGTTATCCTAATGCCATGGTCAGTGACATGAGAGATATATACGGGTCTACCACAGATTTCTTTCTCGAGAATTAAAATTAAAATCAAAAATAAAAGTAAACTAAGCACTGAAACTTGATTTCCTGACTGAGAGGATTAAATAGTAATTGTCAGGAAAAAATTGCAGAGTTCTTCTCTTATTAAATAACAATAGCTGAAGCAACAAGGCAAAAACTGAGTGAAAATCAGACACTGGTCTGGTCCCCTGTCCGCCATGTATACAAACATTATCTCTGGCATGCATTTTTTTATCTTTGCAGCCAGATTAGGCATTCTGGGAAATATTTAAAAGACAAATGAATGAAAATTATGAATACTAACATGACGAGACTGAGAAAAATCAATGCAGAAAGAGAGAACATGCAAGTTCCACACTGAAGGTGAAAAGAGACAATTCAAGTCCAGTTCCCATGGGGCTGAGCATTAACTCTTGCATTAAATCAGGAATGTCAAATTCAGTTTTATTGTGGGACAAAATTATTCTTTATATATGCACCACAAACTGAAATATAGCAACAAACAACTGCCACCATATTTTCTTTACAAACAATGCACATGGAGCCTTTCTGCTCATCATAAGAAATCTGATAAATGAAAGGAGACCATTCAGTATTCTCTGCTTTGAATAGCTAATAGCTAAACTGTCCCAGTATCTCATCCAGGTAGTTCTTAAAGGTTGTCAAGGTTTTTGCTTCAACTACATGGCTCGTTAGATTGTTTCAAATTCCCACAACTGTTTGCATAAAGAAGTGCTTCCTGGCTTCCATCTTAAATGCACTTTCCCTTAATTTCCACTGGTGTCCTTGACTATGTGATTCACCCTTAATCGTATATTCTGTCTTGAGTCTCTCTTGAAACTCTATTACTTCTTTATCAGGTTTTGTTTTCTTAGATATAGCAGCAGGTTAGTAAAGCAAACCATTGGCCACAGGACCAACATCAGCATTGACTGAAAAAATTCCATCTGTGCATAAAGTTGCATGAGAACAATCGAGACAAAGGAGGGAATATGTAGCTAAAGCAACATACATCAATTTACACCTATATTAACAACTGCCATAATCAAATGATACTTGACCACATTGAAAAAACTGGAAAAACATAATGGTGATGGATAATACAGTCCATATTTGTAGTTGGTCAGAAATGAGTAGTGGTGTCTGTTGTGTCACATGTTCAGGGAGCTGGTGGTTCACATCATGTGGCATGTCACCCTTTTTTCACTTTTTCTTGTTGGGTCAGTTTCTATGCTAACTAAAGGTTAGTATCTGATGTGCAGTGTGCCATGTTGCACAGATAAACATGAACAGACACATTTAAGAGCCATGTGTAAATGCAATCCTGTTAGATTATATATTGATACATTCTCTACTATATATGAAATATATGTTAAAGGGGTTTTTTGAAAAAACTAATGGCCATCCCAGGCTGTATTTAACATGTTTTGAATATTAATTCAGCAGGCACCCATTGCACGGCTGCACGCAAGTCCCACCCAATCTGGGTGGTTTGCAGTGTGGTGGGTGCGGCATCTCACTGTATCAGCACATGCTCCCAACCTTCTCCTCCTCCACTTTTAAAAGGTCCAAGGGCTGGCTGAATCTGGTCTTTGGAGCTTTGACTTTGACAACTGTGCATTAAAGAAGCCAAAACTTTCTTGATTTTATATGATAGATATACTGAATTTTAAAAAAACAATAGGTATCATCAAATAGTGTATTACTTTGGTTTGTATAAAACTACTATGATGATTTATTAATGAGGTGATTTTCTTTCTAATTGCAGATGCATAAATGGAAGCACATTAATACATGCGGCAGCTTATTTTGGAGAAAAAGAAATTGTAAAGGTGCGTAAGGCAAAGTTCCAATTTTGTGCAGAACAATATAATTTTGGCTATAATGCTCTTTAAGACCTACCTAGATTATTGTAAGATTTAATATTACAAAAGGCAGATGGAAGATTTTTTTTTTTCACTGAATGCAGTCTTGGAGCACTGTAACAAGTTCACAGGTAAATACAATTAGAAACTTTACAAATGACTAATTACATAATGCACACACATAAAGATTCAGATTAGTTTAAACACATAGTAAAAGAATGCATATTTCAAACTAAATGGAATGACATGAAATGTGTTCTGGGACAGAATAGAATTAGACTGTCAATGGACAACAGATTAGGACCAGGAGATGAGTTTGTAAACCAAAAGGGTAAAACTAGAAGAACTGAACGATCACACGTCAAAGCCCAATATGAAAAGCAAAAGCATGGTTTAAAAAACTAAAAAGAATCAGTAACACCTTCGAATAGTAGTTCTCAAACTGTCCACCAAGGCACCAAAGAGCGCCTTGAAGGGGCATCATTAGAAGTAGAGCAATAAAATAATTTAATATTAGAAGTGCCATGACCAATGCCATTTGCTGCTGTGTTTTAAAACCTTTAATTATTTCATGAGTGTGCATGCCATGCTATTGTCCTTTCTTGACTTTTCCTAAATCGCTGCACTTCAAATGCCAATGTTGTTGTAACTGATACAGATATTTAACTTTGTTTTTTACACAAAAGACCCCTATTACCACCCTAAGCAACACCATTGTGCATTGGTGGTGTTGCAGCTCTTCCCTATCCCTCCTGTTAGCATACAGCAGTGATTCTCAAATGTTGTCTTTTGTGGTGCCCCTACAAGTAAGGAAAATGGACCGCCATACTCATCTAGATTTTTTGTTGAGTATGTGTTTTCAAGATTGTAGAAGAAGCTCAAACTATATTATTCTTTGGAAAATGTTTATTATTTCAGAGGAAAGGAAATCAAAATAAATAAATAAACATAATATTGGAACATATGATAACTGTGTATTATTTACATATAGAGAATTACATAGCTTCACAGCCAAAAGAATAAAAAAGAGCATGTCATTTTATTTAAAGTTTGGTACACAGCAGGCTTGTCTTTTGAACAAGCAGCTTTTTTTCCCATGCAGAGTGATGTGAAAATATTGTCAGCATTGACTTTTCTCACATTGCCTGCAAACAGATCAAGAGTCACATCACCACTCATACTGTCTTTCTCTGGCAAACGAATGTGATCACTCTTCAAATAAGGAATAGTATGTAGTATATGTATTTGATACTTACATCAGGAGCTTTCCAAAATTTATTGCTGAACTTGTCAGGTTTGTTTGAATTTCTTTGGTTGAAAAGGCATCAGCATTCCAAAAGGAACAACAGTATATCTGCCTTTACTTAAAACACATGATGTAGTTCTGTACAAAGTGTGTCCAGTACCTTATATAACAACAAAGCTATCAGTATATGATGTGCCCAGCCAGCATCAGTTTTACATGGTAAAAGGAGAACATGTGAGATGGCACACTTATGGACAGAGTGATCCACCAGTGAATCCAGCACATTTGCACTGTTTTCACAGACATGGTAGATGTGACAATGTTTGCCAATAGAAAAACAAAATTTTCTTTCTGTGTGTATGCATCTGCCATTAAATCATGCATGTGATTCAATAAGTGTGAATGTGTGTGTATGTAATTCACATTTCAGTAATGAAATCAGATTTCTTTCTCCTAAAAGGCTACTCATATATGATCAAGTACCATGATGCATTGGACTTTCCATTTTCATAAAGAAAGCCAGCCATTTATTCTCATATTTGCATTCATTGTTAAGTGTGCTGTCTGTGAAAACATTGCAAGTGAGCCGCTGTTCGCTGCTGATCTCTTCACTTCTGGCTTGATTGCTCTGTCCACTATGTGCCATATTGCATGTTCTCCCTTCCTCAAGTCAAATTCATCCTGGCTGTGTGAAAAATATTGTGATGCCATTTGAAGTGAGTTTAGAGTTGATTATTATCTAACTGTAATAACTGGAGTGCCAACATTTTTCAGATTGATTATTGTCTTCATTATGTATAGTGAAAAAATGTGAGCGATGGTAAGTGTCACATTTTTTCTTTGAATATTTTTTAGTTGTCAATTGAAGACAGACAGCAATTCACATCTGGGCAACAATGTTTAGCAGCAGGGGTGGATATGTTGTTTTTTTTCAGAAAAAAATTTGGTGAACAAAGTCATGGGCAAACCAAGTAAATTTGATGTGAAAATGCTTTGGCAAATTTCGCCAATCAACAACCAGTGGATGGCTGTAAAACCTTGGCACTCAGACTTTCACTGTTTGCTGGTTAACTGACAGTGGCTGCTTACTTAGTCGAGTGTCATATTTTTTCTCCAAGATTCACTGCTTCTAATGTTCCAAGGGGAATCCTGAGCTACAGAATTTGGACTGAGAATTTGGATAGTATGACCCAGAGTCCAAAAAACAACTGAATCAATGGAAGAATGATGATTCTCCAACACCAAGGGAATTCTAGGTCTAAACTAAACCAATGCCATAATTTATACAGTATGTAGTCCATATAGAATACTTAGATGTGGAAGCATGTTGTGGGCAGCACAGTTATCAATCAGATGCCGAATCATCCTTTTCTTCTTCTTCATATTGTGAGGTTTCTGAACTCTTTTGGGACCCACCCCCCATCCAACGGGACAACAAGCCAAAGTGCATCCCAAAGCGCACTTGCCGTGTCTGTGGAAGATTGCTTGTCGTTGCCGGGGCAGGGCAACAGCAGGCTCACAGTGCTGCAGCGAAACACCTCAGAAGCAAACCCTAAAATATCATGGTCACGCTATAAGTCCCTATCTTGCACCCCAAAACACGAGGATGAGTTTTAGCTTTATTCAGCTTGAAACAGGAACAGCAGTGTTATTTATTGTAGCTTGATCTACCACTCTCCTATACACAGACACAGCAGTCAGGCAGGATTTTGATTAGATTAGTGGCCAATGGCGAAATTCCGAATTCACTGGCAACATCTTTTTTCCTTTTACCGGAATCAAGAGCTGCAAAAATGTAAAGTTTTTTTTTTCTAATATGAACTGTTGTTGTTTTTTCGTGTCTGTCATTTCTATAGGAGGGTGACATTGAGTTAAATTCCAATGGATGTTTTTCAAATGTTGATGAGCAATAAGCAAAAGGTATCACTGAAAACCACAGAAAACAAAAACAGCAAAAAACAGTACAAGCAAAGTTCTAACGAAAGAAATTTTTTTACAATGTTTCTGTTTGGGGACCGTTGTTCACAACTGAGCTGCGACCACAGAACTAACTGCTCTGTAGATGATTCATTCAGGAATTTCAAGGTCTTTTGGGCACTTTGTTGTAATGAAAGTATCTGCTGAATGTACGGTATTTCTTAGTAACAAAATTTCTATAGACTCATGTCATATAAGGAAACTGTTGGGACCATAAAAATACTTTGTTGAAATGAAAATTTCAATATAAAGATATTCGTTGAATTTTACCTGTATCTATATTATGCTAATTTGTTTTACTGGTTGCGGCACCCAGTCAAGGAAAAGAGGTGAGGAAAGTTGTTAAGCAATATACTTCCATTTCATGACAGTGCCTCCCCTCATACTGCATAGACTGCACTGACAGCTCTGCAAAACTTCGGATTGAAAGAGATGCCGCACCTATCCTGTTTTTGAGAGTTTAACTTATGTGGTCACCATCTGTTCTCCAACGTACAGAGCTACCTCTTTGAGACACACTATGCCGGGGATGAAGATGTCAGGTCAGCAAGAGAGTTTGCACAAGCAACCAAAGTTCTCAGTGGCATAAAAAAGCTTCACTAATGTTGTCACAAGGGTATTAGTATTCACAGGGATTATGCAGAAAAATAAAACTGGTTTTATTTACAATTTTCTTAATAGAGCAGGCTCAAAACTTTTCGATCAGCTTGTGTGTGCATTTATAATCCTATTGCAATGCTTCATTGATGCATTTGGAAGATCTGTGGTAAACATAAAAATTAAAGCTTTTACCAGCTCCATTGGAGCATATAATTAAGAAAAAAACAAACTCATAAATAAAAAAATGTAATTTATGTACTGAGACATTTAAAGACGGTGTTTGTATAATTGATAGAAAATTACTTTTTGCCAGTTTACTCAGAGGATGAAATGTACTTACTCACTTACTGACTATGTCTAGGTATATTTCTGAATGTTTCTTTGTGTGTGTTTCATATGTTCGTTTTGGCACTTTCCAAATATGGCAACTTTTTTTTAATTCCAAAGAAGGTTATAGAGGATATTTTAACCCAAAATATTTGATCTTCACTGAAGTAGTGGTCATAATATAACTCTTTAAGTGTGGAGTAGCCACACATATGGAACTCACTGTTGAACATGCATGTGCACTCTCCTCTCTTCTCCTCTGTTTTCCTTTGTACATTATAATACATATCACTTGATTCAAATAAGGTCATTCAGTACCAGAATCAGAATCACTTTTATTCGCCAGTACTTACTGTACAGGAATTTGACTCGATAGAGTTGGAGCTGCTTATAATAGAACATCAAAAACAAATAACATAAATAGCTTAAGTTAAAAAGAAAAACTTCATACAAGTTTGTAGAATAGTACAATTATAAAGGAGATGTGCAAATGATGATGTGCAAGTGAAAGTGTGTATGCACATGCACACGCATACATGTACATACACTGTACACACACATTCGTACAGTAACTGAAAGAATGCATGAATATACAAAGAAAACAGGCTCGGTTACTGGATTGAGAGGGCTATGTCTCTGGGAAAGAAAATGTTCAGGTGTCTGTTAGTTTTAATTGACCTGAAGTATTTACCAGAGTGGAGTTTATGGAATAAGTGATGAGCAGAGTGAGATGAGTCTGTGGTGATCGTTTTGACATGTTTAGTGACACAAGATGTATACAGGTCTGGTATGATTAAACTGTAATCCAAGTATAAATCTACTTCAGCTATAATTGGGCTTTAAGGTAATTTAACTATAAATCTAAATCTTGCAGCTGGTTGTTGTCTATGTAGGGTGTACATGTTTTCATGCAAGATATTTTTTCCCATTTATTTTGGTTTTCCTCAACAACAGTCAGAGGCATGCATGTTAAGCTAACTGGAGTTTGTGTGAGTGTGAGCATGTGCATGAATGGACCTTGTGAAGGAATTGTGTCCAGGATAGGCTCTGAACCCGCACAAGCCTGAATTCAATTAAGTACAGTAAATCTGAGAATGTAAGGTTTCATTATACTCTTTACAAAGGACTGTTTTTACTATGTGAACGAAGAAAGAGTATTTCTTTTAATACAGCCAACTTCATGTCATGCTTTACTAAGGCTCTTCAGTGAAAGCTCACCACAGAATCATTTTCATTATTTAATCTCCACAGAGACATTGACAATAGCATTCTAAAATGACATGAGCAGTGAGCAGTGACCAAAACAGAACAAGCCCTCATTTACACGTATATTGTACCTCCAGACATGCCATTCCTTTTAGTTATAAGATCACTATCCTTCTTACCAGGGAGCTGGATATCTACACTTTCCAGTTAATTTTGCCATTACAGTGTCCACCGATAGTGATGAAAGGGTACAATTTATAGGCTTTAATCTACAGGCTTTTTGATTTCTTGCAATAGAAATATGTTGTGTGTTCCTATATTTTATGAACATATATTTGTTTTAGTTTCACTATTTTTTATTTGCTATTACAGATAGTACTGGTTTCTTGGGAATGTGGTTTCCTCCTAGGTGTGATCCTTAAATTACCAGGTTAATAGTAATCATCTTGCACTTGTATTCTTGAGAATACCTTTATTTGCAATTTCCATACCTAACTTTCAGTCCACAGGGATCTACTTTTGTAACTGAAAAACTACAGAAAGAAAGCATCCAGCTACATCAGTGTTGAACAGAAAGTCTAAGTGGACTAGATCCCCTGTCTCAGAAATGGTGAAAACTGCTTGTGAAATTGTATTTTTGTTCAAAAGACTTATGCATTTAATAACCATGAGTTTAAAAATAAGCTATTTTAAAGATTTCTTAGCCTTAACAGTAGGCTCTTAAGCTATCCCTAAATCTGGATGGGACCAAAGAGGCCAAAGAAAAGAGTTTTATTAGAGGAAACATAACATAATGGTACAGGTTATTAAAGACTGCATTATAAAACACTTATGGAAAATTAATAAACTTATAGCCATTTTGGACCTTGTGATGCTCAGGTTGCCCACAGCTGGCATCACTCCCTTGAACCAGGGACATCGACTGTCATAAAACTTGGGGATGACAATACATAACACATCAAGGGATAGTGCAAAAAGTGCTCAGTGATTTTTATTTGATAAAATGTTCAACCATAAAGAACCCAGTGTAGTCAATTATAAATAAATAATCTAAATGAATAAATGGATAAAAAATAGTGCTCTTTGTGGCACTAAAAATCAATCAATAATAAATAGATAATCCAAACTAGGGTTAAAATCAAAAAGATAAAACCAGGGTCTCCTTCTGTGTTCCCTAAACCTCAGTGCCTTCCTCCTTCTCTGAGCCTAAGCTCACCCATCAGGTTTCCTCAGCCAAGCACTGAGACTGCATGGTTAGCCTTTAATGTGGCTTGCACCCCAGCCACGTCAGTGAGTCACCACTGGGATGCCCAAGCAAATTTCCATTCTTCCAAAACCCAATTTTCCTTCAGCATCTGCAGGGCAATTTCTGAAACCCTTCACCTGCTCCTGCTACTTGATTGGACAGCAGGATGACCCACCCCTGGTATGCTGTTTGCTTGTTCCCCGCAGGGCCAGTCTCATGACTGTCAGGCCTCCTGTCCTCTGGACCAGCTTGCCCTCACAATTACCACTCTCTCTTTTTTTCCATATAGCTCCTTCTTTATTCTCTCCCATACATCTTTGTCTTTCTGTTGTCAACCTTTCTTCCCCTCTCTGTCCTGCTCAAGTTTTTTTTTAAAGTAATAGGGATATGGGTGTCTTAATTCCTGACTCCAGATTAGTAATGAGGAATCTGACCAAACCACACACATATCTGCACATGAATGTATCCTCCGTCAATTCCCTCATTAAGACTCTGGGGCTGCACCATCAGGATACCATGCACATCTGCATCCCACATTTAAATCCCTCTGAGCCTGAGTATACTTTTTTTTAATTAAAAACCTGCACACTGCCACGGACACCTCACATGCATTACCACAGGCCTAACTAAACAAGGGTTCATTGCCTATATCCTTGGTAGGGAGGCCTGTTTTCCTGTCTCTTTGTGTTTTTTTTCTTCTGCTCTCTCATTTTGCTTTTTTTTATTCTGAGTTGTGTTTCCTATGTTTAAGTGCATTATATTTTGTAAGCAAATGATATTGTGGTTATTTTTTGCTATTTCATGGGCAGTGTTGTCTGTGCACCATTTTGAGTTTGCATCCTTCCAATGGTAGTTTTGTTGTTGGAAATGTTGCATCTGGCTCCTTGTGTGAAAGGTGGTGGTACTAGGGATGACGTTATAATTACAGCGACTATTTAAGATGGTGTTGTGATAACATGAGCATCCATGTTTCTGGATATCTCAAAATTAACAATGAACATTTTGTTAGCTAAACATGTCATGCCATTTTATAACCTGCTTAATCCAGTCTAGGGTTGTGGGGAGAGGAGGGCTAGAGTCCTTCCTAGCTACAATAGAGCACAAGGCAGGAACAAAACCTGAACAAGATGCCAGTCCATCACAAGGAGAACACATCAAGCATCCCCACAGCCCAACACACACTTGGGGACAATATGGCATCACCAATCCACCTAATATGTGTGTCTTTTGACAGTTGGAGAAAACTGGAGAACCTTGATGGCAACCCACACAGACATGGTAACTTCACATGAAAACTTCCAGGACCTGGGATGCGAACCCTGGTCTCTTTACTGTGAGGCAGCAGTGCCACCACTGCACCAGCTAGCTAAATATGGAACTAGAAATGTAAGGTAGCCAGGACCTTTGCCTAGCTTTTTGGTTTATGAGTTTGCTTTTCAGAACTGGGGTTTTTTTTTGTGCTAAGATTCTCTGTTTTCCTGGTTCAGACTTTTGCTTATTAATCAACCTTTTTTGTCCAGTCATTTGTGTGCTTTTATTTCCAGGCCCTTTTATTAAAAAAAATATTCCTTTTGGGTGAGCTTTTCTATTAGATAATAAAACTCGCTTTATTCTTACTCAGGCCTCTCTTCCTCCTGCCTGATAAATGCTTGTCACATATCCTTATAAATCTACAGTCATTGGTCTAATATCTAGAAGGCGCTTTTAAGCCCCATCTAGTGACTATTTCCGGGAAGACCTGTAGACTGCCTCAGGATCAGTAATGGGCCTGTGAACTCGGTGACAGATGTAGGTGTGTTACCAGTTTTGATCCATATGGATCTGTTCATCATACAGTTCTTGGTGAGTGTACTAATTGTCTTAAGGATAAGAGTTGGGAAGAATTGCCTTTCCTATGCCTGTTTTTTATTCTTCTCAGGCATATTTTGCTGTGATTTGTTTAAGTGTTAAGACAGTTTTTGTCAGTGTAATATCTATATATCTGGCTTATTCCAGAATTCATTGTATTGCTTTGTCAACAGAATCTCATTCCATGTTAAATTTTCAGTTCAGTAAGATGAATTTTCTTAACTTCCAATTTCAATTTCAATTGCAATGTGCACGCAATGTAATTTTATAATCCCATAAACTCATCTAACATGATACCAGAGATGACTAAGGAAATCAAATTACCTGGAAAAACACCTTGTCAACATTACCAGAATGTGCTGGCAATCATACCTTGACTACTGGCACTTTACTACTATGTTTCCTTTAACCATCTCTCTTCTGTTATTATCAAACTTCTTTTGTTTAATAACACAACTCACACAATCTTAGTCTACATTGACAGCAGCCCTGTTAATATCAACGTGCTTCTGTTAAACTGTTGTCTTCAGGTATATTTACTTGATATATGACAGTTCCTGTACTGATTTAGCATCCTGTATCCAGTGTAGTCTTCCTCAGGATATGTTTGGAAAGCATATTTAATAGGTAATGATTCTGATCCACTTTTTCCATACTAGACCATCGTTTTTAGAAGGCTGATGCAATGAATCAGAACACCTTTTTGTTTCATCCTTTTATCTATTTTCTAACTTACTTGTTCAATTCTGGAACCAGCCCTATTTGGGTGTTAGTCGATGTCAGGGAACATTCACATACACGTTTGCACCTACACAGAGACAATGTAAAGTTGCCAATTAACCTGTTTATCTGTAATACTGTATATGGGAGGAATACTGGATTATCCAAAGGAAGACCCATGCAAACAGACAGGGAGAACTAACAAGCTCTACAAAGGTAATGATCAGGATTCTGAAACTGTGAGGCAGCAGCGCTAACCACTGCAGAATTGTACTGCCCCCCATGTGTTTCAGTGTCAATTGAATCAAATGCTTCAGAATGAATTATGAAGTGCCCCCCATGTGTTTCAGTGTCAATTGAATCAAATGCTTCAGAATGAATTATGAAGTGCAAGACTTAAATTTTTGCAGATGCTTTTATTTTTTCTGCTACACAGAAAATATTGCCAATTTGATGCTATCTCTTCCTTGAATATACCTATTTCCTTGAATTCCTGTTCCATGTATGTCTCTAGGATCTGGGTTCGCTTCCCGGGTCCTCCCTGTGTGGAGTTTGCATGTTCTCCCCGTGTCTGCGTGGGTTTCCTCCGGGCGCTCCGGTTTCCTCCCACAGTCCAAAGACGTGCAGGTTAGGTGGATTGGCGATTCTAAATTGGCCCTAGTGTGTGCTTGGTGTGTGGGTGTGTTTGTGTGTGTCCTGCGGTGGGTTGTCACCCTGCCCAGGATTGGTTCCTGCCTTGTGCCCTGTGTTGGCTGGGATTGGCTCCAGCAGACCCCTGTGACCCTGTGTTCGGATTCAGCGGGTTGGATAATGGATGGATGGATGGATGGATGGATGGATGGATGTCTCTAGTTTCACCTTAATGATCTTCATTGTTATCTTACTACCATGAAAGTTCAGGTTAGTTTTATAGTTCCTATAGTTTTATAGCTCCTCGGGTGGCACCTCTTCTTCAGGCACTTCAGGAGGAGTTATATCTTCAGACGGGTCTTCTTTTGGTGGGGTTTTGTAATAGATAGATAGATAGATAGATAGATAGATAGATAGATAGATAGATAGATAGATAGATAGATAGATAGATAGATAGATAGATAGATAGATAGATAGATAGATAGATAGATAGATAGATAGATAGATAGATAGATAGATAGATAGATAGATAGATACTTTATTAATCCCAAGGGGAAATTCATATTTCTTCATAGGTTTGAGGAACATTGTGATGGGAAGTTGCTGTCGTTGTTACTTCATGGTGGTGAAGAGGGTCTTAGATGTCTGAATGGCAGCATCTATGCCATTATTAACTTTGAGAGCCCGAACTATATTGGGATCCCATGCTTCAATCATCCCTTGCAACTCCTTCACTGTTCTAATAATCTGAGACAGACGTTCCAATGTCAGGCCCTGCTCCTTTTCCTTTTGCTCTGGATCTGTCGCTTCCTCCTCCTTTTCGCTGGCAGACTTTGTTAACTCCAACATCGATGAGGTTGTTGACAAAACCTTCGCCACCAAGTATCTTTGCCAGTCTCACGGCCTTGTCGACAGCCTCGTGCTGAATTTCTTCAGGTGATAAGCCTTTGTAGTCATGGATACACTCTGGCCACAGCCTCTTCCAGCATGCATTGAGGTTTTCCTTTTTCATCTCCTTAAGAGCAGCTTGGATGACTGACAGGCACGTTGTGATTGTACAGTTATGCCAGTAACCCTTTAATGTAAAATTCTCATCCGTGTACATTGCATCAACAAGGTGTTGGAGAGAATTCCGGGTATAAAAAGCCTTGAAGGCACGGATCATGCCTTGGTCCATAGGTTGGATGAGGGAGGTGGTGTTGGCAGGGAGGAACTCAGTCTGAACTCCCTCGTAATACAAATCCAAAGGGTGGCTGCCAGCATTATCCATAATGAGCAACACCTTGAAGTCCATGCCTAAATCGTGGAGGTATTCCTTGGCTTAAAGGATGAAGCACTGGTGACACCAGTTTGAAGTTAGGATTTTGGTAATCCATGCCTTAGGGTTGTGCATCCAGTGGACAGTTAACAGGTTTTTATTTTTGTTTTTGAGGGCCCTAGGTTTCGCTGATTTGTAGATGAGGCCTGGTTTCATCATATAACCAGCAGCATTGCCACACATAATAAGTGTCATTCTGTCCTTCTGTGCCTTAAACCCTGGAGCTTTGGCTGCGTCCTTCATGATGCGAGTTCAGTATCTTCCTCCAAAACAAGCCAGTCTCATTCATGCTGAAAATTTGTTTTCGAGCTTGTATCCCTTCTCCTCTATGATGTGCTTAAAGGTCTCGGGGTACTTCTCCACGGCTTCTTTGTTGGCAGATGCTGCCTCTCCATGTAAAACGATCAAACCATCACTTAGTGGCTTGAAAATCTTCAGGCTCTGGTGCTGTTGATGGTCCTGGTTGCAGTTCTTCGGTACCTTCTACATTGTCTCCTGTAGCAAACTGATGGTACAATTTCTGTGCTTTCTCATAGATGATGTTACCATCCAAGGGAATGTTCTAATTCCTGCAGTCGATGATCCACATGCTAAGGCAGATTCCATCCTGACGATATTCTTATTTTTTATGGTCATTACATTTTTGGCACTATCTGATACGATGCGGTACTCCTGATCATTGCCTCATTCTGCTTTATGTAGTGCATGGTGGTTTTGTTGATACCATAATGGTGTGCTACTGTGGCATAACTGTTTAGTTACCAGAGCAAATCCAGCAGTTCAATCTTTTCCTGGAGTGTCTTAATCTTCTTCTGGCGCTTAGGCTCATTGCCAGAAGCCTTAGAAGGTGAAGGGAGTTTCAGCGGCATCTTGAGGCTTTAAGAAGAACAAAACGGAAAACACTAGAACACTCAGCCAGGGATGTGTTACAGGGCAGCAGTCAATCAGCAGCAAGGAGAAATGAATAACACTCTCGGATTGGCTACTTGAAGGCAGTGACAGAGAGAGAGAAGACAGAGAAATTTGCAAACTGCTTTATTGTGGCTGTGCTTTGTATCTATGCTTGGTGCTGTGAGAAACACTTACCTGAAGAGTTTCTCACAAAACAGAATAAAGAATCCTCTTGTTTGTGGTATACTTGTGTCTTATATATAAACGTCTATGCATGGAAGTGTGTCTGTCTGTCTGCCCATCCCGAAAGTGAGAGGCTACAGCATGAAGCTCAAAGAGCCAGCAAGGCGGCCCCAAGTTAACAAGTTGGAAGAAGAAAGAAGTACAAGGCTACAGCAAGAAGCTGAAAGAAAGTGACTCTGTCGCCAAAGATAAACCACTAAGGCAAGACAAACGAGAGAGAAACTCGCTTAGCCACTAATAGACAAGGGGGGCAATCACGTCTGGAAAACAAAACTGCCGACTCTGCATTTCAATGTATTTTCTGACGATTCCAGTAGTTCCTAGGAGCCCAGGCTTTCTGCAGCATGGGCTTACACAGCTATTATATATATATATATATATATATATATATATATATATATATATATATATATATATATATATATATATATATATATATATACTGTATATATATAATCACGCCCATGTCACAGAATTGCACAGAAACACAGGAGATTGTAAAGACAGGAGCTTTATTCAAACACTTCAAACAAACATGTCTCTTTCAGAAGTAAAACAAGCTCAGTATGCAGTTAGTTCTCAATTAAAAGAATAGACAAACATCATAGGGGTGCACAACGGGAGCGGGACTCCCAACAGGAGCAGAGGATGTTTGGGGAAGGAGAGAGAAACAAAGCATTCAGCCAAAAAGGACAGGTGCTGTTCAGGCTTTTGCGCCGAGCGAGAAGCAAATTATACGACAGACCAATCGCAAGTAAGCCCAGCAAGTAAGGGAGCATTGTGAAGGCAGTTTATCACCGTTTTTAATAGGGGTTTTCTGAGGAGCGTCCGTGTCTTCTAGGGGTGCATTCAGCCCCCCTGCTCACAATATATATACTGTATATATATATACTGTATATATATATATATATATATATATATATATATATATATATATATATATATATATATATATATATATATATATATACACACACTTTTATCTCCTGCTTGCTAAATGTAGTTTTTCTAGTATTAAAAAACATTTTGCAGTTTTTCCACACTGTACAGTTTTTGTAATTTACATGAGATGTATTCATTTTATATTATAGTGAATATTCTGAAAAAATATATAACTCATTATGAAAGCACTTACTTGTAGTTAAATCATTCCTCATAAATTCTGTGTCTTTCCATTTGGTGCCATTACACACCGGAGAGCAGCACAAGCTTATTTAGTCAGCCAGGCGTGAATTATACAGTGTGTTTGCTACAACAAGAATTTAAATCACATACTCACATTCTAAAAGAATATATTGACGCTGTAGAAACAGCCAAATGAATTTGTGACTTAGGCTACACAATGAGTCAATTTTGGTGAAACTTGGAAATTAAAAACTATGAAATGGCTCATTCAAAACAGCAGCACAGCAGCTTCATGAAGAAAAGAAATAATTGTTCTTATTAGAGAAGATGCTCATGAAGCAAACTATTACAAAAAAAAGTATTGTGTACAGAGCATTTACCAGTAAAATAAATATGAAAAGGCAATTCATAATGTGCAAGAATTGCTTTCTTTTGTAATAATGTACACTTTACTATTATTTAAAGCATTACTCCACATATAAAGGATATTTTTGATATGTTACTTCCCTTGTCTTGTTTGAAGTTGTGGCTGAGAAAAATTTTTAGTCTCATATTTTATTTTCTCGTACAATGTGCTTCAATGGAGGCCAGTGGGTGTACAATACTGAACAATAGCAAGCAATATTAAAACATCCATGAAAACATTTCAAGTTATTCATGTCACATAACCAACATGTCAGTTATTCAGACGTATTCTCACAACACCCAAAATGCATGCATTTTTTGATAAAATATTGTTATGTACAGTAAATCAGAGTAATGCATGAATGTGAAGCACATTCAAACAGGATCATCCTTTTGAATTGAAGGACCTTCTCTGTTTTCAAAAAAAAATTGTAATCCTGACTTAAAAAGTTTCAAATTCTTATACTACTAGGGGGCTCCGCCCCCTGCTCGCTTCGCTCGCCCACCCCCGGGTTTGGTTTATCGGATATACAATTTAAAGAGATTGTTATTTTCATGGGAATTGTTACATATGCATTATTTTCACTTTTACTTTAAAAATTTTGTAAAAGCAATACTTATCCTTATTTCCAGCCCTGAGCGTGGTTAAATCTTTCTTGCTGGACATATAACACTGCTCCTGTTGTGAAGGGGGGGCAGCTGAACGCACGAGACAAGATCATCTGCTGTCTTACTGCTGCTGCTGCTGGCGAGCTGCATGTTCTTTTTGTTGCACTGCACTTTGATCATTTAAAAGCCTGTACACTAGCTGTCCTTTTGCCACTTTGTGTCTCTGCCACTCGCGTTGTGAAGGGGGGGCTGAACGCACACTAAGGAGTTGCATTCGGATCATCTGCTGACTTGTTGCTGCTGGCGAGCTGCATTTTCTGCTTGTCACGCTTTGCATCGATCATTGCAAAACCTATGCAGCAGCTGTCCTTTTGCCACTTCGCGTCTCTACCGCTCGCGTTGTGAACGGGGCAGGGGGGGGGGGCTGAACGCACGCTAAGGAGATCATCTGCTGGCTTCCTGCTGCAGGCAAGCTACATGTTCTGCTTGTCGCTTGTCGTTGTTTTAAGAGCTGGGAGCACATGATGTCTGTCTGCCAAAAGCATTCCAACAACTGCTTGGTTAGATGTCCATGAACTTGTTATAAATGTTGTCTCACTGCCTTGTCTCGCATGACGTTAAAGTGTCGCTCGCTGGATGTCAAATTCTCTTTGTGTGACATTAAAGTGTCTCTTGCAGCATGTCAAATTGTCTTCCAAGAAGATCACGTCTTGTCTCCCTAGTCTCCCTCCCAGGATTTTTTTTTATAATAGATATATTTTACATCTGGATACAACCATGAATGAATTTGACCTAAATATGGTTGGGAACAATTAAGACGGTTCACTGAGTGACATTTCAAAACCAATCCAAAGTCTCATGAATGTAGAGCTCAAAGTAGGGATTTAATTTGCTGATTTAACCGGCAAATAGCAATGGTGCTGTCAATGGCTTGATGTCTCCCAAAAATGTAAAATATACTGTATGTGTGTCATGTGTGCAGAGGACAGATTACATATTAGTCTTGTTTGCTTGAGGCTGGTTGTCTATCTCTTTTTCTCTCCCTCTCTCTTACATGCAATACATCTTCAACCTCAGATTCTTTCCAGTCTTGGTCACTACATAGGTATTTCTAACTCATTTTGATGTTAGACTGGAGGTACCACATCTGGTCAAGGCTATTCTTTACCTCTGTACTGCAGATGACGCACATTTTATTGCTAATAAGCTGTCTGCTGTTAATCCATCTTCATGGCTAAGGTGTTATTATGGATCACTGGCTGAAATCTCACCCTACGGTGGGCTGGCACCCTGCCTGGGGTTTGTTTCCTGCCTTGTGCCCTGTCTTGGCTGGGATTGGCTCCAGCAGACCCCTGTGACCCTGTAGATAGGATATAGCGGGTTGGATGATGGATGGATGGATGGATGGATGGCTGAAATCTGGGACCTTGAAACATACATCCAGCAATGTTGGATTTAAAACTTAGCATTTTACATATTAAATGTCTTTCAAAAAAAAGTTTGTTAAAATTATGCTAAAATTATGTTAACAGGTGAAGGTCAAACTCAAATGGTGCACTAGAAATGAGTTAGAAATGAGTTTAGCAAAGTGGTCTTCAGTCCATAGCAATCTGAGTACCACTGATCTAAAGTAATTATTGTGTAGTTCATCTGTCCATTAATTTTCTGAATGCTTGAGGTCACGTTTGGCAAAACGATCCTACAGTCAGTTCCAAAATTATTTGAACAGTGATACAGTTTTCATAATTTTGGCTCTGTACACCACTACAATGGATGTGAAATTAAACAGTCGTTATGTGATTGAAGTGTAGACTTTCAGCTTTAATCTAAGGGGTTTAATATGCGCCATTTAAGAATAACAGACATTTTTATAAATGGCTCCCCTATTTTCAGGGGCTCAAAAGTATTTGGAAATTTGACTGACAAGCTGTTCCATAGTCAGGTGGGATAAGGTTTCTCATTATTATTTCACTTCCCGGGTCCTCCCTGTGTGGAGTTTGCATGTTCTCCCCGTGTCTGCGTGGGTTTCCTCCACGTACTTCGAAATTTCCTCCCACAGTCCAAAGACATGCAGGTTAGGTGCATTGGCGATTCTAAATTGTCCCTAATGTGTGCTTGGTGTGTGGGTGGGTGTATGTGTGAGTTTGTGTGCACGCCCTGCGGTGTGCTGGCACCCTGCCCGGGGTTTGTTTAGTGCCTTGGGATTGGCTCCAGCAGACCCCCGTGACCCTGTAGTTAGGATATAGCGGGTTGGATAATGGATGGATAGATTATTTCATTAATTATTATGCAGGTAAAACGTCTAGAGCTGATTACATGTGTGGGATTTGCATTTGAAAGCTGTCACTGTTGAACGCACAATATGAGGTCCAAACAGCTGTCCTTACAAGTAAAAGCAGTCCATCATTAAGCTGAGAAAACAAAACAAACCCTTTAGAGAGGTAGTAGAAACACAAGGGAGTGGTCACATCAACCATCTGGTATATTCTTAAAAAGAAGGAACACACTGGTGTGCTCAGCAACTCCAGAAGATCTGAACAAGCATGAAAGGCAACTGTGCTGGCGATTTTAGAATTACTTTCCTTGGTGAAGAAAAATCCCTTCACAAAGTATAGCCAAACCAAGAACACTCTCCGGGAGGTAGACCTATCATTGCCAAGGTCTGCAATCAAGGGAAGACTTCATGAAATTAAAGACAGAGGGTTTAACACAAAGTGCAAACCACTGGTAAATCTCAAACAAGTAGGAAGGACTGGTTAGATAGGATTTACCTGAAAACATTTTTTAAAAGCCTGTTCAGTTCTGGAACAATTTTCTTTGACAAAGGAAACTAAGATCAATAAATACCAAAATGTTGGAAAGAGAAGAGTATGGGGAAGAAAAGAAACAGCTCATGATCTGTTGAATTCCACATCATCTGTGAAACATGGTGGAGGCAGTTTTATGGCATGATCATGCATGACTGGGAATGGAAGTCAGTGTCAGTAGTGTTTACTGATGATATGACTGCTGGCAGAAGTAGCAGGATGAATTCTGATGTGTATAGAGCTATACTATCTGCTCAGATTCAGCCAAATGCTACAAAATTGATAGGACAAGGCTTTACAGTACAGATAGACAATGAGCCAAAACATACTGTGAAAGCAAAATAAGTACATTTCAATGTAAAGTAGTGGAAGATTCTTCAAAGACCAAATCAATCAACTGACCTCAACCCAATTGGATATGCATTTCAGTTGCTGAAGACAAAATTGATGACAGAAAGTCCAAAGAACAAGCAGCACCTGAAGACAGCTACAGTAAAGGCCTGGCAAAGTATCACTAGTATGGAAACTCAGCATGTGGACATGGCCATGCGTTCCAGATTGACTGTAAATGATTTTCAATCAAATATTGAAAATGATTATTATATTTATGATTATTTGTTTATCCAAATACTTTTAAGCCCCTGAAAATAGGGGGCAATGTATAAAAATGTCTTGTTATTCTTAAATGGCTCATACAATATTTTTGATAAACCCCTTAAATTAAAGCTGAAAGTCTACACTTCAGTCACATGATGATTGCTTTATTTCAAATCCATTGTGGTGGCATACGGAACCAAAATTATGAAAATTGTGTTACTGTCCAAATACTTATGGACATAACTGTATATCAGTAGTATTTGGCATGGAAATGGATGAAGCCTTGAATGGCATGGTTTGACTAGCTTAGCTTATTAACCTCACATATGACTTCTTAGGGTATTGTCAGAAATTGTAGTGTCTAAAGGTAACCCATGCCAAATCTACAAATTCCACAAAGGACTTCAGATCACCGATTAAATTGAATATTACAGTATGTGATTCATTGTGTCTGCTGCCAATTGTGCATTAAAATCAAATAATAAATATTTGCAAAATAATAACAAACAAACCCCAAGGGACTTGTCATTTTTCCAGCACTGTATCTTTATTGTATCTTGTGGAAAATGACTCTGTGGCTGCTGTCATTTTTCTTACTACCAAGATATTGACATAAATTCACCACACACTTTTTATGGAAGTACTGTATTTCTTATTTTATCTATATGTCTGATTATAGAATTATGGAAAGTAAATTAAAAGGAAGAACAGGGCAAAGATGCTGCCTATTTTCAGAACCCTTTTTTCCAGTATAGTGTCACAAGTAAGCAGAGCCTCTCCCTAAAGCAAAGAGCGCAATGCTGATACTAACACTGAATGAAGTGTCGGCCCATCAACAGACACATTCACACAGACAAACACCAGGAAAATATACTAGATTTCAAACAGTTTTCCTGTTTATTTCACTATTTCTTGTTTTGGAATTGTGCTGAAAAAGAAGATGCTGATTTCCAATTGGCCTTCAACTGCTTTGATCATTCACCTTTATTTTGAACACAAGAAGGATGCAACTGAAGTTTAATGTGCTTCCTTCCTTTTTTCTTTTTCTTTCTACACAATTATACTAGAATGGCACATTGATGTTGAGGAGGTAGATAGCTTTACATATCAGACTAACATCTTGTTCTTTCTGTATTTTAACCAGAGATAATTAATAAATTAGTTAACTAATTTGAGAAAATAACACTGGTGTTTGTAATCTTCACAGATACTGGATTTAAAAGTACAAATATTTTTATGTTAGAAATACTCCTCATGTACTATATTCAGATTTTTGCATTCTTGCATTTAAATTGTAGCATTATGTGCATGCTGAATAACTTATGTTAAGGTGGGTGTTTACACTAAATATTCCATATTGTGCATCATTAATATGGTCTTCATTCATTTTTAGAGACTCTTGGAACTTCAGATGAATGTAAACCTGTTGGACTATAAAGGAGCCACACCATTGCACAGAGCCAGAGATCCAGAAACCATGAAGGTAAAGCAATTTTTCTTACAATCTCTATATATAATCTTCATTTGGATCTTGATCTTTGTTTGTCCGCGAATGAATTAGAAGAAGAAGCACTAGATGGCAGTAGAGAGACAGCTAAAACATAGGCATTGCATTAAGAATCTCCTCCAGGCTTATACTACTGAAGACTGTAGTACTCCAGTCACACCTCAAAACACAGACATTCAAACTAAACAAATTGTTGTGCTTTAAATGAACTAATCTTTATATATAATCTTCATTTGGATCTTGATCTTTGTTTGTCCGTGAATTCCCGCATGTGTAGACCACCTTCCAGTTTAGTACGTTGTTGTTACTCACGGATGTCAACAATGTGCCGGAATAACGAAAGGGGTGGTGGACAGTGTTATGCTGGTTAGCTCCTGAGGCCTGGTTAGAGAATGAGATTGCCGAAGATAAAAGGTACGTGCCTACGTAATATATGAATGAAAGAAAGACAGTGGGTAAATGAATGACAACGTAACAGCACGTTACGGAAATTATTATTGTTACGTTGTAGCTGGCGAGTGCTGCGCGTCTCACAGTTGTACCGTGGCTTGCTCATATGTCAGTGAAGTGATCCCTATTTATGCTTTAAAGAGCCTGGATACCTATGTGTCCCCCTTTTATAACCATTGCTCTGTGTATATTGCCTTACTCTTTGGATTGCCACAAAGCAACCTACGAGATTGGAGAAAGGTTAAGAAGAGATCGTGAGAGGAAACGACAGGGTCATGAAAACGAGACAGACTGTGAACGGAGAGAAATGCTCCTACACCACCACATAATTACTATTTGGACAGTGATTCCGAGTAGGCCGTTCCTATTGAATCAATGTCCAAGGGTTTTCTTTTGTAATTTTGTTTCCCTTATAAAAAATCATAATGCTGTGCGACGAAGGGCCCTGTTCACGACTGGCAGCCGCGTTTAAACAGGGAGCCCTTCACAGACAACTTTAACACGCGCAACGTAGTTGGGCGCACATGGCTAGTCTGTATTATAATTGTTAGTCCGTATGCTTCATATTGGTTTTCACACCATTTTTCTTTTTGGAGTTTTTAGGGGGATTCCTTCTGAATGGTTTTCTCACTATTAATTATCTAGCCATCTTATGAATCAATCTCTAGACTTTCTTTAACACTTTTTTGTAGTTTAGAGACCTAAACTGTAGATGATATGCCAACAAGGCCTCCACTTGAGTTGTGTTTCTTTTTAAGTATGACATCTCGTATACCTTTTTCATCTCTGTTGTACCCAGACTTGTTTTGTCAGTGATGAGTCCACGCTGCAAAAAATGAAATCTAAGCAATTGAAAAGTATTTATATCATAATATTAAATCTTGTTTTCCTTATATTAAGAATTATTGACTTATCAAAAAAAATTGTATTTATGATTTTTTTAGCTTACTTTAAGAAATCTTGTCAAGTAAATTGTACTTACCCCATAGGCAGATTTTTTTTGTGAAATAAAAGCAGAGCAACTTCCATATAAAGATTTTTTGTCTAGTTTTTGCATAAGCATTTTTTGCAGTGCACAGTGACTCTTAATTCCTATGCATTATATATACATTCAAGTTTTAAACCCCTCATGATGTAATTATACTGAATATTATTATTTCCTTTAATTTATTTACATTAAAAGCCATCTGCTATATATATATATATATATACCCAAGTTAGAATTCTGTCCAGATTTATCTGTCCATTTTTGTTTGTTTGATTGATTTGGTTGACATTTATTTGCTGTTGTTACATAGGGAGTAGGGCGGGGGTGGTCGAGTAGTGGGTTAACTGCTTCATATTGTGACTAATTTCTATGATACTTTTCATCTTGTATTTTTCAATAAAAAATCAATCTTGAAAAAAAGAATATTTGAAAATGGTATGACTAGAAAGTAGTTACTTAGAGACATATAATAAGCATTTTTCCTTAAATTTGCTGTTCAGTAGCTGGCAAATGCATGACATTAAAAGAAAAGAGGTTAAAGGGAAAACAGCAGAGACAAAAACGAAGATCAATATCACTCTGGAAGTTTTCTTTGTATAGCATAAAGGCACAGCCATTCAAAATTGCCAGCAGTCCTTCAAATGCAGCACGCTTTTCATTGCCTGACTCAATTGATTGTCAGTTACTTGTTAAGAACTGTCAGCATGTTCTGTTTTTGAGGTCTGACTTGTACTAAAACTGTACTTACAATAAATGAATTACAGTTCTTTGGCTTATAATGAAAGTGAAAAATGTGCAGTCAAAGTCAGAGCCTTGGTTAAGAGCATTTGCACTGATAAGAGAAAAGCTTTTCTTTCTTTTTGGTTAAGTGTACTCTTGCAATGCACATGTTTATACTTTATTTTATCTCACCGCTCCTATTACAACAACTACTTTTGAAATATGTATTTCGTGCCAAGGAGTGACCTGTTCAGCAAGTGGCATCCGACCTCAAAAAAGGACGTTCTGCGCTACATGCAGAGTGAAGCCTAAGATTTACAATAGACCCCCAAGAAACTACATATTTCTGATGGAGATCACTTGTGTGTTAGTTCAAGGGTGAAAGTAGACTTATAATGTCCATAAGACATTACGGTTTCAGATTTTATTATCATACATCATGGCTTTTTTGAGAGCAATTAGCAGAAAAAGACTAAATAATGTCAAAATAAAAACAGATCTCAGCAAAGTGATGTAAATTAATTAAAAACACCCATCCATCCATTTTCCTAACAGGCTTATCCTGAACAGGGCTGTGAAGAAGCTGTAGCTTTAAAACACAAAATATTTGATCACCTAAGTATTCACCCCCTTTAATATGACACATCTAAATCATCACTTGTGCAGCCAGTTAGGTTTAGAAGTCACATCATAGTTAAATGGAGATAACCTGTTGGGGTTTTCAATTTATTGCAGCCTAAATTCACCTTATCTGGAAGGCCCAGCTTGTGGTGAGTCAGCATGGTGGCCTAGCCTATACAATGAAGACAAAAGAACTCTCCAAGCAACTCTTTGAAAAGGTGGTTGAAAGGCACAAGTCAGGGGATAGAGACAAGACAATATCCAAGTCACTGAATATCCCTTGGAGTTCAGTTAAATCGATTATTAAGAAATGCAAAGAGTATGGCACATGTGAATCTGCATAGAGGAGACTCACCATTAAAACTGAGCGACCATTCAAGAAAAGCATTGATTGAGAAACCTATGCAAACTCTGAATTAGTTACAAACTACAGCAGTTTAGATTGCAGAGACTTAGTATATAATAACTGTTGTCCAGGTACTTCACCCTTTGCAGCTTTATGGGAGAATCACAAAGAGAAAGTTATTGTTAAAAGCACAAATGCAGACACACAAATGCCTACATACTGTAGGTTTGCCAGGAGGCACCTGGGAGATTCTGAAGTCAGATGAAGGAATGTTTCAAAGTCTGACAAGCTTTTTGGCCATCAGATTAAGGACCATGTTTGGCATAAGCCAAAAGCTGCACATTAACAAAAACACACTATCGATACCATGAAACAGGCCCTGGAAGGCATCTGAGGGTAAAGAGTAAAATGAATATAGGAAAATACAGGGAAATACTGGAGATAAACCTATTGCAGTCTGCAAAAACCCTGTGCTTTCAGAGAAGATGTGTTTTCCAGCAAGGCAACAACTTCAAAAATAAAGCCAAAGCTACACAGGAATAGCCCAAAAACCATAATGTTAATGTCCTGGAATGGTCAAGTCAGATTGTCAATCCAATTGAGAATTTGTGGCTAGACTTGAAAAATGCTGTTCAGTTCACAATCCCCAAGCAATCTTACAGAACTTGAGCAGTTTTGCCAAACGGGGGACTTTGGCAGCGTCCAGATGAACAAAGTCGATAAAAATCTGTGCTCAAAGACTCATGGCTGCCAAAAGTGCATCTACTAAATACTGACTTGAAGGTGGCGAGTAATTATGTGACCAATGTTTTTTTTGCAGACATTTGTTTTAACATTGATATTAGGTTTTTCTTTTTTTTTCTGTTGATCATTGTCAAAAAAGCCAAATTAAAACCACTGTGATTCAAAGTCGAATAACAGTAGCAACTGAAAACTTCCAAGGGATGAATTGCACTGTAGCACTGTAGCGTAAGTGAAGCTATTGGGTGTTGTTTTTTTTGCCTAAACTCACTAAGTGATGTCATAATATACTGTAAGTACTTTTTGTCAAAGATCTTTTTATGATTAGTTAATAAAGTTGATAGAAATTCACATTAGGTGACTTGTTTAAGATCACATTGTGTGGCAGTGTGGAAATGACCCTACAGCTTTATTTGAAACAAGATGGGATATTTAACTCTACACCACTGATCATTACACAT
Source organism: Erpetoichthys calabaricus (assembly GCF_900747795.2). Lineage (NCBI taxonomy): Eukaryota > Metazoa > Chordata > Cladistia > Polypteriformes > Polypteridae > Erpetoichthys > Erpetoichthys calabaricus. The sequence continues at coordinate 302,288,095 of NC_041394.2, read as the reverse complement.
CCAGGAGAAAGTAGAGTGAAATGACACCTTTTATTGGCTAACTAAATAGATTACAAATGCAATGTATTTAGTTAGCCAATAAAAGGTGTCATTTCACCCTACTTTCTCCTGTATCAATCTATTGCTAACATGGTACAACACTCTACTGCATTACACATCCAGAAATTAGACAGGTATGAAAGGCCATATTTAATTTATTAAATACAAGTATACCAAAATTTGAAACCCAAATGGCAGAAAAGTCCTCAATGAGAATTCAAGGCAAAGGCTGTTATCTTTGGAGGCAATATGACTGGGAATGTGGGCTGCAAGCAGTTATTAGCTTGATAAACATTTGTCACTAGAACACAGCTCTATCACTAGATCCTGTGAATCAAAGTGCTATAGGAAGGTATCTTTGTCATTCCTGTCCACATTGTTAATTGTATATGGTTTTCTTACATGCTCATTGAGAAGAAAACGTGGTGTGTTGTAACACATAGAAAACTAAAGGAGACCAGCACAGGGATATAGCAGCTGGAATAGCTACCTCAGAGATTTCATGGAACACATACTGGATTTTGGCATTTCTTTAAAATTCATTCATTGATTAATTTTCTGTCCCACTCATCTAGTTCAGGATGACAGGAGCCAATGCCTATTCTGGCAGCATTAGGAGCAAAGTGGGAAACAGCCTTGGAGACAGTCTATCACATTAGTCTATCACAAGTGTAATCAAATAGAAAGCGCTACTAACTCTTACTGGACCAGTTCGAGTCATCAATTAACCTAACTTGCTTCTCTTTGAGATGTGAAAAGAAAATGGAAATATAAGAAGAAAAAAAAAAAATCATGCACACATGGTGAACAAGCAAATTCCAGACAGGCAGTGGCCAGGATTCAAACCTGGGTCACCAGACTGTGAGGCAACAGTGCTAACCAATGCACCACCATATCACCCATAATAGACATATTAAGGCAATATCTGAAAAACAAAAATGTTTAATCCTAAAGTTAATTCAGGTTTAATTCTGTCAGGTTCTTTTAGATCATGGAGCAGAAGTAAACAGCAGAGATGCAGATGGCAATACTCCAGTTCACGTTATATGCTACGGGGAGGCTCAAAATCCCACACAACTTGAGTGTTTAAAACTTTTGGTATGTATAATGTCTTGAACCTTATCTATACTGTATACATTTCTTATAACTTTAAAATAAGTTCAATAAAATTATTCTTCTCAAATTATGTTTATTTTGTAATAGTTATCAAAATAAACCTTTTCTGTACATTTTATTTAAGATAATACAAACATTTTCCTTTATCTGGGCATGCTTTTTACAGTATAACCAGAAGTATCATTTTCTACAAAATCTAAAGTTTATGCAACATAAACAAAATTTTCTTTAATACTTTATTTAGAAATACTTCAAACTTTTTATTGCTTAGATGAATCCAAGAACAAAATGTAATATGTGCACTGCTCTCCCATGTGAAAATCACCATTGATCTACAGATCTGTCTTTTTGATTCTGATCAATGCAGAATTTTTACTTTACTGGTAATGCTTTTACTGTAAATGAATACCATCCATTGAACCAGAATGATGGCTAGAGATAGGAAGAGAAATACAGAGACTATTGAAAGATTCAGATACAGTAAATAGATGTTATATATTGCAGTTGTGGAGACTGGCTCGGATACAGACAGGCAGACACGCTCATGTCACCCAACACACGTTTATTTATACTACTATTTACAAAGTCCAAGTGCCACAAACCCCAATCTTCCCCAAAGTCCAGGCCAACCACTCTGCCTCTTCGGACCGCCTCCTTCTCTCTTTCTTGCACCTTGTCCTGCTTCCACCCAACTCCAGCCATTGAATGGAGGGAGGCGGCCCCTTTTATCCATTACCCGGATGTGTTCCAGGTGTGCACTGGCAATCCAGCGGACACGCCCCAGTGTGGCGGAAATGCCGGCTGTCCTCCCGGAAGCACTCCGGGTGTTCCCTCTCTTCTTCCCCCCAGCACTTCCTGGTGTGATGGAAGTACTGGGGTCCAGGGTCCTTCAGGTAGGGGGACGCCCCCTGGTGGTGACCATGGGCCCCTACAGGGTTGGGCTTCCAAGCACTGTACCCATGGCCCCCAATACAACCAGGGCTGACGTCCCCTCGCAGTCTGGAGGAGGAAAGAGCCCTCCTCCTGTCTTCCTGGGTGTCCCGGCCGGGCATGAGCCCCGTCCGGGTGCCACAGTGCCCCATCACCAGCGAAGACACATCGGTCTGAGCGACACAATCCGTGAGGGCGGTTCAACCCTGAAGTGGGTCCTACTATTTGTCCAGGGTCCAATCCAGCACCCTGGAACTCGTTTTATTCGGCACCCCCTCCGAGGTCTTTGCACCCCTTTGTGCTGCGCCGCTCACACCTTCGCAGCCCCTGCCGGTCACCGGGCTGCCCCATTGCCAGTGAAGAGTCCTCCAGTGCAGCAGTTCATTCCGGGAGGGCAGTTCCCCAACAAAGCAGGCCCTACTGCACATCCGGGGTCCGTTCCTGCAACCAAAACAGAAAGAGGGGCAGAAGCGCTGCCTGGATGCCACCACCTGACATCCCTCTGTGCTGCGCACTGGCAGCGCTCTCCCCTCCTAGCGGCACCCCGCGACTTGCCTGTTCTGCACCTCCTCTGCAGGTTCCCTGCCAATCTGATTGTATCTGATGGGTCCGCTCGCACTGTCGTCTCCTCCACCGGCACTGGAGCTTCCCTCTGCTTCTGCAGAGGACGGCCCTTCTCTGGACGGGCGCACCCAGCTGCACATCTCTTCCTATTGGAGGAACCGGCATTCACCCCTCGATTCCTCCTATCACTCTTGGACGCCCCGACGGTCTGGGTCTGCGCATGGGAAACGCACAGATCCAAGCCCGTCTGCGTCCATACAGAACGACAGGAGACTGTCGCAGGCTCGGGGAGTCGGGCGCTAGGACCCAGGGCACTCATCAGCCCCTGTCCTGCCTGCCCTCTCGATGTTGCTCCCCTCACCTCGCGAACAGCCTGCACCGCCGCATCCGCTGTCGGAGATCCCCCTACTTGATACTGTTCATTCGGATCACTGCCAATTTCGGTGGGCTCTCCTTTATGCTGTACGGGGCCAGTTTTACTTACCTTCCCGCCATACAACTCCGGCCAAAGGATCCAGCGACGCGTCCTTCCACCGCAGCATGCAGCGTCTGTGATGACGCGCCCGCCTTCACTTCCAGCTCCTGCAGGTCTGCACGAAGCGCACCGAGCATCTGTAACAGCCGCGCTGCACCCTGAAGGAACTCCTCCAAGACATGCAGCACTACTGGCAAAGACAGGAAGTCAGCCGGCACAGAGCCTACCTGTCTGTCAGCCCCTTGCTTCGACTGCTTCCTGTGGGTCTCCTCCTCTGGCCCAATCGGGCCTCCCCCCGGCACGAGACTGGCATTCCTTGGTCCCACCTCTCTACAGTCATTGGCGGGTACACAAGACACACCAACCAATCCCGTTCCTGTCACAGGGAGGGACATCCGGTCCGCGGCCATTTTGGCTCTTCGCCTCCTAGTGCGGTGACGAGCTGGCTCTTTGGGTTGCAGCATCTCCCTCTCCGCAGCCTCTTCTGCTGCTACCGCTTCTTGGAAGCCCTGCAGACCAGCGCGAGTCTGCCACCGACAAGGATCCGGGCAGCCCCTGCCTGCTAAACATAGAACACACGCGGCCCCACAGGGCCTGTTGCTGACAAGCAGGGTACTCACCTCATGGGTCCTGTCTGTCCGGGGAAACGTCCCCAGCATCGCCTCTCTCGACACCGCGCCGTCCCGAGCGCCTTCTGCAATGGCATGCTCCCTGGAGCCCGCTGCACCCAGGTAAGGCCCGTCAATGTTTCGCCGCACCAGGAGAGAACCTCATGACCGCGGTCCACTGACGATCCGTAGAGCAAGATTTTTCCGTGGGGTTGTAGGCACGCTGCTCCCGTGGCACGTGTGTGGGCGCACCTGCTGCGCTGAGCTGTCCACAAAATTATTTTTTTCTGGGATTCCCCGCCTAGGAACAGGTGGATCGTCCCATCTGGGATGCCATTGTGGAGACTGGCTCGAATACAGACAGGCAGACCTCGGTCATGTCACCCAAAACACGTTTATTTATACTATTATTTACAAAGTCCAAGTGCCACAAACCCCAATCTCCCCCAAAGTCCAGGCCAACCACTCTGCCTCTTCGGACCGCCTCCTTCTCTCTTTCTTGCACCTTGTCCTGCTTCCACCCGACGCCAGCCATTGAATGGAGGGAGGCGGCCCCTTTTATCCGTACCCGGATGTGTTCCAGGTGTGCACCGGCAATCCCGCGGACACGCCCCAGTGTGGCGGAAATGCCGGCTGTCCTCCTCCTGTCTTCCTGGGCGTCCCGGCCGGGCATGACCCCCGTCCGGGTGCCACACAGTATATATTAGATAGATAAGTTCGACTGATGCTGTTGAATTAAAAACAGCTGCTACAGAAATTACAAGCAGTTTAGCATTATGCATGACTAGAGCTTGACCTTAAGATGCTTTTGCAGAGAGACCACTACCACTGGTAAAACTTGACACAGTACTATTGAAGCAGCACTGTCACAACCAATAAGCATTATGCCCTATATGGAATACCCTGTAAGTATAATGCCTACCCAATCCATTAGACGATATCAGATTAGCTCTATGGATTATACATGGCTTTCTACTTACAGTATCTTTGGAAATGGGTCTTGGGATACTTCAGACTGCTAGCTGGAGGTAGTGTTTTTTGACAGAGCATATCTGAAGTAGTTACTTGCCAGGGCTTAAATTAAATTATTAACCCAAACTCAGTTATCTATCTATCTATCTATCTATCTATCTATCTATCTATCTATCTATCTATCTATCTATCTATCTATCTATCTATCTATCTATCTATCTATCTATCTATCTATCTATCTATCTATCTATCTATCTATCTATCTATCTATCTATCTATCTATCTATCTATCTAAATGTCCCATTCAGGCATAGGGTGGTGGGAAAGTTGTGGTGCAGTGGTTAAGGCTTTGGACTTCAAATACTGAGGTTGCAGGGTTCATATCCCACCACTGACACTATGTGACCCTGAGCAAGTCACTTCATTTGCCTGTGCTACAATTGGGAAAAGAAAAGAAATGTAACCAATTGTATCTCAAATGTTGCAAGTCGTTTTAGATAAAGGCTTAAGCCAAATGAATAAATGTAATTGGTCCTCTGTGCACCAACTAGATAAACGGAGTACAAAACCTGTGCCAGTTATGCCCACTGAGGTAGGTAGGCTTTTGTCTTTCTTTATTTATTTCATACTATCCTTGCCTTTTCTGTGATATTCATTTATTAATTAAACAAATTTTTTATATCCTTGTTCTCCTTCGCATTTTTTTGGTTTTGGAGATACCTCAAGATTGCAACCTACTGGTCACAATTGTCTTTGACAGATGTACAGTACTAAATATATTTGCAACACTAGTTTTTATTATACATAGCACCCTTCAGAGGCTGTAATACTGCAAAATGCAGATGCAATACTGTTAGTTTTGATCATTTGACAGGTAAGGAACCCACCCTTAATGTTGCTCATGTTCCTTTCTTTTAAGCTGTCCACTGGAGTTAAGCTAGAAAAATCAAATAACAAAGGTCTTCTTCCAATCCACTGTGCGGTAATGCAAGGACGACAAGATGCCATTGATCTTCTTCTTCAGTGTGACATTGATGGACGGCTCAGAAGAAAACTAGAGTGCATGTCAAAAACAGATTCCCCAAGCCTCCTTTACTTGGCAGTTGCGAATGGACATTTAACATGTGCAGACTGGTGAGACTGACTTTTTATACCGGGTAACAGATTTTAAATTACTATGCAGTCTTTACTGGTTTCTTTATGAAGAAAAAAAATTCTTATTGAAAATAAATGAAAAAAATGCCATACATAAAGTGTAAACCTGCACAGAAATGTTTTATATTGTTGATTTCATATTAGATGTTTTTAATACCTTAATTTTAAATACCTCTATGTATCTTTCTTTAACTTCATTTTCGATAAAGGCTGCTAAGCCTTTCATGTTAATGCCCCATTTATCTATCTATCTGTTTTCTGCCCTGATTTATTCAGTACACAGTTATTTAGAGAAAATACCACATCTAAACAGCATCAGTCTTAAGGGCACACACACCTTAACCAGGACATTAGTCCTCCACAGAGGCATACACACCCACACGTTTATACAGTAGGTACTGGGCCAGTTTAGCATCATGTCAATAGACGGAGGAAGGACACCCGAATCCCCCCAAAATGCGCATGGCCAGGAGGAGAACCTATAAACTTCACAAAGAAAGTACTTCAGCCCAGAATCACAACTGGTTCAAAATGCTGTGATGCAGCGACATTAATTGCTTAATTGATTGCCATGTGACCCCCATTTATGTTCAACTTTCAAGTGTAAATTTGTATTAGTCTTCAACTATGCCTGTTTTAATTAATACAGTTAAATCAATGTAAAGATATTCATCACTTTGAAGTGTTTTGAGCACCTTTAGCATTAACAATGTACCTTAAACAAGCCACAAGTGTTTCATCAGAACTTTCTTCACACTGGAAATTCGGAAGGTATTAATGAGTATTTTATATTTTCAACAAATGGGCAATAGAAAGTTCACTTACCAGTTTTGTCACAAGCTCGATGGGCAGTTGTTCAAATTCTGTTCTGTCAGAAGTTTCCTACAGAATTAATATTTTCCAGATATTTCAATTTATTCATATTTTCACTCTCCGTTAAGGCCTTTCTGAGGACATGGAAAATCCTTTTACAAGTTAAGGGTATTTACCCAGTATTTTAAATCAGGAAGACAGGTCAAGCAATGAAGGAATACATTTACCCATACTATCTCCTTTTCTTTCTCCTTCCTTTTGTCAAGTATTACAGGACTGTCAAACACAACAATAATCGCTTTAAGCCTTCCTCTTCTACTGTGACAGCTGAATTATAACATACACTTACAATTTTAAGTCTGAAAAATATCTGATAAATGCTGTAATGCTATTAGCATTTTTCTGTTCCTTAATCTCATTTAGAACATTAGAACAATCTAGATGGAAACAGGTCATTCAGCCCAATAAACCTCACCAGTCCTAGTCATTTAAGTCTTCTAAAATAACATCGAGTCTAATTTTGAAAAGTCCGTAAAGCCCTACTGTGTACCACATTACCTGGTAGCTTATTTAAGTGTCTGTGGTTCTCTATGTAAAAAAAAACAAAAAACTTTGTAATGTTTATGCAAAATATGACCTTAACAAGTTTCTAAATGTGTCCCGGTGTTCTTGATGAATTCATTTTAAAATAACAGTCTCAATCCACTGTACTAATTCCTTTCATAATTTAAACACCTCAATCATGTCTTCCCTTAATCTCCTTTAGCTTTAAAGAATTTGATTTGATTATTTATCTTTTGTACTGTATATAAGTTAGGAAGCAAGTAAGCATTTCATTATACTACCACATTTATGAGATAAACATAGATAAAGCTAAATCTCATATAGAGTGCTCATACCATTTGTTTAATTGATGCTTTAACTACAAATTCTATGGCTCCAACCTTAATCTTGCCATTGTCCACCTTTCTTAAACATAACATCACTGGACTACAGATCACAAAAATACACAGCTGCATCCACATTGTGGAAACTGGAAGCAAATTTTATGTATTGATTTGTTTGTTTATTTATTTCATATACTACCTTTTAATACTAGACAGATCAGTAACATATAGGGAATCATTCAATGAACTGATGTTGGGGATTTAACTAAAAGTATTATGGCTTAAAGTCCATTGCCTTAACCTCTCATTTTTCCTGCCTGCTTGCAAATGTCTTGCTTTATTACACTGGAGGACGTTGGAAATCCATGAAAAATCCCATGTAATGTTTAGAAATGAATAAATTCAGCACATAGTGATTATTCTAATAAGCCTCACCCATAGTATACCACCTTAATGTTCACCACGAAAAGCACCATTTAAGTTAATGGTTTATTAAAAATATATTGTCTGTAGCAAGTAAAAAAGACTAACCTAATTTGAAGAGAAGGAAAATCATAATAAACTTCAGCTCATCCAAAAATAAGAGTTCAAAGAAGTGGAGACCCAATATCAGGAATAATGGAAGGGAGAAGAGGATTTTGCTTATTGCCTACAAGTGTGTAAGACATCTTAGACCAGAATCAAACTTCTGATACTGAAAATTATCGAGCTGTAGATGGTCTTGTCTGATCACTGTTATCCACTGTACAGTTACTGTCAAAAGTATTGTAGTTAACGTGACATTTGCCTCCCCAAATTTGAGACCATGGTTTTCTCCTGAAGAAAAACGTCTCAGTTTCTGCAGATGAATGCAAGCAGCTGACCTCAGTGGAGATGATAAGTAGTATGTGATCTTGTTCAAGACTCAGGATAGAGGGTGTTGTATGGCTGACAAATGAAATGGTGGCAACAGAAGAGCAGGTGTTATACAGGACACAGATGGTAAAGAGTAAAATATGTTTTCAAACAATTTTCTGTTCATGAGACTTTATCAAGTGCCATAATTACAAGCTTCTCATGTTTGCATTTTTTTTAATATCTTTGAGAAAGACTTTCAGTATGTTTTCTTTTAAGCGTGTCATGCTGCCATTGTAGAATTTAGTTAATGGGAGATACTACAATTTGCATCATAAAGACTTTCTTATTCATTTCAGTGCATCATCATTAGTCCTTTGTCTGGTATCAGTCCACATCTTGATTCAATTCTCAGTCTTGTGTTTTCATTCCAATTAAGTTATTGTTCTTTATATCTTTTTTGACTACGATAGTGATTAAGATCTCTGATGTTTGATATTTAGAGCCTTGTTCGTTCTAAGTTTACTTCTCAAAAACTACACACGTCTCCTGGTCTGTTGATAATTGCATCTTGTAGTTTCTCCCTTTTATTTTGTCAGTAGACTATTTGAAGTAGACAACTAAAAAATAAAAAACAGGTGGAGAGCATTTGTACAGCGGTCATGGAGAACCACTTTGAGTACCTATGTCTGACCTAATACAAAAATCTCAAAATGATAATAATTAAAATTAATCATATATAATAAAATGCACAGGAAAAAATGAGACAAATGTGTGCCAAAACCCCTAAATCGCAACATCTTATTGGAGAGTCACAATTTGTTTGCTGAATGTTTTTGTACTTTTTCAACAAATTCTTTCATCTTTCTATGCCTTTTGGTCACCATGCCTTGTGTATTGTTATGCTCCATTGTTTTTATATATTTTTGTTTTTCCACTACATTTTTTTTTCTATGTTGGAACTAGATTATAACAGACATGTGCTTATGTCTGTGTTATGACTCAGGGGATAGAGGCAGACTATTTAATGGGAAGTACTTTTAATCAATTACATCTTGCCTGAAGAAGGGGCCTGAGTTGCCTCGAAAGCTTGCATATTGTAATCTTTTTAGTTAGCCAATAAAAGGTGTTTTTTTTGCTTGACATCTCATTACATCTATAATGGCTGTGTGTGACAACAACTTGGATGAGTAGATTAGTGTGCTTTTTAAATATTGTGAGCACCCACATAGTTAAACAATTAAACTACTGATCAGTGAAGAGAAGAATTTTAATTTTCTGCATAGAATATAAATGGTACAAATCAACTAAAAGTAACATTTATTTTGTTGGCCTTTTGTACCTATTCATTAGTTTAGACAAATGTTAAGTTTCTACTCATGCAGTTTTACTGTAGCCTCTTGTTTTGTAACTATTGATGCAATAGGAGTGTTGAACAATAATCTGACTCAAAATGATTGTTCTTAGTCTAAAAGAACAATTTTTTCTTTATGAGATTAATTAGTTATAGTTTAATGTAACTATTACTATTACTATTGTTTTGCAAATCTTTAGGTTATATACCACTAGAAATCAATATAGATAGATAGATAGATAGATAGATAGATAGATAGATAGATAGATAGATAGATAGATAGATAGATAGATAGATAGATAGATAGATAGATAGATAGATAGATAGATAGATAGATAGATAGATAGTTCCATGTACAATACTAAATAAAGAAGAGTCTTGAGCCATCGATGTACAGTATATGAAATTCAAACGTGGCCGTACTTTATTTGCACCTATAGGTGGCGCCCGCATCTGCCTTCATCAAAGCATCATGGTAAACTAAAAGGCTTCCTTTGTCAGTTAGGTTTGTTTACATAACACATTTCAATATATTTTAATTGTTAACAGTCATGTGACAGTCCGGGTCATCCCCACTCTCCCTGTTTGCTTCCAGGAGCCTCTTAAACCCGGAACTGTTGAAAGTCATAAACCAAGAGGAGCTGGGCAAATGAGGATATGCACAGTCAACAAAGGGTTTGTGCAAGTGTTCAGTGCTTTTAATAAAAACTAAACAGTGCTTCAAGCATGCAATGCAAGTTCTTCCATATATACTCAATAAATAAATAATCCATAATTACAGGTATCAAAATTGGAGGTTAAAATATTCCATTAAAACTAGTTTAAAATCAAGAGCAAACAAATTCTCTTAAAACCATGAGCCTCTGTGCTTCTTTCTTAAACAGATGTCTCCTTAGCTTACCCTTTACAGATTGCTCAGCATGAGACCACTAGCATGTGCAGACAAACCTTAATCCAGTTTGAGCCCCTGTTGCTAGTCCATCGGCATTTACAGGGCACCATACTCAGCTTTGTTCCTTGCTCCCTCCAAAACGCAGTCCGTCGAGCTTCCATGGGAGCTTCCCAGAGCACTTGATCACTCCTGCTCCAAAATGCTTAGTAGGGACAGCCCTTCTGCCCCCTTCTTGAGCATCTGGCCTTACAGTCCTTTCCTGTGGCTCACTTTCTCATCCACTTGCTTCCCCTCTCACATCCCACCGTCTCTGTTCTCCTTTCCTTTAACCTCCATGTCTTTCTTTTCTTTATTTTTTGTTTTCTGCCCTCTCTGTTGTGTCGGCTCCAGATAAACTGCCAGTTGGGTGCAGGTGCTGTCCTCTACCTACTCTGTGGTATGAATGAGGCACATTGCTCGCATTTGCATGTGAATGCACAATCAGCCAAGCACTTCATTCAACCCCGGAGAGGCACTGTCATGCACACACCCACACATGTTCAGAGCCTGCACAATCCTGGACCTGACTGATTATTTAGAAATGCACTTAGCCACAGAACTCTTATCACAAATCAGCTTCAGCTAAATGGGATACTCCTGAAACACACCTCAGAATTAAGTATTATGTAAAGTCCCAAACTAGATTAATGTAGTAAATCTCCTAGGTATAAAAATAAGACTTCTCAAACTCATATGTAAATTGCTAACACAGAAATAAGCAGAAAGACAAATGTTATATATGATCTTGTTTTCTAATCCAAAATGTGCTAAAATGAAGTCAGGTAGTCTTAAAATAAGCTCTTAAAATAAATAATTACATAAATAGATAGGGCAGCATGGTGGCACAGTGGATAGTGCTGCTGCCTCGCAGTAAGGAAACCTGGGTTCACTTCCCGGGTCCTCCCTGTGTGGAGTTTGCATGTTCTCCCCATGTCTGCGTGGGTTTCCTCCAGGTGCTCCGGTTTCCTGCCACCGTCCAAAGACATGCAAGTTAGGTGCATTGGCGATCTTAAATTTGCCCTAGTGTGTGTGTGTGTGTGTGTGTGTCCTGCGGTGGGCTGGCGCCCTCCCTGGGGATTTGTTCCTGCCTTGCACCCTGTGTTGTCTGGGATTGGCTCCAGCAGACCCCCGTGACCCTGTGTTAGGATATAGCAGGTTGGATAATGGATGGATAAATAGAAAGACAATTATATTTGTACACACATGCGTCCAGGTTCACCTAAGGTATGTGGTATCACCCCAGGATTAAAGGGAGCACTGTCGCTAACAGTCTTGTCTAATATTTCCCTCAAATTGCTGAGCAGAAGCCCCTTGAGGGCAATGAAGCCAGAGAAGCCCCACCCCTTCTCGTCTGGCCAATGAAAACTGAGATGTCTCCAGAAGGTGGCATTTTATTTGGACCTGAGAGCCCAATTGTCAGAAATGACCGCAGACCGTAATTACCAGAAAACACTGCTAGAGGGTGAAAGAGGCTATTACCTGTGCTGTTTGCATGCACCATAATGCACCTGTTAAGTTCTTTTTTTGTTTTTGTTTCAAAAAACACAGGGTTTGCCCAGTTGGCAACCCAACTATTTTGGGACTCACTTTGCCTTCGCACTCACTCTCACTACAATATATACATACAAAATGTGGTTTGAACACACACTAGAATGAGTTGAAAAAAAAGAATTTAAAAAGAAAGAACACTTCTGCCTTAGCAGTCCTAGTCCCAGTGAGGCATTATGCAGATGTATTGCTGCTGGTATAATGGAGCCCCAGTAGCCTTTCTTGGCACACTTCTACTCAATAAATCATTGGCTAAAAGTACCAGTGTTAGTGTGTCAGAGAGAGGATGTGCAGCATTGTTTATAATGGTACTCAGTTTTATTTTAATTCTCTCCTTTGCTGCTACCTCCAGGGCTAACAGTTACCTTTTATATGTAACCTGAGAGGTCAAGTTATGTTTAATTAGTGTATGCTTTAAAATAAAACCTCAAAGGCTAAACAGTTGTCTTATCATGTGTTACATTAATAATATTTCATGTGCAATCTCAGAAGCCAAGTGCTATTCATTTCCGTGTGTTTCAGAATAAAACTTCAGAGTCTAGGCCGCTTAACTTAATGTGTGTTATTTTTAATTCAAAGCCTAACTATTAAAGAGTATTCACCAAACAGGAATATTCAGACTGCAAACCTCAGAGTCTGAGTTCCAATATTTGCCCATAGCAGAAGTGGCTATAGCTTTTTAGTATTAATTACAGTGACAGCAGGCAAATAATTAGTATAATAATTGCCAATTTATTAATATCAAAGTCTAAATAATATAGTAACAAAATAGAGTAAAGTTATAAACATGTCAAAATAAGAAATACTATAAATGTGCAGACATTTATTCGGGAAGTCAGAAATACTTATTTTCCCTTTGTACTTTTGAAACCTATCCTTTTATATACTGAGAGCCTGAAACAAGTCAGAGATCAAAGCTCATCCAAATGGAACAATGTGTGGCTATAAAATCTTCAAAAGAGTTGACACCAGTTCCATTTGCTCCTGAGAAATACAGAAAGAGGAGACAGACCAATACTTTGCACATCATAAAAACCCAGTTTTACCAAGAAAGCATACATAGGATCTGCTTGATTGATAAGCGTAGTTGTAGAAAGATTGTTCAGAGATATAATTACAGAAGCATACCCTTCTGAAAACAACCATAAAAGATTCACCGTATCATTAACTTAAGACCATATGTGCCTATGAAGATATTGCACATCTTACAAATTGTCATTTTCTAACTGGCTTAATCCAGACCAGGGCTAGTTTGGTTGCTGTAACCTATCCCACCTACCATAGGGTGCAAGGCAGGAACAAACCCTGGACAAGGTGCCAGCCCTTCACAGAGTAAACACACCAAACACACACTAAGGCCAGTTTAGTGTTGTTGGACAGAAACTGAAGCAAACCAAAGCAGACACAGGGAGAACATACAATCCACTCAGAGAGGACTCAGGACATGAACCCTGGCCTCCTTACTGTGATGCACCAGCACTACGTCTGCACCACCGTGCCGCCACATCATTCTTAAATTAATTCTAATGATCTTCAAAGACATAAAACTGGTTGACTGTCCATTTGGTGGAGTGATGGAAGACTTTCAACAGCTGTGTTCTTGGGAAAAAGAGCATTTTTCTTTTTTGGAGTGAAACGGATCTCATGAGATAAAAAAAACTATTTTCTTCCAGTGAAAAGGCAGTATACTGCTGATGCAGATGTAATTTCCTCGTGTGACACATGCTCCATCCTACAGTGTGATGGAACATATGCATTTCAAAAATTTCAAGCTCAAGTTTATTGTGATATAATTTGAAAATAAATCTCTTAAAATTTAGCTTTAATGCACTGCAAAAGTGGATAGATTTCTTTTTGTTAGCTTGTCCTCTGATTCTTCTGCTATTTGTTGCTCATTATGTGTTAACACTGAAAGCCCTCTAATGTGTGCTGTTTTTATAAATTTGGTTTAATAACATCTACACACATAAGAAATATCACAAGCATTTGTAAAGCAGTAGCTTACAAATTTTATGCAATACTGTGTGCACTGCAAAGTCAAATTCTAAATATTTCCTGATTTTTCTTTTAATTACCAATTAATATAATACGTCTGAAATGTACCTTTCTATCATGATTTTTTATATATTTTTATTACAACTTAATTCCAGAAACTTCAAACTTATCTCATACTTAAAGTGCAAATGGACCTAGTCCAAATTTGAGACAACTGAGGAATAGACTAATAACAGTGAAAGTGATGCCTAAGAAAAGCATTATGTAACTGTTCCCATCATTCAGATATGAGAAGTGTTCTGAAGAATGCTTTTTGGCTGGAATCAGTGTGAAAGAATAAGCACTGTCCAAAACCCACACCAAAAAAGTTGAAGAATATTAGTGAAATTGTTTTGAAAAGATAGCTTTATCTCCATTTGTACTTTGCAATTCTGCATTGTCTAATGCTCTGTTTTAGTAAGGGTTTACTATGTTATATAAAGCAAGAATGTTTAAATGGTAGTAAGATGATTAATATTTGACATGAAACATGATCCATAAGAATCACTGATGCAGCAGCACAAAGGTGCATAGGATAAAGTGCCAATAAAAAGTGCAGTGTAAACTCCCTTGGAAGTTTACATATTTTATCGTCATGACATTGAATCACAGTGGATTTAACTTGGCCTAGACTCTTGAATGTCAAAGTGAATCTGTGAAAAATAGTCTATACTAAATAATCTAAACTAATTATAAATATAAAGCACAAAATAATTGATCACATAAGTATTATGTCAGTATTTAGTAGATGCAGCTTTGATATCCATGACCACTTTGAGTCTGTGTGCACCTTTGCACATCTGGACACTGTGATTTTTCCCCATACTTCTTTGTAAAACTGCTTAAGTTCTGTCAGGATGCACAGGGATCACAAGTGAACAACCTTTCTTCAATTTCAGCCACAAATATTAATTTGGATTGGTATCTGGGCTTTGATTGGGCCTCTCCAGGGCATTCACATTCCTGTGTAGCCTTGTCTTTATGCTTGGGGGTCGATATCTTTCTGGAAAGCAGATCTCCCAAGTCTCACGTTTTTTGCAGACTTCATCAGGTTTTCCTGCAGAATTTCTTATTATTTTGCTGCATTCATTTTACCATCACAAGCCTTCCAGGGCCTGCTGCAGAGAAGCCTCCCCACAGCATTATGCTACCACCACTGTGCAAAGGATGGTGTATTCTTGATAATGTGAAGTGTTTAGCATAAACCCAAATATGATGTTTAGTCTGATTGCGAGCTTTTGTAGATGGTCTCCTCTAGGCAGATTTACAGTATAGCTGTGCCATACTCTTTTCACTTCTTCATAATTGGTTTACTGGACTCCAAGGGATATATTCTTGTGTCCAACTCCTGGCGTGTACTGTTCAATTACTTTGTCATGGAGTTTCTTGGAGAGTGGTTTTGTCTTCAGATTGCAGGCTAGGCCACCATACTGACACACCACAAGTCGGACCCTCCAGATAAGGTGAATTTATACTACAGTCAATTGAAACCTCAGACAGCTGATCTCCACCAAACTAATTCTGTGACTTCTAAAATCAAATTTGCTGCATCAGTGATGATTTATGTGTTTAGTTTGTGATTTCACTTTGACATAAAATAGTCTTTTTCTATTGATCAGTGTCAAAACAGTCAAATTCATTCCAATGTGATTCAATGTTGTGTAAAAATAAACTAAAATTATTCAACGGGGTGAATACCTTTTAAAGGCACTGTAGGTAAAGGTCATATTGGGAAGTATTATTATAGCTGCAAACTCCCAACTTAGAAATAAATATGTTCAAAAAATGGACATGGTTACATTCTGCACTACAGCATTCCTTATATGAACTATAAATTGTACACCTTCTGCTTAGTCTAACAATGTAAATGTTGTACATAAATCAGAAAGAAACAAAAGAAAAAATGGGGCTCCAGAGGACACCCCATTTAATGTTGAGCAATTATGAAAAAAGGATATATAAACATCACTTCTGAGGTTTACAGGATGCAGCAGCCATCCAGGAGCTTATGTGAGAAACCTGTCCTCTTCTAAAGCTAGATCCCAAATGAGCAGCTACTTCCTGTCAGATGGGCATCTAAATATCAGAGGAAGCAGCAGAGCAGAGCTTAAGGACACTGGAATTGGAAGTGATGCCACAAGCCTTCTAGGTTGTTCTCTTCCACTCTAAAGGCAATGGAAATTGTGTTAATGGCAGTGTTGCACCAAATCCATTTCCCATAACACCACTCAAGACTACTCCCACAAGACAATCCCTATGCTTGCATGTGTGACAATTTGTACATTGTTACATATTTATAATCTAACCTTCACTTCTTATCTGAACTGCCACAGATTATATTGCAATGAAAATGTTCTGCTTGGTCCATATGTGTTTTGCAAAGAAACAGTATAAGATCCTGCCCAATTGCACTTTAAACATCTTAGGTTCTAGACATTCAGATCCCAAGTACTGCCTGTTTTAGCTCAAGAAGGATTTCACCTCTTCCCACCTAGATATCAGAAGAGGACCTGAAGTTCACAGTAAACTGCTATAGAAGGAGTACTCATTGCCTTAATGCTTAGTTTTCTGGTACCCCTGAAATTTAACAGATTTAAGATCTTCGGTTATTGAAAATCAGGTTGATACTCTTTAGCTACCAATCTATATCCAGTATTGTAGATCTTTTCCCTCTCAATTACATTCAGTCTTCTCCAGTCACCAAAGAAATTCATTGGTGATACAACAAGGAGTTTACTGCAAAAGGATTTTAGGTAAAACGAACAAAGTAAACTTTGGCTTCCTGAGGTATAAATACAGGTACATAATAAAATAAATGGTCATGAGCATGTATGGATATTTGAAGCAATTAAAAATAGTCTTGTAGATGAAGAATAAGGATTTTATTTTAAAAGACCAATGTCTATATGTTATAAAAGAGGAACTATGTTAATCTAATGCTACACTACTGCTGTTTGTTTGAATATTTTTGTGTACTTGTATACTTTCAGGTTGGCTACAAGAAGGTTTACTTTCAAACCTGCAGAACAAGAAGAATTGCTATATGAACTCTTTCAGGAAGACACTGCTATGTATGTATATTTTTGGCATTTGAGAAACATTTTCAGCAAATTGAAAATATTGTAAAGTTTGCTTCTAATGAACAATGGGAAATTGCATATGGAATTAGAACACCAGGGGTCTCATTTAAAAAACTGTGTGGATTCGAGACTGAAAATATGCATATGCCAAACATCAGGAAAATGTGTACTCCAGAAAAAAAATATATTTATAAAATCTGGTGTATGCATATTTCTATGCCATTTACCCTTTATAAATCACAATTATTTTGTAAATGTGCATATGTGAATGCAATGCAAAACCTGCACGGCTACCACCTTGAAACAAACCCCATAGACAGACTATGCTAATCAGCCTCATTACAGAACTTCATTGGCTGGTACAGCAGCCTCATTTTTGACCCATCAAGTCTTTTGCTCTGCAACTGAGCGCACAAAAGCAGGTGTGACATTATACAGTAGGTCCTCTCCACTGTGTTCTTGGGGTTGGTGAAAGGTGTTAGGTGCCAGCATCTGATTGGGCAGCCACAATCACCTAGAATATATAATGACATGATTGCTGTTACTGTGAATAGTACAGGCCATATCAAGCCAGCCACCATGTACAGCACCATCATGTCTGCCAAAGGTACTTTGCCTAAAAAATAAAAAAAATCATGGGTTGACACAGGCCTCCAAGCCACAACATTTATCAGTCTCATCTTGACATCATAGATGACTTAATGGAATGTAACTGCTTACGGCTAACAAAAGCAGCATCATTCTTGCTAGATGCCCTTATTGTAATGAGTAAAATAAAGTGCTCTGATTACGTTAGGAGATCCAGACATTGCTGCAAATTGTCTTTATTGTGGATAAAACATGTTTTATGTATGTACACCAACACCATACGAAAATAAAATGTAGCACCTTGCCAGTCGGTTAATGGCTTCCAGAACAGCAGTTATGACAGAACTAATATATGTCTGACCTGTCAGCCAGTTCCCTGAGAAGTGACAACAGGTGGGCTATATAAGCTGACCAAAAACCAAAACACTCCTTCAGTCCAAATATGCAGAATTGGCCAACTTAAAGGCAACTGCAATAAAGTCTACATGTCATATTCATCACTTTTAAGGTTTAATATGTTTGTCTCATCAAGGCATATTATACTAATGGCTCAGTGATATAAATAATTATACATGTGAGTAATCTTTTAGCTGGTTTGTCTGCATTTCCATACTTGATCCCAGTTTTTCTGAAATGTTGTGTACGGATGGGTCAGAATTGCCATAAATATACAGTAGTTCAAGATTTTTTTATAATTTTTTTTTAATGTAACGTTGTGCATACGCCTCTTTTTGTGCGTATTCATGTTTTATAAATACTGTATGACCCCCGGAATGCCAAAAGCAGTTGAGTTAAATGGTAATAAATGTTTAAATTCTTCTTCTTTATTGGTCTTTTAGCTCAGGTAAAAGAAGTACTGAGAAAAGCGCTATATAAATGTAATGAATTATTATTATTATTATTATTAAGATCAGGCCTTTCTTAGGTATGTTTTTATAAAGTGCAAAAAACATCTACTTTGGTTGCAATGTCTGTCAGTCTGTCTGTCACTCTTTCTGCTTTAAATGATTCTATTGTCAGTGGACAGATTATGTTGAAATTTGGCACACTTATTCTTTAAGAAAATGTGTCAGGAAAATTTTTTTTTTTTTGTTGAGAAATCTTGAAAACAGCATGATGTACAACATTTTAATATTTGAGAACCACTTCTTGAAAAGCAGATGGAGAACTCAAATTCTTTAGTTTGCCGGGAAGTACTTCAGGGCTCCTGTCCACACAATCCATTAGTACTTCCGTCTATAGGGAAAGTATGACTCCCCCAGTCCTTCGACAGCTCCCACTGGCAGCACCCACCGGGGCTGTGAAACCGAACTCCAAGTCCCAGGATGCCCTGCGGGAATCCAGGGCACCACTATACTCCAGTGGAGCTGCCATCTAGCGTCTTGGGGGAGGCAGTGTCCAAAAGTTGCTGCCTTCCCCCATCTTTTCCTTCTCGGGGTGTCCCGGCGCTTCCGGCCGCCCATTACACCTGCTATCCGTCACAACTGGATAAGACAAACAATTTTAGCTTGAGGCTTCACAATAGATTTTAAATCTCCATCAGTTACTTCTTTGAAAAATTTTATGTTTGAAAGATTTGAAGTACATTTACCCAGAGACCCCCTACAACCAACAACAACAGGATATCAATCGATGCAATATGTTCTGTAAAATGGTATTTAAAAACATATTTTCAAATGAACTATACTACATTTAATTGCATTCTGTTATTTTTTAATATGACTCACAGTAACAAAAATATTTTATTTAAAAAAATTATGATAGCTAACTATTTAATTAAGTGACTACACAATGTAAGAAATCTTCCAACTTTCAAATCAGTTACCTGAGCCTCCAAATGTACCTGAATATTATGCTATTAATACTGTATATTTTCTTACTTGCCTTAACACAACTTGGACTGACCTTCAATAAAAATGTTTAAAGGACTGCTTTTGCAGGGATGAAAATGTAAAATTGTGTCAAATGGCTTACCATAGTTCCAAGGAGTTAATTTAATGTCCAGACCTGTCAGTCACACAATGAATGATTCAGTCTTTATCATGATGACTCTTTCACGATGCTCATTATATGGTAATGCAAGAAAATGCAATTCTGAATGAGCTCAGTGGACTCTGGGTGAGCTCTGCATGCTCTCCTCGTGTTCGTGTGGATTGTTGTCTGAGTATTCTTTTTTTCTTGTACATCTAAAAGACAGGTGTGGTATGTTAATCTGCAACTCCAAACTGGCCCTGTATGTATGTGATTGAGACCTGAGGTGGACTGGTACGCCATTCAGGGTTGACTGCTGCCTTGGACCTAGCTGAAGAGTCACCAATCAACATAATACAACATATTTCAGATGTGGGAGGAATGCCTTACTGGCTGGAGAAGAATATGACATGGATGTGGAAACATCACAGAAATAATTCTATTTATAAGAAAGATATTGGATGATTAACTTTGCTTCCTAAAATTACACCATTATGAGACACTACTAGACTTACTTAAAGTCAAACAGCATATTAAAACATTGTGAATGATACAATTTAGGAATGATGCTTGACATCACCCATGTTTTTTAACTTTCAAAGGAAACCCACACAAGGACATTGAGAACATTCAAACTGAACACAGCCACAAATCATCAAACCTGAGGCAGCCAATACGAGCCAGTGTGCTCTTAAAATTAAGATATTTACACTAAATTAGTAACCTGGTATATTTTACATTTTTGTGATAGGAAGAATTAGGAGCAAAGTGGGACATGAACTCCCTGACACAAACACCCACAATTACACTGACCAAGGGCCTCATGCATAACGGCGTGCATAGAATTCACACTATAACATGGCGTACGGACAAAAGCGGAAATGTTCATACGCACAAAAAAATCCAGATGCATAAATCTGTGCATTCACCAAGTTCCACATTCTTCCGCTCCATAAATCCCGGTCAGTGTGAAAAGTAACACACATGCACACGCCTGCTGCCACTTCCCAAACTCCTCCCAGAATTACGCCTCTTTGAATATGCAAATCAATTGTGAAAAGGCAATGGCAAAAGCACGGGGGGATATAGAAGAATTTCAGCGAATACCAAGTGGAGGCAAGGAAAAACGTACTATTTGTTGGTTTAAATAGTGGTATAAACAACAAAAGGAAGTTGATCGAGTGACATTGATTGTTGGAGAAACTCGAAAGCTCAAATTCACAAAATCACACAGTGCCCGAAATAAAAAAGAAGTTGTCAAAGTCGCCGTGAAAAGGCGAGTCATAGCCCACGGTCTGAGTGTCATATGAAAGCTTACTAGGGTACAGAGAAAAGAAAAAAAAATAGGGACACAGTGGGAAAAAAGCTTTCTCGAAATTTCCACCTTAATCACGTAGTTTATTTTGTCATTAAAGTAGAACATCATAAACTTCATTTTAAAATCGTTTAATTTACTAGTTTCACAAATCCCATCGTAACTAAAGTAGCAAGTTAAATGCTGTTTTGTATTTGTTCTTCTATGTGCTCTATGTGTGTGAATCACTATGTGCTTCTTAAATGGGCTTTCTGTTCCTCTGACAGAACACATTACATTCGTGATATTACAGCTCTCTGAATAATTAAAATACTGAGATGTATACTTGATATCATTTTCATGATGATAGGAATTAAAGCATGTATTAAACATGGGAACACGGTGGCACAGTGATTGTTCATGCCTAACACAAGATGCTTGCTGTGCCATGCAGACCTTCGATTAAATAATTTATTGTAGCAGTACTGTCTCTTTCAAACATACAAACACCCAATTCCTGTCCTTCCTTTTCTTTCTCCAAGTACCCAATCCTAGTATTTCCCTCTACTTATCCTTTACCTGTTTTCTCAAGGGTAAGTGTACTCGTCAAGTTTATTATTGGGTTGGTCTACTGTTGCACTTTAAGATGAACACACACATACATAGCTATACGTATACACACAGACCCTAACCACAACAGTGCCCCATGAATTACACACACATGCTGATTAACCTTTAGCACTTTAAACCACACAAGTGCTTTAGGAATAACATAGCCTGTCACTCAGAACTTCAAGAGACTTACTTATTATCGGCACGAACAACATACAATGACATGTTCAATAATATCTCAGACCTCAATATTACTTTTGGTCTACAAGAATACATTTAAACATGCAAAGGCTCAGCACTCTTGACTATTGGCCATTTATCAGCCAAGAATACCTTATTTTACATACTGTTCCCTAATACTGAGTGGAGCTCTCACTCGCAGACTTAATAAACCTCACAGCACAGAGGTAATGGGAAATCTCTGGCTGCACCAGGTACTCAGAGAAATCTACCTTATTATTTCAATCACTCTATAGACATTAAGACAAAGCATAGAAAGTTAAAAGCATCATGGTATTTATTACAGGAATAATAATAATACCACTGGAACAAAGAATAATAGAAAATAAGACTGATAGAAAAGTCTTGATATGTATGGTCTGTAGAAAAAGTTTACGGAAAAGTTACAGATGACAAGGATGAATGTCCCAGGCCGGCGTTTGATTTAGCAATCGATGTTCATGAAAATGCTGTTAACTGACGATCGGATGAAAACTGGTCATACGTGTCTTTGCTTTCTTCTCTGACGTCGCTCTTCCGTCATTGCTGTTTCTCTTCTTCTGATGTTGCTTTCAAATGAGGCATATTTATTATAAAGTTTCATGCCATGGTTTCACAACACATGAATGTTGTATGCACCTGATTGGCTGGCTGCCAATATGATGGATGAACTCTTTAATCTATCTTTTCCCAGACTGTAAACTAAATTGTTGTCCCAGATGTCCATCCATAAAGTAATCAATATCCTGAGGTATCGGCTCAGTCTTCCTTTCCCAGGCTGTAATACCAATTTAGCACTATGCTGTGAACAACTGTTATAAAAGTGAGGTGTAAGGGAAGAGGATATGCCTTTTTTATTATAATGCCTATACGAGTGTCCTACATCTGAATTCATCTTGTTGGGATTGAGCAAAATATAATAATAAAAATATAGAGAATAATTTGTAGATTTTATACACCATAACAGCCACATAATCATCTCTGAAACAGACGTTAAGCCATCTGTAAGCTTAGAACACAGATTCTTCAAAACTTTTAAGGAACATTGAAATATCTTCGTAGTACATGTTTAATTATTCTATCTATCTATCCTTCTAGTGTCGCACCAGCCCCAGCAAGAATGCAGCGTGAGGTAGGAACAATCCCTGAACAGGGTGTCAGCTCCTTGCTATCGATGCGACACAATATAGATTATTTAAATGAAGTTAAAATTATATCTGTATAATATAATAAACATATTTTGCTGCATTTCATCTTTATAAAGTGTCTCAGATTGTGCAATATTGTAACTGTATCACAAGTTTACAGTGAGGTGATTGTACTTATAAGTACAAACAGTTCTACAAGGAGCACTTGATGGACTGATTGATGCATTTATAGTTCTTGGGATGAAACTATTTCTAAACCGCGAGGTCCATACAGGAAAGGCTTTGAAGCTTTTGCCATATGAGAGCAGTTCAAATAGGCAGCATGGCTGAGGCAGCGTGTGCTAAATGCTGTATACCGATAATTCTCTTTCCGATCAGCTGCTTTAGAGCTGTGATTTCACACTCAGATACAGTGATATAAATACTCCGAGTGGTGCACTGAGAGTAATATGGAAAAAGATGATCCACTATGGCAACCCCTAATGGGAGCAGCTGAAAGAAGAAGAAGAAGGTGCAGTTAGAGTAACAACGTTAAAGTAGCTATGGTATTTGGAATAGTTTGGCCATTCTGTGGACCATTATATTGTTACAGGTTAATTTCAATCGGATGCCTTAAACTAATAAACAATACAGTGGAACCTCGGTTCACGACCATAATTCGTTCCAAACCTCTGGTCGTAAACCGAATTGGTCGTGAACCGAAGCAATTTCCCCCATAGGATTGTATGTAAATACAATTAATCCGTTCCAGACCATACGAACTGTATGTAAATATATTTTTTTAAATATTTTTAAGCACAAATATAGTTAATTACACCATAGAATGCACAGTGTAATAGTAAACTAATGTAAAAACATTGAATAACACTGACAAACACCCAGGCTCCCTGCTCAGCTGCACTACAGGCTCGCTCTCAGCTGCATGCGCTCTCTCTCTCTCTCTAGCACACGAGCCTGCCTGCTCTCTCTCTCTCTCTCTCTCTCTCTCTCATCAGCACATGAGCCTGCCTGCTATCTCTCTCTCTCTCTCATCAGCACACGAGCCTGCCTGCTCTCTCTCTCTCTTTCATCAGCACGCGAGCCTGCCTGCTCTCTCTCTCTCTCATCAGCACATGAGCCTGCCTGCTCTCTCTCTCTCTCATCAGCACATGAGCCTGCCTGCTCTCTCTCTCTCTCTCTCTCTCATCAGCACACGAGCCTGCCTGCTCTTTCTCTCTCTCTGTCTCTCATCAGCACACGAGCCTGCCTGCTCTCTCTCTCTCTCTCTCTCATCAGCACACGAGCCTGCCTGCTCTCTCTCTCTCTCTTACATTGCAGCAGTTCAGCAGTTCACGTCTGACTGAGAACAATGCAACACGTGCGGAAATCATCAGCGCGCACAAACCGAAAGGGAAACTGTCTTGTTCGTATACCGAGTGTGTGGTCGTGAACCGAGGCAAAAGTTTGGCGAACTTTTTGGTCGTAAACCGAGTTGTACGTGTACCGAGGCGTTCGTGAACCGAGGTTCCACTGTATGTGGTTAATTTCAGTGTATATGGTAAAGCCAAGTCAGGGATGTGGATCTGAAAAAGAAAGGGAAACCACACAAGAACAGTAGCATTGCTTTGACGCTGGGTGCCGCCAGTTTGCAAAACTGAGCGGAGAACTTGCGTATGCCAGGGTTTGAGCTACTGTGAAAATGTGCATGGCTTTACGCCAAGTTTAGGTTTTATACATCGCTATTTGAGCGTGGAAATAGGAGTATGCAACATTTTTTTGCATACGCACCATTTATACATGAGGCCCCAGGCCACTTTGGTGTTTCCAAAAGTGAAATGTAAGAAGACAATTAGAACATCTATCCATTATCCAACCCGCTATATCCTAACTATAGGGTCACGGGGGTCTGCTGGAGCCAATCCCAGCCAACACAGGGCGCAAGGCAGGAAACAAACCCCAGACAGGGCGCCAGCCCTCCGCAGACAACTGGAACACTTAGAGAAAAATCCATGCAGATACAGGAAATATGTTCCGACTTCCCACAGGCAGTGGTCAAGTTGGAATTCAACCCCACAATTCTGAAGCTGAGGTGCACCATTTTGCCACTGTTCTACCCAACATAGACATTTCGGTTTATATAATAAAAATGTGACCTCATTAATGTATTTAGTGAAATACTGTATATTCTGTTGGGTTGCACAGTGGTGTATTGGTAATGCTGCTGCCTTGCAAAAAGGATACCAGGGTTTGGGTCCTCCCTCTGTGGAGTTTGCGTGTTCTCTTGTTTCTGCATGGTTTTCCTTCAGGTGCTCTGGTTTCCTCCAAGTCCAAAGACATGCAAGTTAAGTGGACTAGTGATGCTAAATTAGCCTGTGTGTTTGTGCTCACCCTGCGATGGACTGGCACCCTGTCCAGGGTTTATTCCTGCCTTGCACCATGTGCTAGATGGAATAGGCACCCGCAATTTTGTTCAGGGCAAAGCAACTAAGAAAATGCCAAGTGTACATTCTTTGACTGTTTTTCAGATCTGAAAATGTATTGTTATGTATTTAATGAGCAGCATATAAGGAGTAAGAGAATGTAGGTGGAGAGGATCAAAAGAGGCAAATAAATCAAGACTGTCCATTAAAGATTCTTCCATAGAAATGACAGCAAGTGCTCCAGCTACACAGTTTCGCATTTTAGTTGAGCATTTGAGCTATTAAACACATGGCTGCTAGTTCAGTCACTTCTGTTGACTCACTGAGCAAGTCATTTAACTTACCTGTGTTTCTCCTGAACTGCAACACAAACCCTCACACCTATTCTTTTACACAGGGCTGTTAGTCAATTTTGCATTACTCATGCCTTGTATCGTATCTACTAATGGTCATAGTTTTAGTCAGAGTTTTATGGGGGAGGTAAATTTAAACAAAAATATTTAAATGATCTATTATTGTGTTAGTGACACACTATCTTCAATGACAAAGAGCACCATTCCATTATCTGTACACAATGTTGCTTTGATCCTTTATTTATATCCTCAGTTAAAATTGTAATTACTACCTGAAAAAAAGAACAATGGGATAAAATTTAAATCTAACAATTTATTTTGTCCGTACAGTGTATCTGATTTCTTAAGGTGTCTTTTCTGTCATGGGACAGTGGGGTATCAAAGTTAGATTTTAAATATCTACTATGGATGTTTCCACTCAAATCCATTTCATATCAAGTTCTCTTAATCCAGTTTGGCTTGGAAGGGCTGGAGTTTCCCCTTGTGACACTAGCTGCAATACAGGAAAAAGGATGCCAGTCCGTCTCAGGGTTCATTCGCACACACACTCATCCTCATACAGAGTCAGTTTGGAATCTTTAGTGAACCTGGCTAGCATACAGTATTTCTGGGTATAACTGAAGTACCTGGAGGAAAGCCCATAAGGATACAGAGAGAACATGCAGACAATGACCATGATCAGGGCTTGAACCTGCTACGAGATCTAAGAGGTGGTTATGCTACCACTGCAGCACCATGCCACCAGCATGTGAAGTAGATGGCAAAATGTGTTTCCATAGTAATTGATGGCAGACAGGAAACAGCTGAAATATTGAAATAGGTTTGAATGAAACTTTCTGTTTTTTTTTATTTATATCAAACATTAATTTAAAGAGAAATTCTCATGAACCAGTTTTGTTCAAAATCAGTAGGGTTCTAATATTTCAGGAATGCTATGAGAGTGCCTAATTTATTTACATAAAGATTGATCCTTTTACATGTTATGTGTGCCATAAATGCACACAGGCGGACAAGACATCACATTGACTAAATAGTGTTTATATCTATCAAAGACTCAGAACTGAACTTACTGTGTATAGCACAGAGAAAGGGATAGTGAACTACTATAAAGTTTCCAATATATTATTACTAAAGAGTCCTATTATGCATATTATGGACAGCAGCAAAAGAAGGTGCTAAAATAATACTAGCTGATTATCGGTTTAAAAAAATGACAAGCAAAAATTAAATTAAATTAAATAAAACTTACTTAGTAAGAGGCTAGTTGTGCCCCTACTTCAGTAACCTCTTTGGGGGTCTGACCAGCACGATCCTTTACTAATCTGATTAATGTGAGGCACACCTTCAGTCTGGAATGAGAAATGCACATAATGTAACTACAGAAAGAAAGGAGAAATTTTTATATGTGTTGATATTTGAATATAACTGTGTTCACATAGTTATTAACCTTGTTCTTTCTTTGATTTATCTATAGACATGAAAAGACCAAAAGTCTGGAGTTTCTGATTAAAAGCGGAACAAACATTAACACAGTTTATGAAGGTGGAAACAGGTAGGAGAAAATTAATTGAACAGAATAAGAGGCTTAGGAATTTTTACAGTAAAAGATAAGTTAATCAACACATAAGCTAAAATATATACAATAGACAATTAAGATTAAATACATGGGTGTTAAATTTCATAGCTGTTGGCATGTTTTTATTTACTTACTTTTTATTGATTAATTATTGATTTATTGTTAATCATTTATTTATTTATTTATTTATTGTGTGCTGCTGGCCTGTTGCCTTCTGTGTTTGCTGGATCATGACTGTATATGTACGCGTTTGTTCATGTGCTCTGTGACTTTGGTGTGACTTTGGTGTGTGGCTGCTCTGCTTTGATTGCTGGTAACTGGTAGATGCCATCCTTGTGATGTTTTTTGTGCTCTTTTACATACAGTATGATTGTTTTTGTGTTTCATCATTGTTTGCCTTTTGATTACAATTTACCTTGCACTTTATTTTCTAGGTTAATGTTAGGGCCGCGTCTAGGTTTGTAGAAATTAAAGGGTGTAAGAGATGGCTGGCAGTTTAACCCAGCTGGGATGCCCTTGAGATGGAAGGATGGGGAAGGAAGCTTTTTTAGGACACTGCCTCCCCAAAGACGCTAGATGGCAGCTCCCCTGGAGTGTAGCAGTGCCCCGGATTCCCACAGGACATCCTGGGACATGGAGTTCGGTATCTCATCCCTGTTGGGTGCCATGGGTGTTGCCAGGGGGTGCTGTGGAACAAAGATGGGAGACAAGATTCTCGCCTAGCCCCAGAAGTACTAGAAGGTCATGGGGGCAGAAGCCCAGAATTACTTCCGGGCTGATTAAAGAACTTCAATTCTCCATCTGACCCGGAAGTGTGGCAAGTCATGTGTGAGGAAGAACAGAAGCACTTCTGGGTCAGGGAATATATAAAGGACTGCAGAACACCCAGCAGGCAAGCCAGAGTCAGGTGAAGGCGGATTAAAGTGAAGAGGAGAAAGAGAGAATTGTGATTATTGTATTATTTGCTTGTGTTATTGTGGCTGTGGTACTTGGAGGGCACTGTAAGGAGAAAGAAAAAAGAATTAAACAACTTCTTGGTGCATTTACCATGTGTCCTGTGTGTCTGTCTGTTGGGTTTAAGGGGAAACAGTGACCCCTAGTGTCCACAAGAGTGAAGAAGACCCCGAAGGCCACTTTGTTGGGCACCTGTTAGCATTTCTAAAATATGGCTAGAGTTGGGACATGCTAAGGATTTCAATTGTATTTATGTTAACGTTTTGGTATTTACATGTTTCTGTTACATGTTGAAAAAAAAAATAACATGGGCTTGTTTTTCATGGGATAAACATAAGACTATGAAGCTTACAATATATCAAACACAGCAGTGTTTCTCAAAGTGGGTTCCATAAAAAAATTCAGGGATTCTGCAAGATAAGGTGTCTTTCAATAATGGATAAAATTACTTAAAATTTAATAAGAATTTATTTTATGAAAAAGTAGTATAATAAAACTAAAATGCTTTATATATATACTTTATGTATATACGTATATATTACATGTATAATTACGTATATATGTATTGTAGCAGATGTAGCGTTTGTCCACCTCTCGAACCCTCAGGTACCACTCTGATGACCAGGTGAAAGTATAATAATAATTCTTTTTATTATAATACAGTGCACCAAGCACTCTCCTCCCCACACTCATAAACACCAATAAACCAATACAAAACTCTCTCTCCTCCTCGCCCAGACACTTAGCCCACCTTCCTCCCAGCTCAGCTCAAATGTCTGGGCTTACCCATAGTCCTTTTATAGCTCCTGACCCGGAAGTGGTTCCAAGCACAACCCACAAGTCCATTTCCTTCCGGGTCAGGGCAAACAGTCCTCTTCTTCATCCCGGGAGCACGTCATTTCCTCCAGTCATGTGACTGAGACGCACTCCCGGGTTATAGGGCACGCAAGAGCCCACTAGCCCCCCCTACAGCGACTCCCGGTGGCCCCCAAGGTATCCAGCAGGGCTGTGTGTACAAACTACAGAGTCCATGAGGCCCTGCTGGAAGTCGGGGCACCATCATGCTGTCTGGAGGGCTCCTCCTAGCGGCCTGGGGGTGGCGACCGGAGTCCATAGCCGGTCGTCCATCACAGTATATAAAACAATTTTACTTAGTAAGGTTTTTTATCTCTTTTCAATAAAAAATTCTGAAGTATAGAATTTCTAACTTATAATTGATTAATTGTTAAAATGTGACACATTAAAGGAAACTTGAGCTGCTAGTAATGTAGAAAACACAGAATTTGAAGACACAGAGATCCAAGACCCTCTTATGGTTTTGTTAATTCACAATAAAAATCTGCATCTTTGAATTGTGTGCAGATATCAATAAAAAATCATAAATTTAATTCTAGCGGCTTGTTGTTTGGATTTACTAATACTGGTGATGAAGAAGCTCCAGATGCACCAGCAAAAGTACATAGACATTTGAAAAAAAAATCACACAACATATACAGTAGATAAAAGATAAGATAAAAACTATTTTTAAAGGAAGTTTGAAAGTTATAATTATTCTAAAAAATTTTACATTAAAAAAATTCAAAATGGATAATGAAAATGCAACAGGAGCATCATATAAAGTTTGTTACCACATTCCTCTTCCTGGTGAGGCACATGTCATTGGTGAATCACTTATTAAACTGTGTGTAAAAGGTATCACCTTGTATATATTTGACAAAAATTCTGTTAAAAAATTGAAGCTATGTCTCTTTTCAAAATTACTGTATCAAGGCATATTAGATATTAGCTGTATTGCTGATGTCACTAAAGCAGAACTTATTTCACAATTACATGTATGTGACCCTTATGCATTACAACTAGAGTCCAGAGCTATTGCTGGACCAGAAATTTTACTTCTTTTTCCATCCATCCATCCATCCAGTTTCCAACCCGCTGAATCCGAACACAGGGTCACGGGGGTCTGCTGGAGCCAATCCCAGCCAACACAGGACACAAGGCAGGGAACCAATCCTGGGCAGGGTGCCAACCCACCGCAGGACACACACAAACACACCCACACACCAAGCACACACTAGGGCCAATTTAGAATTGCCAATCCACCTAACCTGCACGTCTTTGGACTGTGGGAGGAAACCGGAGCGCCCGGAGGAAACCCACACAGACACGGGGAGAACATGCAAACTCCACGCAGGGAGGACCTGGGAAGCGAACCCGGGTCCCCAGGTCTCCCAACTGCGAGGCAGCAGCGCTACCCACTGCGCCACCGTGCCGCTACTTCTTTTTCTTCAACATAATTTTAAAAAGAAGTTGAAGAAGGTTTGCTTTGTTGTGAAAATTTGGAAATGAATACCATAGGCGAGAATATATTTAACTGGATTTATAACTTCATGAAAATGCAAGAAATAAGCTGGGAAGATGTATTGAAGTATGCAGTGATGGAGCAAAGTATTTGTAAGAAAAGTGTCTGGCACTATAACATGAACTAGGAATGCTGCCGAAAACCGCAACACAAATCACACTCTTCATGGCTTTTCTAAATATGCTGGTACAAAAACTAAATATCACAACAGACTAGACACTATGCCAGATGTACAATTTCAGTTATCCACCATTATACAGAATTTTCAGAGGATACTGGGATCTAAGAAACAGCTGCATTCTTCTTATTTATCTTCTTTTTATTTATTTATTTTGTTTTTACTACATATTTTTTAAATATATGAGCAATATATTTCAGTATTTTTCTTTTGTAGGTTTTGTGATATTTTGTTAATTAGCAATGAATGTTGGTGTTTGTTGCATATTTATATTATTGTTTAATTTTATTAGAATTCTATACTTTGTTTTATTTTTATGATCAATGACTTTTGTTTTTTGTACATTTTTTTTGCTACATTAAATATGTTCTGTATCACTAAAACAATGTATCTTTCATTTGAAGTCTTATTAAAATTAGAGAGTGGTGGGTGGTGGGGGCTGTCTGTAAAATGGCAAGGGTATGGCAAGAGTTCCACGACCTTTGGAAAATCGTATCAGGGTTCTATGACAAAGTAAGTTTAGCACCAACTGAAATAGAGCATACTGTACAAATGTTTGAAATTGCAAAAATTTCCTTTCAAAAAGCATCCGCAGTTTCTTAAAATCATCTGTATTAAAACAGATAAACATTCTGTGCAACTGCAACCTCAATGACTGATCAATGTACCTTGAGAGAAGTTATTTCAACTTGTGTATTATACTGTTTTACATAGTCAATAGACACTTCTGGCAGCAAATAAAATACCAAATTTCTGAAAAGCAGCAAGGTGAACCTCAAAATATAGTTAACTCTTCATTGGGTACTTTTTTCAAAGTTGAATGTTTAAAAAAAAATAGGAACTATAATCAGATATAGCCCCATAACAACTAACAATTATAATATTTCTGTGGCCACCTCAAGATTAACTGGGCTGAGTTTTTAATTACTGTACATGATTTTGTAAAATGTTTTTAAAACATATATTTTATTTACTCCACTAATACATCTAATTACATTTTATCATCACTGTATTTTTAAATATGACTCATTGTTGCAAAAATGTTTAATAAACAAGAATGTGATATCTCTATCTTTGATGTAACATTAATAATATTCCAAGTTTCAAAGCTGTTAACTAACTCCCAGAATGTGATATCATTCATGCATTTTTGAGGGGTACTTTTTTGCAAATTCCAAATGCACACCTTAGGTTGATTTTTGACCCTTATTTGGAGTGAAGGAGTGTGCGTGTGTGTGCATGTCCGTGTGCGTGTGTGTGTTTGTGCCTGTGTCTGTGTGCCTTATAATGTACTGGTGCACAAGCAAGGGCTGGTGTTTACCTTAGTTGCCGGCGTTATCTCCAACTTTCAGCAACTTAGAAGAACAGAAGAGTGGATAATTGAGACTGAAGCTCCATCCCACATACATTCACTTCCTCTCAAGAACACAAACCCCCTGCTCTTGCAATAGTTCATGATTTACTAAACAGTACAGTATTGTATACAGACTGGCACCCCCTTTACACATAGTTTCCACCTTATATTTGATACTATTGTAGTAAGTTGGTCTGTAATTGTTGGATGAATAGAAGGTGGTTGGAATGTTGTTCATTCAGACATTGACTGATTACATATTTAATTCCAGTACCCACCAGAATGCACAGTTGCTCAAAGGCTAAGGAAATTAGGCCTCAGGACTTTGAAAAAATCTCAAAGGCAACAGCAAGGCTAATCCAAAGGAATTCTTTCACTTAAAAAGATAATCATGTACCTTAAGGGTAGTCCATTCATGATCAAATCTAGTAAACACTTCTTCACACAAAGGGTTATGGAGCACAATATTAAGACAGGGAATTGAACCTTAACTGTTAAAAAATATGTGGGTAAGGCATTGGGTTAAATTAGCTATGCAAATCATACCTGATGAACTGATTGGACTTCCTGCATTTATGAAAGGCTGCATGTCTTACACTTGTAGAGCTGTTAATGAAAAATGAGAAGAGTCTCTGAATGTATTCTAAGAGTGATTAATTGCTGAATGGATTTAAAAAGTGTGGTGATTTTCAGACTGGAGAAAGGCAGGAGAAGATAGTGGTCTAGCATGGGGATTTTCTACGTATAATCCTTGACAATGACATGTCAGCATAGTAGAAAGACACGATAATGACTTATGTTTACACTGTAAAAAAGCAGACAAACAATGACAAAGAGTTGGGGCATCACCCTAGTGACCCCATATAATTGGAAGCAAACAATTGCATGGAAAATACACAATAAATGTGCAGACATATTTTAAGATTGAATTCTCAAAATGAACTGAATTAAAATGACGGATTTTCAGGCTTTGAGGTGGGTCCAGGTGGACGGACACTGGAAGTGATGTCAATCATCCAGTCAGCAGTGGGAGGAAGAGAAGAGACATTATTATACAGCACCA
Organism: Erpetoichthys calabaricus; assembly: GCF_900747795.2. NCBI lineage: Eukaryota > Metazoa > Chordata > Cladistia > Polypteriformes > Polypteridae > Erpetoichthys > Erpetoichthys calabaricus. The sequence continues at coordinate 302,254,687 of NC_041394.2, read as the reverse complement.
ACCGTTGGAGTGGCAGAGAATTACAATTACTTGAGCCCTTAATCTGTCCCTTGTGCACAGCACACGACAACATACAATGCTGTAGTAAGTCTAGAGTTAGTAGGAATGCTTGAGCAAAGCTTTCCTGAAAAGATGCAGTCTAGCTAAAGAAACAAAAAAAAAGTCAGGTAAGTCTAAATTATTTTGCTGAATTTAGCTCATCAAATGATAACCCGGAACCTACATAGGCAAGCATATGTTAGCTACTAGGTTTGACTTGTTCAGTTTGTGTTGCTCTCATTTTAATTCCTTTCCTGTTACCCTCCCCATGTGTGTGTTGGTGACCTTAAAAGACTAGAAAAAAAAGTCTGAAATTTCCTCTTTAAGTGTTGCATGTCTGTCACCCTTGAATCAGCAAGTAGTCTTTAAAAAATAAACCTGTAATTTAGCGTTCAACAGATGCCTAGGTGATTTAATAGTTAAGGCAAAACCTGCAACCCTGTGGTGAAAATGTGCCTGAGCCACACTGTACTACAACAAGAGAAATCAGCCAATTATCTTAAAACTGTGAAACAAGCAGATTGCTACTTATGGATGTCATAATTAAAAATTAGGAATCATCTGCCTTCTGTTTGCAGAAAGATTTGCTGTCTGTATAAAGGAATTAAACATTATAATTACTGTCTGTGTGCTTAGGATGTCTATCCACCATACGCATCCTTTCAGGCTTTCTTATAAAATAATTCCCTTGAAAGGATTATCATCTTCAAAAACATATGTTATGTTTCAGTTCAGTGTTTCGTGTGACCCTCGTTTGAAATTTTTATGTCCCATAAAAATTTCTGTCTTTAATAAAATAAGATTGAATAACATTTCCTTCAATCCTGGAAAAAATGTTCATATATTATTATTATATTACAGTATTTTAATTTCTGATTATTAAATTTGCATTTAAGAAGTTGTGACAGGCCACTGTTTATACTGTATTATGCCAGTAATAGTAAACATAAGGGCTGTAGAGGCAGCAGCCATTTATTGTTATGTGTCAGGAATATCAGTGTTTATCCTGGAGAAAGACATAGGAGTGGAAAGGATGGCTCTGAGGAAGCTGCACACCTTGATAGCAGAGCGTAACCATGGAAAACCGCTTGAAAGCAAGCAGCAAAATGACTGTCCTAGAACCGTTTTTATATGATGTCATTATACAAATATACCCAGGCAATGGCAGGTACTTCTGCTAGTCCTAAAACTTTTTTGACAGAAAAATGTACATTTTGTTAATACTTAACATAATGTGTGGACTTGATATCATTTGCATATAACTTTCCATACAAAACTGTGCTGTCGGGAACAGGAATAGTGTTGCTGCCAGAGGCGTGTAAATTGGGTTGCTGAACATTTGCCTATGCATTATGTGGATGCCCACCTCCTGGTCTGGCTGAGAAATTACACTGTTTGAGCCTGTAAAACATCTCCCATGCGTACATCTGTGACAATGTGCATGTTCTTCTTTTCATGCCTGCATATGCTGGGTTGATGTCCAAATATCTGTTAATGGCGTTTTCATTGGATAGCCATGTTTCAGCCAGTTCTCTGGCACTTTTAGCATTAGCCTTGAATTTTACTTGCACTGAGTCCCATTTAAGTGTGTGTCCGGTGGAACTTGTATGTGTGTAAATCAGAGACTGTGGATCCTTTCTTCTGATCGCATTGCAATGCTCCTGTATATGTGTGGAAAGTGTTTTTGATGTCTGCTCCATGTATGCATGTATGTATTTATATGTATGGATATATATCTATACTAATAAAAGGCAAAGCCCTCACTGACTGACTCACTGACTGACTGACTGACTGACTCACTCATCACTAATTCTCCAACTTCCCGGGTAGGTAGAAGGCTGAAATTTGGCAGGTTCATTCCTTACAGCTTACTTACAAAAATTAGGCAGGTTTCATTTCGAAATTC